>NW_017732125.1:566369-706474 GCF_001890085.2 Hipposideros armiger | reverse complement strand
CCAATAGACATATGAAAAGATGCTCAGTGTTACTAATCATCAGAGAATTGTAAGTTAAAACCACAATATGATACCACCTCACACTTTTCAGATTGGCTATTGTCAATAAATCAAACAAGTGTTGGTGAGGATGTGGAGAAAAGGGAACCCTTGTGCACTGTTGGTAGGATTGTAAATTGGTGCAGCCACTATGGAAAACAGTATGGAGTTTCCTTAAAAAGTTAAAAATAGAACTGCCTTATGACCTAGCAATTCTACTTCTGAGTATTTATCCAAAGAAATCCAAAACACTAATCTGAAAAGATACATGCACCCCTATGTTCACTGCAGCGTAATTTACAAGAGCCAAGATATGGAAGCAACCAAAGTGCTCATCAATAGTCGATTAGATAAAGAAGTAGTGGTACAGATTTACAATGGAATATTACTTGGCTACAAAAGAGAATCAAATCTTTCCAATTTGCTACAATATGGATGGACCTGAGGGTATTATGCTAAGTGAAACATGCCCAAGTCAGACTGAGAAAGACAAATACCATATGATTTCACTTATATGTGGAATCTAAAGAACAAAATAAAGGAGCAAACAAAACAGAAACAAACTCAGATACAAACAACAAGCTGATGGTTGCCAGATGGGGGTTGTGGGGACTTGGTGAAAATCTTGGTGAAGGGATTAAGAAGTACAAATTAGTAGTTACAAAACTACATCATGGGGATGTAAAGTACAGCATAGGGAATATAGTCAACAATATTTTAATACCTGTGTATGGTGCCAGGTGAGTACTAGACTTATGGGGGGGAATCACTTCATAAGCTATATAAATGTCTAACCACTATGCTGTACACCCGAAACTAATATAATATAATATTGAATGTTAACTGTAATTGAAAAATTAAAAAAGAAAAGAGGATGGACTAGGATGCTGGCAGGGGGAAGAGAAAAATCCCAGAGGTGCATTTTGAAACAAAAATAATGCAGCTTATCGAATAATTGACTATCTTTAGGGAAAGAAGAAGCAAAGAGTGCTTAAAGGGAATTCAAGATTTTGAAAATTGGTAGTTTGAAAAAAAATAACTATTTAGCAGTGATAAGTGATGCATATCTATGCTATTTATTGGTTTTGTTTATTATGAGGTGAAAAATATTTTGCATTTTGGGAGGGAAAGGGAATATATTTAATGAACCAACATTTTATAATTTCTTTTTGGTACTTGCAAAACCCACTGTGGAGTGACTCCCCCTGGAGTGACATCTGCATATGAAAAGGGGTGGTGATTTCTGAGCTCTGCAGGGTCTGGAGCAGAGTCCCCTCACCTGAGTTAACAGAATTTACGGAGACTCCCAGCACCATGGGGAGATAATAGGTAAATACATCAAGGCTCTGAAAGGCCCTGGGAGGATGACTGGTGTGTCTTATGGGCTCATGTTATAATACTTGGGAGAAACATTATCTTTAGTCACCAGAGCTGAAGATTAAAGGGGATTTATGAATGTTTTGTGTGTCCAAGGATGAGGTTGTTTCCTTGGAGAAGCCTAAGTTATTTGAAGATATATGTTTAGCAGTAACCTGGGGACAGAATGAATTGTTACTGATTCTGAAATAAATAAGAAGGAGGCTACTGGAAAGTAGTATTGCCCACTGTGGACATAAATAAAATCATATTGTAAGTGATACTAGCACAATAACTCTGATTGCCTGAGTTTTGTGTTTTCCTCTGTTTCGTAGAAAACAATTTCTTTAGTATCTGTAATTATCAGTAAGGTTTTGGGGAAACAAATTATTCTAGTTGTGCACAATAAGTTTTTGATAGCTTTTTTTTTTTTTAGCTGAGCCATCCTGCCACCTGTTGACAGCTCAGCGGCAGCTCAGCTCAGGTCGGACTTGAACCGCTGTTGCTCAGAACTCAAACCTTTGAGAGAGCTCTTAACCAACTGAGCCACTCAGCCGGCCCCTTGATAGCTTTTTAACGAAGCATAGATTTGAGTGGTATTAATATGTCAGATATAGACAGATAGATAGATAGATAGATAGATAGAATCTTGAAACCAGAGCTCATAGCCACGAGCCTATATAAGGCAGACTTTAAAAAATGTTCTAGTCAGAGGAGGGCCTTATTCTTAGAGATGCAGCTGAGCTTGGGGGCATCCCTGTAGCAATGTCCTGATTGGGCTCTCTGTCTGATCTGAACAGATGCACATCATTTAGATAAAAATGTGCCTGGCTCTGTCTCAGGGAATTCAGTGGCCACATACAGGTCAAACCTGCAATTATAGATTTACAAGTTGCAAGTTACTTAATAAAATGGGTGTAATTTAGAGAGTGGAATTGAAAGGTGATAAGATTGGAAGGTAAATTAAAATTAGAGACGTCTTGTGCTTATTCAGATGTGATATAGTAAACATAAAATTTGGGGGGATATTTATGGGGAGGACTAGTATGGGTAACTGAAGGTTAGTTTAAAAAAACCCACATATCTTTTTCAATATAATATGAGGATCTTCTAAAAGAGCCCAAATAATCAACAAGTACTTAAATGTATGCTACTTGCTCCATACTATGCTTGACCTTCAAGATTGGAATAAAAGAACGTTTATTTGCTGCTTGTCATGACTTTATGGCCTGGTTAGAGAAGCGAGATCTGAGATAGACACATGGAAAGATACTATGTGTGACTTATAGAGTTTTGTTTTGGGTTATGTTTATTCATGGTTATTCACTCACTGATTAGTTGATTCATTTCTTAAAACAAAACAAAACAATAAAGCCATAAAAAAGATGATTTCTGGAGGTCCAGTGGTAGAAGATAGAAGAAATGGAATTTATATAACCTTGCAGGAGGCATATAATAGCATGTAAACCAATAATCAAGAACAACTCTGTGTTAAAAGCTGTGAGGAAAATAAACGAGGTTGAAGTGATGGCAGGTGTGGGAGTGGGGCAGGGCTACTAGTTTGGACAGGGCGGTCATTGAGACTTCATTGAGAAAGAGGTGCTTGAAATGACACCTGAAGAAGCAGGGTCATCCAAGTGGCCCTGAGGCAGGAAGCAGCTTCATGATCAGGAGCAGAAACAGGCCAATGGCTGTAGAACAGAGTGAGTGAGGAACAGAGAGGAGAAGGTGAGGCCAGAGGAAAGGAGCGCACGTTACGTAGGGTTTGGCGCAGTGCAGTAGGACTGTAAGTGCACCAGGAATCCTTTGGCGAGTATTCAGCAGGCATTTTAAACTTCTCGCTCAGGCTGCTGTATGGAGAGTATAAGTGGGAGGAGCAGCAAGGCTGCTGGGGAGGAGTCCGAGGCTGTGGTCCATAAGGGAAGTGAACTGGCGTAGGGTAAGGCGGGGAGGAGACAGCTAGAATATAAAGCTCTAGTTCTGCAAAATAGAAAATAAAGTGACTAAGGTGAGCCCTGAAAAGGGAGTGGAAATCCAGCTGAACTTGGAAAGATTAAACATGAATTTAAACATGAACACGTAGAGAGGAAACAGAAGGACATGTCTGAGAAGTTTGAAGGTGGGAGAGGTGGAGATGGCATGAATGGGACACAGTCCACTTCTCTGCTACCCAAAGAAAGCAGAACAAACGTAAATTAATCTAAGATAGTGGTTCTTACACTAGAGTCACCTGGGAAGCTTTTGAAAGTATTGATATCTGGGTCCCACCCCCCGAGATTCTGAAGTACTTAGCATAGGGTGTGGTCTGGTACTGGTGCTTTAAAAGGTTCCCAGTCACTCTGATGTTCAGATAAGGTTGAAACCCACCAGAGTAAGATCTTCTTGTATAAGTTCTTATAAACTGGGAGGTCTTGAGCCCAGCAAGAAACAAGTGAAGCAGGCCGAGTGCATGCATTTGGGCATAGAGAAAAGCATTGGTTTTGAGACATGCTCAATTTATGAGACTCCCTTGAGATGTTTATTTAGAAAACAAGTTCCTGGAGCCCTGCCCTGGAGACACTGATTACCTGTGCCTAGGAATACTTAATTTTAGTATGTTCTCCTTATGGTGATGTAGGTGGGGGAAACACTGCACTAGGTGAAAGCTCTCAGTGCTTCTGATTGTGATAAAGAGAGTCAAGTGCATGCATAGGTGGAAATGAATGTCAACAACAGATGTTCAGCAAGGGAGACTCGGGGGACCCAGCTAGCTTAAAGGTAACATCTTAGTGGTATAGATGTGAGCAGTTGGAACCTGGGGTCAAAAGCTGAAATCAAAGCAGTGGCTCCAACAGCTTGGTGGAAAACAAGTTCGGGCAAATTCTTTTGGTAAAAAGCTTGGTCAAGGAGAGATTGGCTATCTGTGGGATCTCAGCAGGAAAGGCAACTGGGGCTAGTCTGCTGAGAGCTGTGTTATTTGGCATTCACAGCATTGGAGGCCAGTGAATATGGTGCATTAGTGACTTCCGTGATTTTATTGTTTTTACCAGTTCTGGGTGGTGTTCATAACACCCACACACTGATGAATGAAAGTTGTGCAGGCAGATTCATTGGCTCACTTGGCAGAGGGCTTCATTTTCATGGGTTTGATGTTATTCTGTAGGGCTGTGATATTGGTGTCACAGATGAGAGTCCACCACCTCTCAACCTGGTCCTGTTTGTAAGGAAGTGAAGTTAGGACTGTGCTTTTCACCTATCCTGCACATCTTTGCCCCTTGTGTGACTGAAACCAAAGAGTAATTTATTTTTCTATTCAGCTCCTAATTTTGTCCTAGTAACGCTTTTCCTTTAGAGAAATTATTTTGTTAATTTATTCATCCCTTTTTATTCAGTAGCTATTGGGTGCAAACAGTGTAGACAATAGAAATAGAGAAGGTCTAAGCCCTGCCCAGAGGGTCACACAGTCTGTTGGGAGCAAGATCACATCACTGACTACACCCACCTAGACTCTATACTCCAGAGAAAGACACTGAGGTTCAGAGAAGAGAGGGGTTAAGTTGCCTTAGGGAATGGGATTTTTGAAAGTCTTTTTGCTTAGCATAATAATCCCAATAAACATTAAAAAAAAAAGAAAAGAAAAGCTTTTTTGGAGGAAGTTGCTGACCTCGAAAGATGAGTAGTATTTATAAAGCTATGGATATTAGGGTATTTCAGGCAAGAAGGAACAGTGTAAAGTACAGACACAGGAATCTACAGGCAAATGGCTTAATTTGACTGTGGCATAAGGAGCATGAAGGAGTGTTATGGAAAATAAGATGAAAAACTAGGTTGCAGCTTATTAAGAGGTGTGACAGCCAGTGGAAAACTTGCTTTATTCTGTAGGCAGCAAGGAGCCTTTGGAGAGTTTCCAGCAGGAAGAGAGAAGGGCAACTTACATTGATTGGGTGTGTGCTATGCATGTGCCAAGCAGTATGCTTTCTGAGAGTGATTCCTTTAGGTTTCCTGAAAGATAGGTTTTTTTTAGGCAGAGTAATTGGGTAGCCATGTTTAGAAATGTTTGGAAGAGGAAGGAGATTGGAGACAAGAACCTCACTGTCATAGCTGAGGTCTTACATGTAATTATTTTGGCATGGAAAACAAGACGCAATATAAAAAGGGTTTTTATTTATTGAGTAAATATTTATTGAGCTCTTACTGGATACTCCAGGCTCTGGGCTATGTCAGTAAGCCAGGCAGCCCAGGACTGTCATGGCGTACACATTCTTGTGGGTGAGACAGATTATATCAGGAGGACATGATCAGGCAGTGACGAGTGAGATTTAGAGAATTAAAACAGGAAGATGTAACAGAGACTAATCTGGTGGCTTCTTTAGACTGGGTGGTCAGGGAAGGCCTCTCTGAAGAACTGACATTTAAAAAGACACTCGAATCATAAGGAACCAGCCTTGAGAAAATTGGGGTTGAGGGTACAGAGAGCATCCCAGGCAGAGGGAACATTTAAAACAAAGGCCCTAAATGGGAACAAACTGGGTAAACTCAAGGGACAGAAGGATGAGGCAGGATTAATATTAATGGGTTGTTGGAAAAGTCATGACGCATTTTTGCAACGAAAAGCAGAAAAAATATGTCATGACTTTTCCCACAACCCAATATTTGTCAATGGAAAGTATATGGGAGTCAAGGAAGAGGTCATAGTTGATTCTTAGGTTTCAGATGTTGAAGACAGACTAGTAGTACAATTGTTGGGAAATTGGACCAAGTGTAAACGAAGAGTGTGGTTTCTTTTGGACATATGTGGTTTAAAGTGCTGTGATCAAGTCATGTTGAGATACCGAGGGACTTGAGCTTGGGAGAAGAGGTAGGATTGGAGGTTGAGATTTGAGAGTCTGTAGGAAGGTGGGGACACCCAGGAAGTTGGGACAGGAGAAGAAAGCCAAAGGCACAATGATGAAGCAGGTTTAAATTGGCAAACGAGAAGGTGGTTTGGGACAGAGAGGTGAGGATAACCAGGGAAGTGCAGAGTTTGAGCACTTGAAGGCGGGAAGAATTGTACTGTGAAATAGTCCTGAACCAAGCTGACAAATACAAATACAAAAACAAATACACTGTTTTGTGTTGTGAAACTCATGTAGTGAAGACAATTCAGCTAAGGCATCTATCATTCTATTAGCTTCTAATGTGATGCCCTTGACATTGCTGTCTCCCTTGGTGTATTCAAAGTTAGAATTGTGGTGCAGGCTGCCAGAGTGGGATTAACCAAAACTGCAACCTCTTCTTTGTCAGCACTTCTCAAACATGCTTTGCAATAGGCTAAAATATAGCCTTCTGGAGGCAGAAGACAAACAATTGCTTTGAAGTGAAACACTGTCTTTTCAGATGAATTGTGAAGTACTTCAAAAATAGCATTTCCTGTTTGACCACCAGGTGGCGTAAACATTACTTTTAAAATTTTCAGAGCATCAGTACATGTGATTATTATTAATGCTAAGAAATCACGCTTGGTAGTGACAAATTATATATGCCTGTTATAATATTTCAGTGAATTGAAGAGATGCTATTTGATTTCACTTTGTGTGTGTGTGTGTGTATGTGTATGTGTGTGTTTGTGTATGTATGTTTGTGTGTGTATGTGTGTGTGTTTGTATGTGTGTGTGTGTTTGTGTGAGTGTGTGTGTGTATCTGTGTGTGTGTATCTGTGTGTGTGTGTGTGTATTCAACACGTATTTACAACGCCAACCATGTAGGAGGACAGGCATCAGGCAACAAATACTCAGATTAGTAACCTCGGTGTCTGCCCTTAAGAATCTCTCCACTCCAATGGGGAGTTACTAACATGTTCAAAACAGGTTGATGGATGCAGTTATAGAAGTATGTGTAAGGTAAGATAGCCCAGAAGGGGTGTGATTTCTTCTGCTCTGGGCAGAGCGGAGAAGGTTACACAGAGGATTTGAAGCAGGGTTTGAAGAATCAGTCCATCTTTGGGTTATAGTATAAGAATATACTATATATATTATCCCATTGGTTCTGTTTCTCTGGAGAGTCCTGACTAAAACATGTGCCAAAAGTAGAATCAGCCTGACAGGGCATTTCACTGTCTATGGATGATAGAATTGAGAAAGGAGCTGAGGATGACCCCTCACCCCGGGCCTGGTGACTGGAGAAATAGTCCTGCTCTCAGCTGAGATAGGCAGTATATACGTCAACCATGAATTGTACTATGTTTATGTGTGCATTGTGTGAAGATGATTTGTTTAGTTTTATAAACATAAAGTTTATGGAATCCTTAGGGTATACAGAAAAAGATGCCTTTTATTATAATTGGTTCTGTAGGTTTAATTTTATAAGTGAGTAGGGACTGTAGAAATGAATGACAAAAGTCATCCAGAATTGATGTGGATGTGAATATTTTTGGGGGCAGCAGAAAATATATTTACTATTGATCAGAGGTGGGCATTTCTAGAGCAGGATGTGTGCCAGGAGGACACCAGCTCTATTTCGTTGAGTATGCTTAATATTCACTCTGAAATGGTAAGTGGGATTAAGATGGAGTTTAACAGGGGCCGGCCGAGTGGCTCAATTGGTTAAGAGCTCGCTCAAGAGTGTGATCTCTGAGCAACTAGTGGTTCAATTCCCGGCCTGAGCTGAGCTGCTGCTGAGTTGCCAACAGGTGGCAGGATGGCTCAGCTAAAAAAAAAAAAAAAGATGGAGCTTAACAAGTTGAAGAAGATGGAAGAGATAAGGGCTCAGTAAAGTAAACCTGAAAGCCTATGGGATCCAATGTGTAAGAGGGACTACAGGATATTTTATAATAGAATCTGTAGTTTTAAATGATATCTTACTTCATGTATTTTATATGTGAATTCACACTGTGTAGTTTAGATTCTTGGTGTCTGTAATTACCTAATAAAATTAGATAATATTTACCGTATTTGCCGGCGTATAAGATGATTTTTTGGCCCTGAAAAATATGCCTCCAAGTGGGGGGTCATCTTATACGCCAGGTACACTTCAGATAGACTGCCCATAGTGCTTGCCCCGTGCCATAGTGGCCTCCCGATGCCCGCCCACTTCATTCCACATACCGGTCAGGCATCAGCAGTGCTGCTGGGTGTATGGTCGGCTGTGTGCGATTTTGCGAGTGTGGTAAATTCGGGTTACCGTATATTTCTTTACATATGCATTGAAGATTCGCGATTTTGCGCTATCATGGTGCCTGTTAGAATGTTGAAGAGCTCGCACTTGCGCACTAGTGAGGTCCCAGGGAGATGCTGATGCAAGGGTGGACCAGACTGCTATAGTGACAGGGCGGGCAAACAGGGAGCAGGGACCAATCAAATCAGGCTTTGTATACAGCCAACAGCCAACCACAATACTGCACCATTGTACAGTACAGCATAGAAAATGTCGACCAGTCAAACCCCTATCATCCCTATCATGGCACCAGCCAAAAGAAAGAAGTATGATGCAAATTTTAAACTGAAAGTTATAAACTTTGCTAAGGAAAATAATAATTGTGCTGCTGCAAGACAATATGGAGTAACAGAAAAGATGGTTCGGGACTGGAAATCAAATGAGAAAGCATTAAAGAGTATGCCAAGGGGTAAGTGTGCATTAAGAAGAGGCACCCCACACTGGCCAGAACTCGAAAAACATGTAGCAGACATGGTGGCTCAACATCGCCAAAACGGTTATGTGGTGACACGAAATACAATACGCTTGTTTGCACTTCAGTGGGCCAAATCAAATCTGATATTGTTTTACCTTTTATTTGGTGTGTGGAAGGTGTGCGGAAGAGGGGGTAGTCTTATATGGCGAGTATATAACAAACTCTGTATTTTGAGTGGAAATGTTAGGGGGTCGTCTTATACGCCCAGTCGTCTTATACGCCGGCAAATATGGTACTGAGCATTTAATATGTGCTAGACTGCTTGATCAGGTTTGTGTGTGTGTGTGTGTGTGTGTGTGTGTGTATGTGTAGTTTATTATCCCTTTTTAATCTAATGACAAACATATTAGTTAGATCATATCCAGTGACTTGGAGAGAAATTATAGTCCTCATAGAAATTAAGAGAGAAGCATCATATGAATTTGGCTTCACCGTAGTCCCTCCTGGAAAACAGAATTAAAGAAAGTTGAAATAGCATGGCTTTATTTTCTCTTCTCTCTTTTGGGTATGATGCTTTGAGATTTGTGATGAGAAAAGCCATGCAAGCAAATTAGTAGAATACGATTGTACTTCGTAAGACTCATTTAAAGAGACAGAGAAATATGTTACTGTCTATTTCCATATTATATATCACTCAAATAACGAAGGACATTTAAAAATCTTGTTTTTATGAATAAATATCTTATTAGTGACCATTGTCAGAGATTGTAACCTGTTAATTTTCAGTATCACTGAAAATGTTTAATTTTCTCTAGAAGGCTTTTTTTTTTTCTTCCTATTTCTCTCTTCTAAATACCTTATAAGGGTATATACAATAGCGAGACTTGCTCAGTATTATTTACTTTATTAGGCAATGAGTCCTTTCCAGTATGGAAGTGCTGACTTCCAATGCAAACACTGCTTGTAGTCTTCAAAGTTTTCATCATTGAGGACAAATAGGAGAGGAAATAAATTGTTTATTGGTTACAAGAGGTAGTAGATGCTATAAAAAGCATATTATTGGCTATTTGTTAGCAAGTATTCTGAGGCATTTTAAATGATTATTGCAATAACCATATTCTTTCTATCTGTTCTGTTATCTCTCTTATCTATCTATAAAATAGTTGTGGTTTGATGAAAGCTGCAAAGGAGTTGGTCCCAGGACATTATGAATATTAAAAAACAGAAGATCTGTCACAGCCAGCAGCAAGTGTAGCACTAAACGTTTCTCCCGATAAGGTGTCCACTACAGATGATACTATTATTCAGTTAGACAATCACAAAGATGACAAGAGACGAGACTTCTGCCATTCAGGAGCTCATAAGCAAGTAGAAAACACATAGAAATCGATGAATCCTATAATGGAAATGTACAGAAGCTGGTATGGAAACCTACAGGCCTTTTCGCTGTGGTTAGAAGATGATTGGACGTGGAGCCGAAGAATTGGTTTCGCTTGCTCACTGTGTGGCTTTTCTCAGGCCTCTTAAATCAAGTTAAGCCTGAATTGCCTTATTGGTAATTTAAGGATAATAATACATCTTGCAGGTTGTGGGGACTCGCAATTGAAATATTTGATGAAACTACTTTGTAGAGTGAAATGTGGATATAAGATTCTTCTATTCCACTTGATAGAGTGACTTTAATAATGTAAGCCATATTGTATAAAATCGCAGCATGGTCCTTGCTTTGTGGAGTCTATGCAGTCCTTTAGGGAACCGAGAGGACATTCCTCTCCGTGTGCTTTTCCACAGCGACATCTCCGACACATGCTCTTATCACTCTTTCCTGAGGGCTCAGAAACAAAGCAGCCAGGAAGACTGCTGGTTGGTTTTGTGTATTCCTATCCCCAGAGCACATGCATGGGTAGAATTTCTCCCTTCAAATCTGTACCTGTCAGCACGTGAAGGAGATGAGATGGAGTGGGTGGGACTTGCCAAAGGCGCACCATTGAGGAGTGAAAAACAGAAACAAGAAGGCAGCTCTTTTCTTCCCAATTTAATAGTTGGCAGAATTTATTTTATGAGACTTCCTTAAAATCATCACACATGAAGTTCAGCTTACCTTGATGGAAAATTGAATAGGTTGATAAAATATTTCAACTTCTGTTCACTTTCTTAGTGGAGCACCATAAAAAAATATAATCTACTTGAATAATTATCATAGTGATTCCCCCCCCTTTACTTTTTTGAAGAGTGAAAAACAGTGAGAAGAAGTCAATTCAGATGTTTATCCTTGCTCACAAGAAAAAGAGACTGTCCATTGGCTTCAAACAAGTAGGCTGTCTGCCTGCTTTAGTATAGAAATCGCCACATGCAGTTAGATGTGTTGCTGATACTTCACTCTTTTGGGTACCTGCACATTTGGGAACTTACTACATTATCTCCCTAACATGGAGGACAGGTATTGTAGTGATAATTAGCAAGCACATATTTGCACATTTGCAGCAGTTATAGTAGACGCTTGTTAAGTGAATGAACTCTTAATTAAAGCTTGATTCTCTGATTTTGCCTCATCAACTCCTAAAGTTACTGAAGGACAAAAGAACAACAAATTAGATTTCCAAATATATGGCGGGGAGGGTAGAAGTTGTCACTTTCATCGTTCTTATGTCCTATTCACCTAGTGTCCCCCATCTTCAGGTTTAAAAATTAAAATAACTGTTAAGTGAGATCTCCTTTAATTTCTTATACAACATGGGTATTTAGAAAAATATCCCTGTACATTCTCATCCTCTTTCCTTTAGCCTCAGAGGAAATAAAGCACTTCCACATCACTAAGCACAACCCATCCACTGAGGTCCTTGACTCAGTCTCCGCCTACCTTCTCATGCCCCTCCTGGTATTTTTATTTTTTCCGAAATCTCCAGTACTTCCTTCTTTATTTATTTTTCTTCTTAGTCTACTATTGCTCACGTTTCTCCCAGTTTGTCAGACCACATTTGAGTGCAGTTACTCTCTAGTTTATACTCTCCTGATTCAAGTCCTCAGAAGCGTTGGCCATTCTTCACTTACTTCCTGCCCGTTCAGTCTTCAGTCCATTGTCCTCTGGCCTCTGGCCACCACCCTGACTGACCAAAGCTGCCATGGATACAATCACTGGTGATTTTCTAATGGGTAATTACAGCATATTTTTTCAGCTGTTTATTTTATTGGACTTCTATATTGTGTGTAATTCTCCTTGAAACTGCTTCCTTGACTTTCATGACCCGATCATTTTTCTTCTTCTTGTATCTTTTTAATTGTTCTTTCTCTGTCTCCTTGATGATTGCGTTTTCTCTCCTCAGCCCTCAAATACCGATACTCCTCAGCATCCCTCTTTGATCCTCTGTTCTAGTCTCTGCTCAAACTTGCCTCAAGTGATCATAGCCATTTTTATTATTTCAGATACCACCTACACACCGATGACTACTAAATGTATTTTCAGTCTAGACTTTGTCTCACCCTTAGGCTCATGTGGCTAATTTCCAGGTGAACATTTTTGCCTAGATTTCCTCCAGTTGCTTCACAGTTTACATGACCAAACCTTAACTTTTTTCATCATTTTTCCTAAGCCAGTTCTGTCTATATTTTTTACTGTTTCAGTTGGTAGCACCATCATCTACCTAGTCACCTAAGTTAGCACTGTGGGATGCTTTTATTAGTCCTTCTACTGCATTGCCCACACCCAGTCAATCAGCCGGCTTCCAGATTGTATTTTGATGGTTTCTATTTATTTTCCTGGTCAATCCTTTCCTTTTCCTCTACTGCAACTACTTGGTTCATTTCTCTCATCACCTGATATTAGGACTTCTAACTGATCTCTAAATGTCTCATTGTGTCCTCCCCCAGTCTACCCTTCACATAGCCAACAGAGTGATCTGTGAAGTGAAAATAAGACCATTTCACTTCTCTGCATGACACTGTTTAGTGTCTCATTCCTGCTTCCATTGCTGATAGCAGTATTTCTCAGATTTGGTTTCACAGATATATGCATGTGCTTTAGAATGTTCAATGAGAACTTTTCAATTTTGTGTGTATATTTTATTGACAATCATTTTACAAAAACAACGTTACTTGTATTTATGAGGGCATCTCTGTCAAAGAATGACCTAATGTTGCTGGGTTAAACCTTAACTGTCAGAAGATTCTAGTGGTTATGGACACAGTTTCAAGGGTTTATGAGATAGATAGATAGATAGATGATAGTGATAGATAGATATATAGATAGATATTGATTAATAAGTACACATACATACATAATTTATATACAGAGTGCCAAAAATGTATACACATTTTAAGAAAGAAACTATTAATTTTAATAACCAATATATACCAATAACAAAAGATGAATACAGTCACGTTTGACTTCTGCAATTACAAGAGGTGCTCAAAGTAGTTACCATCAGCGTCCAGACACTTCTGATTATGGCGAACTACTCATTGAGTGTAGATAACATCTCTTAAAATATGTATACATATTTTTGGCACCCCTGGTATATTTATTTTTGTATATCAAGTATATGTGTGGGTGTGTATATAATTTTTCCAAAGGGATCTTACATTATTCAAGTGTGAATTATACTCTACACCCTACCTATAAATTCTAATGTTTTTAATATATTTTTTAAGATCTTCTATGACCTGGCCTCTACATATTTCTCCATCTTAATCTCTTGCCCCGTATTTTCTGTAAAAAGAGCATCAAACTACTAGTGGGTCTTTATATACGCAATGCTGTTCTTTTCCTCCTTAAGCCTGTGCTTTTGTGCTTACCCCTTTGGTACATGGAATCCTCTTGTCTTCCTCCATTCCTCTTTTAACTTTTACTTATGTTTTACAAGTTAGATGCATTAAGCTAACCAGATTCATCCTATCCTCATAGTACCCTGAGCAAATATCTATCTGTAGATATACTTTATTTCTTTATGGTTACCTGTTGGAATCTGTACCAGATGGTGGCCTCCTTCAGGTCTTATGGTTTCTTCTCTGTATCTATCTTTCAAGCATGGCACAGAGTTGAATGAGAGATAGTGACATGTGTAAATCACCTTTGCTTTCTACCAGTAAAGATAAAGACCTTTTCTACAGTCAGCCCAAGTAATCTCTTTCAGTTTTTCCTCTATTCAGCTTTTACACTGCTGTTTAAAAATGTTTCATATGTATTTGCATGCCTTATGTAGTATTTTAAGTTATAAAAATCAATGCCTAGTTTTCATATGAAAATATTTTAGCTGCAGAAAGATAACATTTATATTCCTGTCTATTTCAGGAGACCCATCTTCCCAGTTGCAGGCTCAAGAACCTGGAAGTTCTGAAAGTACATTAACCATGCTGGAAGATTCAGGATGTGATTTATCAAATGAGCAGAGAACTGAACCTTCAGAGACGTTACAGCATTTTGTGGAGAGCTGCACCCCTACACCCTTTCCACCACTGCCCATTCTAAAAAAACATGGTGCTACTCCAGAAAACCCTCTGTCTTCTCACATGCAATTCTTGCAACATCTCCTTGAACTGAAGAACTGGGCAGAATCAGAGAGTCTGAAAACAGACTTAAGCCACTTTGAAAACAACTCTTCCACAGTGTCTGATTCTGTTTTTCAGTTGCTAGATGGCCTGATCACTTTTTACCGTAAACCCAAATTTCCTTTTTCAAACTTTTGTACTGAAGCTGTTGAGACTTTAGCTAGACTGATCAGTGACTGTAACTTATCTGATCATATTCTTCAAAAGTGTTCCAAGAAGTTGGAAGAATTTGAGAAAACCCTGCTACAGATTATTTTAAGGAATGGCCATATAAATCGGGTAAGTAATAAATCTCTTCCATTCATATATGTCATATGAAATAATATGTCATTTTTTTTGGTGAACATTCCCATTGGACAGTATCTATTGCTTTGTGGCTCAGAGTTTTTAGTTATATCTTTTGCAGCTCTTACCTGTCATCATGTCCCCACCTCTAGCTTCTTGATTGCTACAGCATCGTTCTCTATATAGATGCCTGTGCTTCAAGCTTGGGCCTTGTGTTATGAATGTTAATTTCCTCATGATGGATTTCCTATATTGCATTTAATTTTTTTCTTTTTCTGGCATTGAATAGCAGATGCCTGGAACCAAAGAATATTTTTCTCTTCCTTTAGAATTTCTCATGTAAGTGACGTAATACCCCATGGACCCTCTATAGATGATGTGAGTTGATTAAAGAAATTGGCTGAGGAACACATAATATATTGCTTTATTATAGTTTTTTTTTTCTTATTTAGAATGATTGACTCTTTTTTCACAATGACATTGTGGTAACCTGAAGTTGTTTTGTTGTTTTGCTCTTAAGAAATAATGGAGAGTTTCTTTTTAGTATTACTTTCTATCTTCCTCACAATCTGATCCTTTGGGAAACTCCAAATGCCTTCACATTTTAATCCTTTTTAATTGACTACTAAAAATATCACAGAGGAGACTAAAAGGTCTATCTAACTTATTAACTGTATTTCTCTTTAGGAAAAAAGATCATCAAAGCTTGTTTCTTTTGGTTTATCATTGTCAAGTGTTGGTGCTCAGTGTCATTATCTAACTGAGTTTTTAGTACAGTATATACTTTACCTGAATTTTCAAATCTCTGAAAAAATTTGAATAATCTAATTTGTTGCATATACATCTGCTCTTTTCTTCTCTCTTAAGATGTGATTTGATCAGTGTATTATAGAAACACTTTACAATTAAGCTTTTGGCATTTGTGAACGATATTGAATTTGCTGTCTAGGAAACAATTTTTTTCTACTTGATATGGTCAATCAGGAATTAAATATCAGATTTTCCATAGCAGCATTTGAGATTTGTATTTTGTTTCTTAGCCATCAATAAATCCCTCAAATACTTAATATTCTTTAATTTTTTTTTATGTATTTTTGCTTCTTTTAAAGGTACTTTAAACAGGTTTCATGTGACTTGGAACCTTTTGGATGCAAGCATTTATATTCCTTATCAGGTACCAGATGATGCAAGTATTTTTTCAGTCTAGTCTTTCTTTCGCTTAAGGATTGGTCTAGTCAAGAGTAGCCTTGGAAATGTATGGAAGTAAAGGAGTGTTAGAAGAAGCTTGTGATGATACAGATGGGTCTGAAGCATATTTTCTATAACATTTGTCATGGTGCAAGCTACTGGTGAATAGTTGGTCAGCCGTGGAAGAATAAGTGAATGGCTTTAGTCTTTTCTTGGGGAGGTAATTGTTGCATTTAGATAAAGTAGAATTATAAAATAGTGCACTGCATTTACAATTAGGATGATGATTCTTAATTAAGTTTTAATAATATTCTCCCCTAGGGATTTTTTTTTCCTCCTCAGCAAATCAACTTAGACTAAATCATTCAACCTTTTCTCACGGTTGTCACCATCACCTTATTACCATCATCATCATCTTCCAGATATGCTCACAAAGCTTCTTTGTTAGAAACACTGAGTAACCATTGCTCTTTATGAATGCTTTTCTGTCTTTTTTTAGCTTTCTTTGAGTAATAAGCAAAGTCACAAGAAATAATATATTCTGACATGCATATACAATAGTTCATATTATTGCATTTCTATTGATACTCTTGATTGATCAAAACAAAATACCATAGTTTAGAAAAAAAATTGCCTCTTTGGAAAACCTTGTTTCCATAGATTGGAGTATTTAATTAAATATATTGCTTAAAATCTTGAGCCCTGCTATTGATTTCATTAAAGTGAACTTACGTTTGTGATGTGATAGGAAAATTTGTGGTATGAATACTTTGGTATTCTGATGGAGAGATTTCATGTATTTATAATTCACCAATAGCCAGGTTTTAAATAAAATATAAATCTTCAACAACATGTTCTCAATATACTTAGTAGTAAAATTATTCTGACCTAACTTAGTTTTTCTTTAATGACAATAAGAACTTTTTATCTTTCAAAATCTTGCAGTCATCTTTGTGAATATCAGTTATGTCAGGGCTGCATATATTCAAGAGATAGGAAGTTTGAAATGAGATATCCTGGAATTGTTTTACATAATACCCTGATATCACCTTGGTTGAACTTATATAAGTTTAGGGAAAAAATATGACTTGTGATTTTTCAGATTTGGATAAATCCTATTTATTTTTGTGCTATTTTAGGAACTTTATATATTTATTTAATAACAAATTTTCTAGGAATTATCTTAGACCTGTATCTGTACAGAAATCCCTCCTTATCTGCAATTTCATTTTCCATGGTTTCAGTTACCTATAGTCAACCATGGTCCAAAATTATTAAATGGAAAATTCTAGAAATAAACAGTTCATAAATTTTAAATTGGACACTGTTCCGAGTAGCATGATGAAACCTCACCCCATTCAACATGGGAATCATCTCTTTGTCCAGCGTATCCATGCTGTATATGCTACCCTCCTGTTAGTCCCTCAGTAGCCATCTGAGTGTCAGATTAATTGTTGTGGTATCATGGTGTTTGTGTTCAAGTCACCCTTATAGTAGCCCAATGCTATGTCACAATGCTTACATCAATCACCTCATTTCATCTCATCACGTAGGCATTGTATCATCTCACTTCATCTACAAGGAGAGTGAGTAAAGTACAGTAAGATGTTTTGAGATAGAGTGATCACATTCACATAACATTTTTACAGTATATTGTAATAATTGTTCTTTTATTTTTAGTGATTGTTGTTAATCTTTTACTGCGCCTAATTTATAAGTTAAACTTTATCATAGGTATGTATAGGAAAAAGCAATATATATAGACTTTGGAACTATCCACAGTTTCAGGCATCCGCTGGGGCTCTTGGAACAAATACCCTATGGATAGGTGGGGACTCCTGTATTATATTTTAGGATAACCATTAGGTGGGACTAGATAATATAATCTACAATGATATATTTGACACATAAGAAGATCTGTTTCCTGAGACCAGGTGGCTTAACGGATGCCTGCACTAGGACTGCTCTAGGGGACCCGGGAAGCAGTCTTGGCTTAACTTGGACCGAGCTGTCCTCTATTTGCAGGCCCCGTATGGCACCTTGCTCTCCCCCACCTGTGTACTTGCATGGGGTCAGGAGTGTTTACCATGGAGGTGTCTGGTGCCCTTTGTTTGACTAACAGTCTGACCTTTCGTACATTTCCAGATTCAAAATGTGTTGATTTATATGATTGCAAGAAGCATGAGCTAACCCTAGCATTGTGCTGCCACCTATTTCTTTACAGGCCAGGCCACTGTCATAGAAGTTGAACAGCCCCATGCTTATGCTTCTATTTAGATTTTGCGATCCTATCTTTGTCTTAAATTTTAACTTGTTTTAAAGAGATGGTGTTGATTGTTTTGAGTTAAATATAAAAAATCTATAGTTCTCATTGAACTTTTAGGTATTTAGCATATGTTGCTAAATCTTAGAGATATAATAGTGAGTTACTCAGAAAACATTCTCTTCATATTTCTTTTATGTTTTTAAACTATAAGTCTTGGACATATTCATTGCGAAATTGAAAAAAATACAATTGAGTGCCAAGTAGACATTAAATTAGAATATTTTGTATGTATGGTAAACAGAATAATGGTCCCCCAAAGATGTCCACATCCTATTCCCTGGGTTTGTGAATATGTTATGTTACGTGACCAGTACTCACAAGGGTCCTTGCAAGTGAAAGGAAGCAGGAGAGTCAGTGTTGAAATGAGAAATTTGAAGATGCTATACTGCTGGCTTTAAGGATGGAGGAAGGGGCCACGAGCCAAGAAATGCAGACTGGAAAAGCAAGGAAATGGATTCTCTCTGAAGCCTCCACAGGCACGTTAGGCCTGCCAACACTTTCATTTTGGCCCCGTGAGACCCTCCTCAGACTCCTGAACTCTAGAACTATAATTGGATAAGTCTGTGTTGTTTGAGTCCGCTAAGTATGTGGTAGTTTTACAGCAGCAACAGGATATAATACAGTATGTTTACCATTTATAGTGTCGTCACATCTGTTATCTCATTATATATACATGTATACAGTAACCGTGATATAGGCATGGTTGTCATTCTTATTTCCAGTTAGTAAATGAGAAAAATGAGGCTCAGAGAGTTGCTCAAGGCCACAAATCTAGTAGCACTGTGAACACTAGCACCTCGTATTAGAGTTGAATGAGACTGCTTTCCCTCTTGACTCTCTCGCCTCACCATCCTCAAATTCGGTAAAACGGACCCAGATTATAGGATGTATGCAGATACCATTTCTATAACCCTCCATGCCCTATCATAATGCTTATTCCTTCCTGTCTGGAGTCCTGCAGTAGCCGGCTGTCAGATTCTTAACTCATGTGATCCTCCTTTAATAATATATCAGCCTCACCATTGTCAAGGTGATCTTTAAAAAATGTTGCAAATCCTTCAGTGACTCCTCATGAATTTATAAGAAAGTACACATTCTTCACCATAGCCCATACTGCTCTTCCCTACCTGGTCCCTCTCCAGCCTCTTTGGTGTTATCTTTCTCCATTTCATCCTGAGCACTTCACCCCAGTCAGACAAATTATTTCTAGTTTTCCCAATACTTTCTCATCTATTCCTCCCCTCTGTGCCTTAGTACCTGTGAGTTCCTTGCCCTAGAATACCCTTCATCTGGCTAATTCTACCTGTCTGTACAAACTGAGCTCTAGGATTAGCTCCTCAAAGAAACCTTCCCTCCTACCCAACTTCAGTCTTCCTTTCTTTTGCTAATTAAATATCCCTCACATAAATTCATCATAGTGCACATCGCTCTGGATAGTACCTAGTGACTTATTTTTATCCTCCATGAGAATCCAGTCTTTGTGGCCATATGCCATGCATTACTCAGTTTATATCCGCAGTGCTCAGCACGGGGCCTGGCGGTGGGATTGGGGCATCTCGTTATAACCTGGTGGGGGTGGAAGTACAGGCTCTACACGTGGCCTTTGCTTGTGGGCATGTGTGTGTGGAGGGGGGAAAAAGGGGGAGGGACGTTGGGCCACAGTTTTTCTGGTGGTGTTTGGCTGCATTAGGAAGGTGATTGTTTTAAAGTTTTCCATTTTGCTAGGCTGCCTCTTAAATGCCCTTGGGCTAGACTAGAGGGAGCAGGCTTTTGTTATTCTTTATCATTATTTTTGTCCATCTCCATTAGCATTTCTGGGTTGTTGGCTTTTTTAGCTCCAAATATGAGGCAAAAAAGAAAACCAGGAAACTCACCACTTTGCCCTTCCTTTAGTCTAAGATCCATAGCCCTCCCACTTGTCAATCTTATGAGGTTTGTTTCATATATAATGCCTAGGGTTTTTAGTTGTACTTAGTGAGAGGAATAGAGATAAGTATTCCTGGAAATGGAAACCTGTGAATGTATTTTTAAATGTCAAATAATATTCCATACTTATAATAAAGAGTTAGCCCTGCTGCACACCACCCAGATCCTTAGTGCTAGCCCTCAGAGATCACTATTGCCAGATCTTTATTCCTGTTCAGCCACCATTTACACCTGTGTCTTTAAATAAAAAGCTTACATTGCTATTTCTCAGGTTGTTTTTTTATCTGTTCACTTTGTATCATGGAAGATAAAAATTTATGTGGTATATAGCTGACCTCCTCCACCTACTCTCCAAACATAGTTTTATTATAATGTTTTGGGTAAATCAGAATTACAGACTTATGTAACTTTTTAGCACTGAAATGTAATATACAATGATTCATTTCCCTTTCCTACAACTTTTCATTTTTTTCTAAAGATTAATTTTTTTTTAATTTGCTTAGTTTTCTATGTACTATAATTGAATCTTCTTTTAGACCCTTTGACGGGGTTGTAAATTTCCTCTCAGTATGGCCAAACAAATGAATTCATTTATCATTTCCATTGTTTTTTTTAAAGACACACCTTTTGGAGCCTCCATCCTCCTGTTCTGATCTGGACAGATGTTCCCTGTGTCTGCTGCTCAGCTCTACTCCAGGGACTTTTTTCTTTTAATCACCACCCTGGGAATTCCCTTTGCTGCTTTATTGTGTGGTATTTCACAGTCTCTGGATCTCATATATTTCTTTTCTTGCTTTACAACTTCATTTAGGAGATGCACATTCTTTATGAACTCAGTAAGAGTCGGTTCACAGGATGTAAAATTTTGAAGTATTTGTTTGCTCCAAATATTTTATTCTAACTTTAAATTTTATTGATGGATTAGTATAAATTTCCAGGTAGGAAATCATTTTTCCATAGATATTACGATATTTTTCTACTAACTACTATATTCCAATGTTTCTAATTCTGATTTTAATTCTTGAATGGGATCTATTCTCCACCCTGGAGTACCCCAGAGCATTTAGGATCTCTCTTCTTCCCATTGCTTTGTAACTATAGAGTAGTGTACCTCAATGTGGGTCGTTTAAAATCCCTTTTCATGAGTCATTGTTGGGTCTTTGAATCTGGGATTTCATCCTTCAATTCTGAAAAAAATTTTTATTAGTTGTTCTCCTATACTTCCGCTTTCTATCTATTTCCTTTTTCTAGACTACCTCTTAGTCTCATCTTCTACATTGCTTATCTTTTTTTTTTTGTATTGTTTATTCTTTTTACTTTTGTTTTTCCTGGCAGATTTCCTTGATGTCGTCTTGTAGCCATTCTATTAAAATTGTTATTTCTCCTGAAATAGTTTTAGTTTCTATGAGTTCTTATTGCTCTGAGTGTACCTTTTTATAGCTCCCTGTTCTTGTTTTATATGCAGTAAGATATGTTTATTTATTTATTTTTTTTAAAGATTTTTATTGGGGAATTGGGGGGATGGGAACAGAGCTGGGGAATTGGGGGAAGGGGAACAGACAAGTTGCTGTTGTTTTGTTCTTCAGTCTAGTTGTGGAGGACGTTGCTTCACTGACCCAAGTTGGCACCATCATTGCGCTCTTCCCGGGCAAGGCATATCAGTCGCCGGCTTCTGGATGGCCACTCACTGCGGCTGCTGGTCAGTCACGGCGGCTGCCAGCTGCACATCGTAGCTCATGGCAACCCACTGCAGCAGGGGCTGCAGCCTACCCATCGCCGGCAACTCATGGCAGCCCGGCTCCAGGTTGAGCTGTTGTTCGGCATCTTAGCTGTCACTGGCCCTCATATGTGGGATCCGAACCGGGACCCTCTGGCGTCCCAAGCCAGCTCTTAACCAACGCGCCAGTCTGCCGGCCCTGTTTATGTTTTTTTGTTCCCTGCATTACCTCTAATTTTTTCTGGTCTTGATTCGCCCATCTCAATTGATCACAGTTTTTCATTTATTTGAGGCTTTCCAGTGCTTTGAACTAATCTGGAAAGATGGCTAAGCTTTAAAATGGTCATCTGATAGATAACTTGTGGGAGGGTGCTGGGGGAGGGCATGCAAACTGCTTCAGCAGAGACAGTGAAGCAGAGGAAGCGTGGAGAGCCCTGTACCTGTCACAAGTTTTGGGGGTTTGGCTGGGAAGGAGTAGTGCTTAGCAAGGAATGAACCTAATGTAATGGATATGGGCCAGGTAATGAAGGTTCTTGTATGTTTTGCTAAATACTTGAGTTTCTTCTGCAGACCGAAAGTCGTAAGGTGTACAATTTAAAATTGCATGTACAATTTTGTGTGTAGAAGTATGTGCTCTTTTTTTCTAGGAAGTGCTCATAGTTTCATGCAATTCTGAAAGGATACTGTGATCTCCAAAAGCAAATAGCATCTGGTAAATCACTGTGACTGAGTGGCACACCTTCCCCAAATAAATATCTTCTTCTCATCCAAATTCTACCCACGTTTCAAAACATGGTTCAAATCTCACTTCACTAATAAATTCTTATCAATTTGATCCTGAAATAGGCTCCTCTTCTGAACTTCTGTAGCGATGATTGCCAACATAATTCACTTTTCAATTTGCCATATGCTGTCTTCTTTCAGCTTATCTAGTATGGCTCAGATTTTTAAAAATATATATTTTATTTAGCTTTTCAAATGTTTTTTATCACAGAGATTAATAGCTTAAGTTAGAATCCTAAAATTTTTATTTACTAGCAGTGACATTAGACATGTTTATTAACCTCGAGTTCCACATCTATAAAATGGAGATAATAAATATGACTATTATATGACATATAGGGTTGTTGGGAATTTTCAGTGAGCAAATGCAGATGAAGTGCTTAGCATATTTGGTATCATATATGTGCTTAATAAATATTTCTTGTTGTTACTCTTCTCCATGAGAAAGGGGCCATATCATCTATTTTCTCTACTATTCCTGCTGTAATGCTGAGCTCATGAGAGGAACAAAATGAGGTATTTTTTTTTTAATTGAAAACGACCATGAAAATAAACAAGCTATACTTCATATGGCCCCATACATTTAAATAAGATCTTCTGACTTTTGATCAAATTTTTGTGTATACAACATTCCTTAGCAGTTTTGTCTTATTGACATCGTAATGACGTTCCTGAAGCACCTCCGTGTACCAGGTAGCTGGATGTCATCTCATGATCCTTCTATAGCCATAGCTTCCCACTGACTAAGGAGCTTACTAATCATCATGGGGTTTTTTTTCCTTTCTATTTTAATTATAGAAAAGTCCATTGAAAATTAACTATTTGAATGTCATAGTTTCACTTACTCCTTGCACCAATCCTCTCCTGTTTTGTGTTGCATCTCTGATCTGGGATTTTGTAGTTGGTGATTCCCTCCTAGACTGTCACTTTTGTTTAGATCAACAATGATGTGGCCATCGGCAGTGTATGGATAAATCTGAAAATACGGTTCATGAAATCAGATGTCTTTTTTTTCCACTAACGTGTACCTCTTAGTTGTATCTTAAAGCTCATTCATGCCATAATTATATCGACCAGTAAAACATATTAACTTTAAAATTTAATTCTGTTTAGGTAGCACCATCTGTTACATGTTCTTTTGTTGTGAGTTAGGACATCATAATGACATAGGCTTTTGCACCTGTGCTGACTTTCCAAAAAGCCTTATCCTCTGCTGTTTTTGTTTTTGTCATAGGTATTCATCAGTTTCTGAAAGTTTGCCTCAAGAATTTTTTTTAACTTTATTTTTTATTGAAGTATAGTTTACGTACAATATCATATGAGTTTCAGGTGTACAATATAGTGATTCAACATTTATGTACTTTAAAATGTGATTGCAAGTCTAGTAACCATCTGTCACCATACAAAGTTATTATGATATTGACTATTTTCCCTATGTTGTATATTACATCTCCATGACTTATTTATTTTAAGTGGAAATTTGTACCTCTTATTTGAACATAGGTGTGCATATATATTCTTCAGATAAATACCCAGGAGTGGAATTGCTGGGTCATATGGTAGTCTACTCTTAACTTCTTGAAGAGCCACTATTACTGTTTTTCATAGTGGCATCACCAATTTACAATTCTACTAACAGCTCATGGCTCCCTTTTTTCCACATCCTCACAAACACTGGTTGTTTATTGATTTTTTTCTTAATAACCATTCTAACAGGTGTAAGGTGATATCTCATTGTGGTTTTGATTTCATTTTCCTAATGATGACTGATGTTGAGCAACATTTCATGTCTGTTGGCCATCTGTATGTCTTTTTTGGAGAAATATCTCTTCAGGTCTTTTGATCATTTTTTTTAATCAGTTTTTTTTTATGTTGGGAGGTATGAGTTCTTTATATATTTTGGATATTAACCTTACCTAATATATTATTTGTAAATATCTTCTCTCATTCAGTAGGCTGTCAATTTGTTCTGGTGAAGGTTTCTTTTGCTGTGCAAAAGCTTTTTAGTTTGATTTAGTCCCATTTGTTTATTTTTGCTTTTGTCGCCCTTGCCTGAGAAGACATAACCAAAAAAATTATATATATATTTCTAAGACTCATATCAAATAGTTTATTGTCTTTTTTTTTTCTAGGAGTTTTATGGTGTCAGGTCTTACACTTAATTCTTTAATCCATTTTGAGCTTATTTTTGGATATGGTATAAGAAAGTAGTCCAACTTTCCTTTATGCATATATCCAGTTTTCCATTTATTGAAAAGACTGTTTTTTGCCCTCTTTGTCATATACTAATTAACTATACAAGTGTGGGTTAATTTCTGGGCTTTCTATTCTTTTCCATTGATTTATTTGTCTGTTTTATGCCAATCCCATACTGTTTTGATTACCACAGGTTTGTAGTACAGTTTGAAATCAGAGAGCATGATACCTCCAGCTTTGTTTTTCTTTCTCTAGATTGCTATAATTTTCAAGGTCTATTGTGGTTCCATATAAATTTTAGGATTATTCTAGTTCTGTTGAAAATGCCACTCGTTTTTTGATAGGGATTGCATTGAATATGCAGACTGATTTGAGTAGTATGCATATTTTGATATTAATTTTTCTAGTCCATGAACACAAAATATCCTTTCATTTATTTGTGTTGTTTTCAGTTACTTTCATCAGTGTCTTGTAGTGTTCAAAGTACTTGTCTTTTGCCTCCTTGCATAAATTTATTCCTAGGTATTTTATTCTTTTTGATGCCAATGTAAATAGGAATTTTTTTCCTCTTTCTGATAGTTCATTATTAGTGTATAGAAATGCCACTGATTTCTATATATTAAATTTGTATCCTTCAACTTTACTGAATTCATTTATTAGTTTTGGTTTTTTGGTGGAGTCTTCAGGGTTTTCTCCATATAGTTTCATGTCATCTGAAAATAGTGACAGTTTTACTTTTTCCTTTCCATTTTGGATGCCAATTTTCTTTCTTTTCTCCTTCCTTTCCTTCCTTCTTCCCTTCCTTCCTTCCTTCCTTTTTTTGATTGCTACAGCTAGGACTTCCAATACTATGTGGAATACATGGATGCCGTATGTGGTCAGATGCTTTTTCTGCATCTATTGAAATAATCATATGATGTGTATTCTTTGTTTAGTTAATGTGTTGTTTTGTATTGATTGTTTTATGGATATTGAACCATCCTTTCACCCATGGAATAACTCCCACTTGATCAAGGTGTATGATCATTTTAATGCATTGTTGAATTGGGTTTGATAATATTTTGTTGAGAATTTTTGCATCTGGGTTCATTGGAGATATTGGTCTGTAAATTTTTTTCTTTTTTTTTTTTTTTGTAGTACCTTCATCTGGTTTTGGTAATGTTGCCTTCATAGAATGAGTTTGGAAGCATTCCCTCCTCTTCAATTTTTTGGATAGTTTGAGAAGAATTGATATTAATTCTTTGAATGTTTGGTAGAATTCACCTGTGAAGCCATCTGGTCCTGGACTTTTGTTTGTAGGGAGCGTTTTGATTACCAATTCATTTACATTACTAGTAATCGGTCTTCAGATTTACTCTCCCTAATTCAGTATCAGAAGACTATGTGTTTTTAGGAAGTTATCCATTTCTTTCTAGGTTGTCTGATTTGTGGGTATATAGTTGTTCATAGTATTAACTTGTGATCCTCTATATTTCTGTGGTGTTGGTTGTACCTTCGCTATCATTTATGATTTTATTTGGGCCTTCTCTATTTTTCATGATGAGTATGGCTAAGTGTTTATCAATTTTGTTTATCTTAGCAAAAACCAGCTCTTAGTTTCATTGATCTGATAGTTATTATTTCCTTTCTTTTACTACCTTTGGGCTTTGCTTGCTGGTGGGCATATTGTTGTTTGCACATAAGCAACTTGGTATTTGTATTAATGCTGGACAAACATAATATATAATTGAAAATAATTTAAAATTATACATTCTTTCAAAATATTTTATATTTGGATATAATTTTGCATGGGCTTACTTAATACAGATGAACCTTTTGATTGCTCTTCCCATGACTATACAGTATGGAAGGATATGACACTTTTACCACAACTGTCTTTATGTTGTTAATGATTTCATTTCTCAGTTCTGTCAAAATGCTACTTTTATTCTCCCTTCATTCTACACTTTAATTCCTCAGTTCTATACTTTAGTTCAGAAATTTAGAAACAGACAGCAGAAGAACATGACACTGAGATGGCTATAGTTGTTCATGTTCATACAGGAAATTCTTAACACTTTCAAACAAACATTATTTTATCCTAATGAAGAAACATCTGTGGCTGTTTTGAGATGACATGACAGCTTTTTGAAATTCTTTAGGAGTGTCTGGAAGTCAGAATTTTAGGCAGTAGTCACCTGATAGAGATGTTGTCTGAAAAAGAATAGTCGTTCTTGGGAAAATGGAGACTTGGGAGAATGGATTCTTGGGAGAAAAGAATGGAGACGCCTTCAGATCAATTTAAGAAAATGCAGGTTGCAGTAAGGATGAATGCAGACTGACGTGGTAGGTGGACCACAGGCAGCTGTGGGTGGGCACAGGGTACTTTATTTTACCCTCTCTTTTCAAGTTATATAGCTATTAATCTATTGATGAGTTCCTCTGGTTTACTTGTAATGTTGGCTTACTGTTTAGCTCTGCTCTATGTCACAGCCTTTCAATTCCCCCATACCTAAAACTAAGTTAAGAGCCTAGCAGAGTCCCTAGCATATTAGAATTTAATTGAATTAAATAATTCCAATTCAGTTTTATTGAACTGAATAACTTGATTAATGCATGAGTAGATAATGTTCCTCCTGTTAAAAGTGTGTGTCAAGATCATCATGCCAGAATCATCAAAAACACTCAAATAAGCCTCAGATATGAAAATTAATGTTTATGTATAGAATTTACTCTTAAAATAAGATAAATCCTGGTAAAATTAATGTCACAGTAAAAAATATATATACTGATAGTATATCATATGAAAATTCAGGATTGCTTTTATTGAGCTAATAAGAAGACATTTCCTTCCCTTTACTTTGTTATTTTTCAAATGCCTATGATCCATGAACATCAGTGCAGTTAGATTTCCCAAGTGTTGTGTGCTACTCTCCCCCACAGCACGCGAATGTTTGCTCCTTTATAACGTTAAAAACTTACTCCTAAAAA
This sequence comes from Hipposideros armiger, assembly GCF_001890085.2. NCBI lineage: Eukaryota > Metazoa > Chordata > Mammalia > Chiroptera > Hipposideridae > Hipposideros > Hipposideros armiger. Next base: position 678,559 of record NW_017732125.1, on the reverse strand, counting down.
TATGGTCCAAGAACCTTCAATGTTGACATTATTTGGGAGCTTTTTAGAAATTCAGACTCTCAAAACCCATCCCAGATCTACAGAATCTGATTCTGCATTTTAACAAGCTCCCCAGGTAATCCAGATACACGTTAAGTTTGAGAAGCACTGCATTAAAAGATAAATTTTTATTCTAACACCCATAGATGAAAGCCTAGATTTACTGAATTCTTGTTAAGTGCTTTTCATAGATCATTTTACTTAATCCTTAAAACAACCCGGGAAAATTATTTTTATTATCCATATTTTACAGATGGAGAAATGAGGCATAAAGAGGTGAATAACTTTCTCATGAGCATAGTTATGCAGAACTTGGAGCTAATCCACGCAGTCCTATGCAAGAGGCTCCGTTTCTTAAGTGAGATAGTAGCTGTCTTCCCAAAGCTATGGTTTCCCTACCCCCAGCTCCAAGGCCCAGTGCCTTGCGTCCACCAGCGTGGTGTCTGTCATTTAAGCTTAGAGAATTTCTTTCTTCCCCACACCCTAACTGGAGAAGTCTTTGAGAAGAATATTCCCCTTCTCTCTGTTCGGTTATCAGCGGGTTTTAGAGCTACATGCATGGATTGCCTGCCTGTCATGGGTCTGCCCTGACGAGACCCAAGCCATTGAGGAAGACACGGAATGGAGAGAGGGGGTGAGTTTGATGACTGTGGTCTAGAATCTGGCATTTAGGATTCCCTTAGGAAATGAAAGGCATACTATTGGTTAGGGTTAAGGGAAAGATGAAAGAAGAGGAGAGAGCCTGAGAGCCTTTCTGCACAGGCACCCTAGAACAGTGACAGTAGATGAGTGTTTAGTATCAGCTGAAGACATCATGTGATTTTACACATAAGGAAAAGGATTTCCATCTCAAAAAAATATCTTCTTTGTCTAATTAGGAGGTTAAAGCAGCTTTGTGTCATAAAATAAACTGCGCGTTCTTAAAATACACAATTTGATAAGTTTTGTCTGAAAATGTTTTTACACGAGGCCAACACCCTTATTCCACAAAATGTAAAAAATGAAAGTATGTGGCAGAGTTTTACATCTCTGTGATTGAGATTTTGGTCAAAAACAATGAATTTAGGCTCATCTAAGAGAAGGAATTCAATTTTGTGAACTGAGATACAGGTTAGAATATTAATATATGCTTAGTTTGTGATAGGTATATACCTAAGGGTATATAAAAGAGGCAAATAGCAAAATATTTTAAAAATACACCTTCCTTCACGATAAACAGCTTGCTTTACTTTTCAGATGTGTTCAATTTTTTTTTCCAAGAGTCTTAAACCATGAAAAATATGAAGCTGATCTCTCCACATGACTATACAATAATTTCAGGTGCTAGGGGATACAGGAAATATAACAGTAATATGTATTCCATTCTTTGCTTTGTAAATAATTAATACCAGAATAGACTTAGAAAGAACTCTTAATTTCCTTCACTGGGAGTTTTACCTTGTAATGTGGAAGCAAGTTATTTTAAAATATGAGATCAATTATTGTCCACAGAAAAAGTGTTCTTTCTTTTATTGTAGCTATTTTCATGAATATTTCTGTTATTTTGTGATAAGCAATTTTTCTTGAGAAAAGACATCAGATTGGACAAATAGATAGGAAGTAAATGTTACCAGTCTGATCTTTTTATTGCTTTAGAGTAAAATCAAATAATAAAATCAGAACTCTTAAATACTAATACATGCAACATTTAAACTAAGATTTGTATATGTAGTTACTTATAAATATAAGTTTGCTAATGCTTATTTAGTGTCAGTCTTCTGACAGGAGATGAGTTCCTTAGAACTGAAACTTCCTTTTTAAAGCAAACTAATCTTAAATAATTGAATTAAGAGAAATCAAGTTGGACAGAGTTATAGAGGGCTTCAATGTAGAATTTGTCTTCAAATAATTTCTACTAACTGATATGAAATTAAATAGTCCTTAAGCTGTTTTATTTTTAAATACTGGTGCCTGAATCCCATCTCGACCCATTGAAATGGAATCTTTGCACATCTAATATTTTTAACATCTGATATTTTTAAAAGTCTCACAGGCAATTCTTATGCTCAGTATGATGGAGAACCACTGAGCTAGAGGGGCAGAATATTAAAAAACAAAACACATACAAACACACCATTTAGTAACTGAAAGGGCAATATGTTTTTAGATGATTTAGTGTGGATCCTGAAGTTTTTGGGTGCTGAAATGAGCACTTATCTCTCACTGTGATGTTTGTGTGTTGTCTAGTTTAAGCTGTTACTGAGGAGACACTGTGAGCTGAGCAGCCATCACATGCTGATTTGGCCTTAAATGACACACTAGGACGATGGATTTAATTGATATTTTTAGAGCATTTCACCCCAAAGCACCAGAATATACATTCTTTTCAAGTGCACACAGAACATTTTCCAAGATAGATCACATGTTCTGAGGCCACAAAATAAGTCTCAATAAATTTAAGAAGAGTAAAATCATATCAGGTGTGTTCTCTGAGCACAATGGTATAAAACTAGAAATGAATTACAAGAAAAAAAACTGAATAACACACATACACACATGGAGGCTAATTAACATGTTACTGAATAATGAATGGATCACCAATAATATCAAAAAAGAAATCAAAAGATACACTGAGACTAACAAAAATGAAAACTCGACAACCTAAAATCTATGGGACACAGTGAAAACAGTTCTAAGAGGAGAATTCATAGCAATGCAGGCCTACCTTAAAAAACAAGAAAAATCTCAATCAGTCTAATTTTACACAAAAGAGAACTGGAAAAATAGCAAACAAAGCCCAAAGTGAGTAGAAAGAAGGAAATAATCAGAGTAGAAATAAATGAAATAGAGGTGAAAAAAATACAAAGATCAATTAAACCAAGAGCTGGTATTTTGAAAAGATAAATAAAATTGACAAACCTTTAATGAGACTCATCAAGAAAAAAAGAGAGGGCCAAAATAAATAAAACCAGACATGAAAGAGGAGAAATGAAAACCAACACCACAGAAATACAAAAAAAAATTTAAGAATATACTATGAGCAAATATACTCCAACAAGTTGGACAATCTGGAAGAAATGGATAAATTCCTAGAAGCATACAGTCTTCGAAGGCTGAATCAAGAAGGAACAGAAAATCTGAACCAACAGATTACTACTAATGAAATCAAATCAGTAATCATCAAGCTCCCAACAATGTAAAGTCCTGGACCAGATGGTTTCACAGGTGAATTTTACCAAACATTCAAAAAAGAATTAACACCTATTCTTCTCAAACTATTTAAAAAATTTCAAAGGTGGGGGAAGGCTCTCAAACTAATTTTACAAGGCCACCATTATCCTAATTTCAAAAACAAAGACATTACAAAAAAAGAAAACTATAGGCCCATATCCCTAATGAACATAGATACTAAAATCCTCAATAAAGTATTAGCAAACCAAATTCAGCAATACATTAAGAAGATCATACACCATGATCAAATGGGATTCATTCCTGGTATGTAAGATTGGTACAATATCTGCAAATCAATTAACATGATACATCAGATAAACAAAATGAAAATCATATGGTCATATCAATAGATGCAGGAAAAATGTTTGACAAAAATCCGGCAACTATTTATAATAAAAACTCGCTTCAAAGTGGGACAGAGGGAACACACTTCAACATAATAATAAGGCCATATATGACAGACCCACAGCTAATAATATACTCAATGGGGAAAAGCTGAAAGCATTCACCTTAAAATCAGAATAAGACAAGGATGTCCCTTTCACCACTTTTATTCAACACAGTACAGGAAGTCCTAGCCACAGCAATCCGTCAAGAAAAATAAATAAAAGGCATCTAAATCAGAAAGGAGGGAGTAAGATTATCATTATTTCCAGATGACATGATACTATATATCGAGAACCACAAAGATCCCACTAAAAAGCTACAATATTAGAAGTGATAAATTTAATAAAGTAGCAGATACAAAATCAGAAAATGGTTACATTTTTATACATAAATAATGAATTGTCAGTAAGTGAAATTAAGAAAACAATCTCCTTTACAATTGCACCAAAAAAAAATACCTAGGAATAAATTTAACCAAGGAAGTAAAAGATCTGTACTGAGAAAATTGTAAAATATTGATGGAAGTAATTAAAGAAGATACAAATAAATGGAAACATATACCATGCTCATGGATAGGAATAATTAATATAGTTAAAATGTCTATAATACCCAAAGCAATCTATAGATTCAGTGCAGTCCCTATCAAAATACTAATGGCGTTTAGAACTAGAACAAATAATCTAAAATTTATATGAAACAATAAAATACACTAAATTGCCATGGTAATCCTGAGAAAAAAGAACAAAGTAGGAAGTATCATGCTACCTGATATCAAACTATACTACAAGGCCATAGTAATAAAAATGATATTGGCATAAAAACAGACTCATAGATCAATGGAACAGAATTGAGAGCCTAGAAATAAATCCATGCCTATATGGTCATTTAATCTATGACAAGGAAGAAAGAATACGCAGTGCAGTAAAGACAGTCTATTCAGTAAATGGCGCTCGGAAAACTGGATAGATACATGCAAAGTAAAATGAAACTAGACCAGCTTCTTACTCCGTATACAAGAAAATAAACTCAAAATGGATTAAATACTTAATCCATTGTAAGATCTGAAACCATAAAACTCCTAGAAGAAAATATAGGAAGTAACTCTCAGACATTACCTTGTAATATTTTTACCGATATATCTCCTTCAACAAGGAAACAAAAGAAAAAATAAACAAATGGGACAACATCAAACTAAAAAAGTTTTTGCACAGCAAAGGAAACCATCAACAAAGTGAAAAGACATCCTACTGAATGGGAGAAGTTATTTGTCAATGATACATCTGATAAGGGGTTAATATCCAATCATCATAAAAAACTCATACAATTCAACACCAAAAAAAAAACAACCCAATTAAAAACTGGGCAGAGGATCTGAATAGACTTTTCTTCAAAGAGGACATACAGATGGCCAATAGACATATGCAAAGATGCTCAACGTCACTAATCATTAGAGAAATGCAAATAAAAACCACAATGAAATACCACCTCCCGTCAGAATGGCTATCATCAATAAATCAACAAACAACATGTATTGGTGAGGATATGGAGAAAAGGGAACCCTTGTGCACTGTTGGTGGGATTGCAAATTGGTGCAGCCATTATGGAAAACAGTATGGAAGTTCCTCAAACAATTAAAAACAGAACTACCTTATGACCCAGCAATTCCAATCCTGGGTATTTATCCAAAGAAATCCAAAACACTATTAATAGTTTGAAAAGATATATGCACCCCTATGTTTACCACAGCACTATTTACAATAGCTAAGATATGGAAACAACCAAAATGCCCATCAATAGACGATCGGAGAAAGAAATTGTGGTACCTATATACAATGGAATATTTATTACTCTGCCATAAAAAAGAATGAAATCTTACCATTTGCAGCAACATGGATGGACCTAGAGAGTATTATGCTAAATGAAATAAGTCAGACTGAGAAAGACAAATACGATATGATCTCACTTATATGTGGACTCTAAAAAACAAAGTAAATGTACAAACAAAACGGAAATAGACTCATAGGTACAGAGAACAAACCGATGGTTACTAGATGGAAGACAGGTTGGGGGGCTTGGTATGAAAAGTAAAGGGATCAAGAGATACAAATTGGTAGTTACCAAATAGTCACAGGGATGTAAATTACAGTTGTGGAATATAGTCAATAATATTGTAAAAACTATGTATAGTGTCAGATGGGTGCTGGATTGGGGGGATCACTTCCTCAATTATATAAATGTCTAATTATTATGCTGTACTCCTGAAACTAATATAAAATAATATTGAATGTCAATTATAATTAAAAAAATAGTCACAGGATATAAAATACAGTATAGGGAATATAGTCAATAATGTTGTAATAACTCTGTACAATGTCAGATGGGTAATAGACTTGTCTAGGGTATCACTTTGTGAGGTATATAAATGTCTAATCACTTGTTTTGTACACCTGACACTAATATAAATAGATTAATGTATCTCATTGATGCATTTCAAGCCAATGAACACGAGGCTTCATTCTCCATGAACTAATTAAATACCAAGGGAATTAATGCAGAAGAAATACATTCTTCTAGTGAAAGAGTGTCAAAGCTAAAAGAATGATTCAATCATGGGGTTATTAATAAGTTCTCTTAAAATCTGCAGTCTGGTAAGTCACAGCAAAGGACTGGATGTTGAGCACTGTTAAATGTAAATGTCAAATTAAATTGACTTGAATTTTTCAGAATACCGTATTTACTTGCATAATTTCTCCTTTTATACCCCATGATAAATAAAGGAGAAAATATAATTGACCACCTAGGTCATATTCAGTTGCCATCCTCGGCAACTTGTATTAATCCTATTTTTCCCTCTTTCTAATGTGCCACTTGCTCACATTTCCAAGAAATCAGTTGCAATGCACATTACTTACTCATGGATTGAGGCTCATTAAAAGTTGCCCATACTCATTTCCCTCCCAGTTACCTTTATAAATAGCACACTAGCACTAAAATTCCTTAATCACATAAACATTTGTGTTAACCTAGTAATAGAGGACAGAGAATCACTATGGATTTACAGTGAGAACTGAGAGAGTTCTTCACTTACTAGCAAGTCACATAACTTCTGTATGATTGCATGTATCATTTGAAAATGGAGTAGGGAAGATCAAATGATATTTATGGAGGCATCTTATAAATTTTTGAAGTTTTATGCACATGCTATTATTTTATTGTTAAATCCAGCTCTCCCTGGATTGAGAGATGATACATAAGGCCACATTTATCACTAAAATACTTGCGAGGCTTTGTCTCAAAGCAATTTCAAACTACAGATCATAGCTTTGGGATAATAGGTCTTAGTCAGTATCCAGAGGTATCATATTTTACATATTTGCAATGAACTCTTGGGAATGAGGGGAGGCATAGCAAGAAGAGTAAGTGGCCATTGAGGAGGAAAACGGTAGGACACAAAATAGAAGTTTCTCACATTTCAGTATTCCTTCCTTCATTTTTATCTGACTCTGCCAAGTGATTCTGTTAAAGACTTAGCTGTAACAAACAAGCAAGAACAAGTCATTATATAGAAGACTGTGTATGTGCCACTGGACATTTGCTAGTTTGAGAACGTGGGAGAAATGACTATCATTGTATTCTGGGGATGGGAGAGGTGAATACAGTTTTCAATTTATTTGTCCTCATAAGGAAGGCCTTTGGCCCTAAGTTAAGAATAACCTAGTGAATGGAGTTTGGAGGAAACGGATTAGGAAAAAATGGAGAAAGTTCTAAGCAGCTAGATAGAAATGAGTAAAATTGAGCAAGGAACCATCATTCTCCCTACTGTACGTAGTCATCAGCTTTGTTGGTTTGCCCACAGAACCCCAATTCTCACTAGATATCAGAATCACCCAGATAGCTCCCATCAGATTTAGTGTTAGAATATTAGAATGTCACTGTGGCATATTTTGTTTTGAATGAATGGCACAGAAACATCCTGAGGCACAGCCAGTGTTTAATCTTATTTTTGCCGTTCACAGTCTCTAACTTAACATACCTAAATGTCTCTTCAAGTATCCACTATTTCTGTTAGAAAGTAGAAGAATGAAAAAAATACACTGCATAGGAATTATCTGGTTAAACTGTTTCCTTAAGTTTTCTTTTAAGTTGGAGCTGTAGGGGAAAATTCACTATGGGGAGAATAGTGGAGTGAAGAGGTTTCTATTAGGAATGTATAAATTAACCAAATTTTGAGTGACTGTCATGATGATAGTGGACAGTGAGTTCATGCATGGTTTCTTAACAAAGTCTCATTAAGAGAAAATTGTAAGCCTAGTAACCTTGATTGTAGAATATGTAATGTGTATTGAATGAATTATTAGAGCTTTTCTTTAGAGGAATCCAGGTGGCTATCAACTATGTTGATTAACACTCTAACACTGCTACAAGTAGAGGTGTTGGATAATCAATTTCAAACATCCCCATTTTAAAGTAAGAAATAGTATAAAAATGCCAAAATTCACTGCTACTGTACAGCATTTTAATGGACATTCTAGGTCATGTAATAAAACAGGAAAAAGAAATACGTAATAAGGATTAGAAGGGAAGATGTAAAGCTGTCCATATATGTAGTTAATATGATCAATCTATGTAGTAAATACAAGACAACCTACAAATTATTATAAATAACATAATTTAACAAGGTTCTTAGATGTCATTATTCAAGTTCAAAGCTTTTTATACCAGTAATGACCAATTAGAAAATTAGGTAGGAAAAAAATCCACTACGATAGCAACAAAAAACATACAGGAATAAACCTAGAAGTGACAAGTAAGATCTCTGGAAAAAAAATTAAGAACATTAACAAAAGATGTAAAATAATTAGTGGACAGCTATACTATGCTCATCAATAGGAAAAAAGAATAGGGTAAGGATGTGGATTCTCTTCAAACTTATATATGTGTGTGTGTGTGTGTGTGTGTGTGTGTGTTTATATAAATATATTTTTTTACCAAAAAAAAATATATATGTATATATATTTGGTAAAAATTTATGTTCAGTGAACGAGATCAGTAGTCAATTCATAATTGATTCCAGTCAAACTAATGGGAGCCGCTTCCTACTTCTGGTAATAAAGAAATAAAAAATTTCTTTTCTCTGCAGAAAACAAATCTAAATTTGATGAAAAAACATTAACTTACTCATTGAAGAACATCAATAAACCTCAAATAGGATAAATACAAGTAGAAACACACCTAGACATAATACAGTCAAATTACTGAGAGCTAAGCCAAAGAGAAAAATACTTAAAGCAGTAAGAGAAGAAAGATATCACAATAAGATGAACATTAACTTTTCATCAAAAACAACTGAAGCAAGAAGGCACTGGGGTGACATAGTCAAAGTGATGGAAGAAAAAAATAAACCAAAAATTTTATAACCTGCATTTTATAGCCCTTTTAAAAATGAGGGTAAAATAAAGACATTTCCAAATAAAGCAAAATGGAGAGAATTTGTTGTTAGGCACTTGCACTCAAAAACACTAAAGGAAATTCTTCAGGGTGAAAGGACATGTCTACAGATGGTAAATTGGATCCAAGGAGGAATGAGCGTAGTGGAAGTGGCAAATATGTGAGGAAATATGTTTAATTTTTTCTTCTGTTAAGTTCTTTAAAAAATTAGTAAAAATTATAGACACACATGTACAAAATACTATATTGTGGGTTTATAATATAATAAACATATAAATAATATAAATAAACAATACATATTATAATAATAGTACAAGAAAGGGGAAATGGAGCTGAACTAGAGAAAGCTTGCTATATTTTACTGGAAATAAGTTAGTAGTAACTTGAAGGAGATTATTGTAAGTTACAAATGTATATTGTAATACTGGGGACAACACTAAAAACGTACTTCAAATCAGCACATAAATTAAAAAATATACTTTGACATAAAGAACGCAGTAAAGTAGGAATAGTAGAACAAAAAAAGACATGAGACAAAAAGCAAGATGGCAGGCCTAACGTCTAATAATTAATTAAATATTTTTATGTATTATTAAATATTAACAATTAAAATACATAAAATTTGAAAGATTAAACATTCTAACTAAGAGAGGTTGTCAGTTTGGATAAAAATGTAAGATCTAACTATATGCTATCTATATGTGAAGCATTTGAAATTCAAACACAAAAATAGGTTGAAAGTAACAGATTTAAAAAAGATACACAATGCTCACAGTCAACATAAAAGAGCTGGAGCAGGTACATTAACATCAGATAAAAAAGGCTTTGAGAAAAAAATACTAGAGAGAAAGAAGCACATTTCGTAATAATAAAAGTGTCAATATTTTAGGATGATATAGCATTTATAAATGTATATGTACCTAACAACAGAACCACAAAACTGATAGAATTGAAAGGCGTAATAGACAATTTAATAATCCTCCTGCAATAAATGATAGAACAAATAGTGGGTAGAAAATCAGTAAGCCTATCAAATACCATCAACCAACTTGATCTAACTGACTTAAATAGAAAGCTCCAGCCTAAAACAGCAGAATTTCTGCACATTCTTTTTAAGAATACATGAAACACTCATGAACATAAGGCTAAATGCTAGACCATCAAAGTACTTGCTTGCAAATTTTCATAATAGCATTATTTATAATAGCCCCCAATGGGAAATAGCCCAAATGTACATTTGCTTGTGAATGAATAAACAGTGTTGTATTCCACGGTGAAATACTATTAAACAATGCAAGGTACAAGCTACTTGTATATCTTATTACATAGGTGAACCTTAAAACCATCATGCTAAGTGAAAGATGCCAGACAGAAAAGACTACGTGTATTGCAAGATTCCATTTATGTACAATTTCTACAAAAAGGCAAAACTGTAGTGACAGGAAGCAGACCAGTGAGGCTACTGGTGGGAGAGTGTAGATTGAATGTTTTATGTCTTTAGCAGAATTAATTGGAATAAAAATGATCATTTTGATACTAAGACAGTGATGAATTTTATAAAATAGTCATTATTTAACGTGTAAATAATTGGAGCCTAGTCTTACTGACTTATCCCAATCTCTCTCCCTAACGTTAGATCAGTTTTAAAAATTGGCTATGATTAATTTACTATATTTTTGCCTTTAAATTTTCATTTTGGATAAGGTTTATACAAATATTTTTATTAGTAATATTATGTTTCCATTTCCATCATAGTTAATGGTATGTTCCAAATTTAAAATGAGACATGACTCAGATTGTAAAAAAATAAATAGTTTCAAAATATACTTCTTAACTCTTTTGGAAGAAATTAATTTAACTAATAGGGAATCATTAAATTCACTGATCTCTCAACTTTGCTTTTTCCTGTTCTAAAAGTACAGCTTATGTTATCTTTTTCCACAACTTAAAAAATTATTCACTATGGATCTATGGATTTTTGACACTAACTTTTATTCAGATTGATCCTCTTATTATTAATGAATGAAGTTGGCATATTAATACAGAAATCAAGTCGCTGAACATTATTCAGAACTTAACACCTTACATGTTCTGGATATAAGAAATATTGAGGTGGTAAAAATTCCATGCCATATTTCCAAGAAATTATGGCTGTGCATTTAGTTATAAACCAACTTAAAAGTGGGACATTAGGCTCTTTCATATACTACTCATTTGAAAAATATAAAAATATGTGATTTTTAATGCAGACTGGCATAATAAATTGTCATTTAGGTTCTAGTTGCAGAAATATAGCAGTGGCCTGTGATACTCTACGAAGAATATGATGACTATTGAAAGGATAGTTGAATAATGTGACTGCTAATTTCCTTGCTATTATTTTAGATGTTGTTTTCACTTAAAGATTTTTTTAAAAACTCTTTTTACTTAAAACTTCCAAACACCAGGAAACTACTCTATATGTTTTCAGGAAAAAATTTAGGCAGAGATGTAAGATGGTCAGATTGGTCACATGTTCTATCAGGAATAATGCTGATGAATTCGACAGTTGTTTTGGCATATCTCTCAGGATATACACACACACACACACACACACACACACACACACACACACACACAAATCAGGAGAATGGTTAATTCAAGCAAGGACAGACAGATTTGCTCTCCTTGGAATTTAGAATTGGACAAGAACCTGAATCAACTGAAGGTGAACATTAGAGTTTTAGGGTTATACAGCCCAAGGGATAAACAAGATGTTAAGTTGTGGGAAAATGATAGAATCCAGACCTTAGGAAGGAGAATGGAGTGAACAGAAAAGCAAAAACAATAAATCATGTGGTTCCTCAGAGAGTTAGACAAACTGGCCATTAACAACTTCATTTTTCATGGGCCTATCTATTCTTTCAGTACATTTGCCCCTATCCACACATTTACCTCTTTCCTGCCAATAAATTTCCATTTTTATTAGAGCTGGTTAAGTGAGTTTCTCTTTCTTGAACTTAAACTTTCCTTAAGACTGGAGGAATATGCCAGTCCCAATGCATGCTTAATACAAAACCATTTCTTTCTTCATTTAAAAAAAATTTTTTTTATAGTATATAAAATTGTCTCTGTTGCCTAGCTCCATCAGTGGTTTACATCCCTTGCTGTGCGTTATAATTATTCGGTCAACTTTTAAACATATTGATGCCTAAGACCCATCCCAGATAAATCAAAATATCTGGGTGATAGGGTTCAAGTATCAGTATAATTTTAAAAGCTCTTCAGGTGATTCTGAAGTCTACCTAGTTCGAGAGGAACTGCTCTATACATAGTAGTTGTCTAGTCTTCTAAGATAATCATCTGTCAATTTTATTTAATAGAGTTTTATTCACATGTATGCTTATAGATGTCTTCATTTAGGTACAATATGCCAATTAAATATACTTTATGGGGCATTGATATTTGGTCAGCAGGTTTAATTTGTACTTTCAGCATCACTGTTAGGCATATGATATTTTAATCTTAAAACACTTTGAAATCATATTGAGCAGTATGGTTTTATTATAAGTTTTGTTATATACAATAAAGTATAATAAAATATAGAAAGTATTTTCACTTTGGATGATAAAGATAAGATTGTTTTATTAAAGTGAAAATGTCTTTAGGTTGGAAAAATAGAGAATAAGTGCAGAATGATTGGACCTAGACACAAATAAGAATTTCTTTCTTCCATGTCATCCATTTGGCCCTCTGACTAAATTGAACTACAGTGGTTTGAATATGAATGAAATCGTATTCTGCAAACTATCACCATATTCTGCCATGAGTTTCTCTTATTCATTACAATTTCGTGAATCATTACAATTTCATGAATTTTCAAACCTCCCACTTTAGATAATGCTATGTTCATTTATTTTCAATTAGATATTACTATACAAAAATGGTTATTTGAAGAATCTTTTATGTATGATCAGGTAAAAAAAAAACCTTTGTTGGGCAAACATTATTGCTCAGGGGCTAAACAAAAGGAGTTGAATTTTAACTTCTAATTTTTAAATTCCATTTAAATAATAATCAGGACGACTATACTGTTCAGTTATCTTTTCCTATAAGTACAGTATCTACTCTGAGAAACTGAAGTAGCAGTGTCCACAGTACTATGCTAATTGGTGCTTTGGATCACCCAGAAATGCCCTTGATAAACCCTTTGATTACAGGTTAGCGAGGCAGTGATGGTGGGGTTATAGAAGTATAACTTAGAGAGTTTGTAATATGTGATATATACCTTCCTAGCATTTAATATATATATCTTTGGGGTGGTGTTAACTCTGCCGAGATTCAGGGTAAGTACAAAAATGTAGGCAAGATTTCACCTAGAGAGTAATATTTGTTCTGGTTATTGGAATATTATTAATAATATGTGCTCAACCAGAGGTTTACCAAGTCTGTGGCAATGCAAATATATGGAAGAGTTTCCAGAGCCAGTGTTGTGCAGAAAATACAGCTATAAGAGTTTTTTGGCATCATATTCATTAAGTAACTTGGATTACTATTTTAAAGGAATATGGTTGTTAAGAACCTTGGATTAGTGTTTTAAGGAATTTCGTTGTAACTACAGAGCAGGTTGGTAAACTATGCTAGTGGGTCAAATCCAGCCTTCCACCTGATTTTGTAAATATGGTTTTATTGAAAGATACATTTGTGTATATATTTTCTACTGTTACTTTTGCACTACAATGGTAGAATTGTGTAGCCACAACAGAGACCTTTTTGGCCCCCAAAGTCTAACATATTTTATTCTCTGACACAGCAAGTTTGCTAGTCCCTGACATAGATGACAGTTTTGTTTTGTTTTCCTGGGGAATGGCCTGATTAGATTTATGACTTAGAAAACTAGCTTTGGCAGCAGAGAGAAGATACTAGGTTTCTGACATATTCTAGCTCTTGCAAATAAATTTCATAAAGATATTTTGAAGACTGACTGAATGACTGACTGACTGACTGAATGAATGAATGAATGAATATATTCAGTAGGGGATATCAGAATGAGTTACAAGTAAATTCAGATTTCAGGTGAGAGACAATAAAGGCCTCCACTAAGGATAATGGCAGGAGGGATAATAAGGTGATGGTCTAAATTAAAGTTATTTGAGAAATATAATTACCTGGACTTGACTTGGTCGTTGTCGTCAATCAATTATTTATTTATTTATTAACCAATGGCTCTTATTTTTAAGCTTTTGGTTATTGAAATTTTCAAATATTTATATGCAAAAGTAGGGATAAACAACCATGTAATGAATCCTCAGTCTCAACAATAATCAGCACTTGCCAATCATGTTTATCTATCCTAACTCCTCAAAAAATACTATTATTGCTGGGGTATGCTAAAGCAAAACCAAGCAATACTCTAAGGATAATCAATACTGATATGCTTACTCTCACTGCAGATAAGGGTGCACAATTAATGTTAGTATATGTTCCCTTTAACTTAAAGTGGCTGGAGCAGTGCTTATCCTAGAGTAGTGCAATGGTTCTCATCCTGGGAAGGTTTTCAAAATGCACATTGCCTGAGTCTATTCCTAGACACTCTAATTTTTTGGTTCTAGAAAGGTCCTATAGTTATGCATTTTGAGAATGTCCCAGAGGTGATGCCATAGAGCACCAAAGGCTGTGGTGCCCATATCAGTTAAATTCTGTGGCTCTGTAAGGCATCTTTATGAGTTTCACACACAAAATGTAGATGTTACATTTTTACCATTACAGCATTTGGGACCCAAATCAATACTAAGGCTGTGACCATTAGCACATTAAAACCTGTGTAAGCATTTTGTAACTTCAGAAAGTTTGAAAGCTTGAAAGCAGTGCAGTGGACACCTTGTATATAGAATGGACATATGTCTTCAGGGCTTTGGGCTAGTTCTGGTTGTCTCTTTTCCTGGAGTAATTGTTAAGAGCACACTGTTATACTCTCAAAAGGATCCCAGTTTCAATAATTATAATATGAAAAGCGAGTATTTGCTATTATGGGAAGTATTCAGCCTACTTCTAGATCATGGAAAATGATTTGAATGTTTATCCAAAAATACAATGGAAAGTCACTGAAGCAGAAGAATGATGTGGTTTGATTTATGTTTTTGGAAGATCAGTGGCCAGCATGTGAAGAATTGATTGAAAGGCAGTTAGGGTGTCCCTACTTCCAGATGGTGGCACCAAATGGGGACGCCATTCAATGAGCCATTGGCTATACGAGTATGAAATTCAGAAGAGCAGTGTGGATTAGGGATCAGTGTGGGAAACCTTAACATCAAGAAATATAGAAATGGTTGAGGTCAACTGGGAGAGTGTTAAAAAACAAACACACACACACACAAACCCCAAGAGGATCAGTATTGGCTCTCGAGCATCTTAATGTTTGTAAGAGGAGAAAAGAAGACTGGTAAAGGATGAAAACCTTGAGAAGAGAGTCTTTCAAAGAGGGAGTTTCATCTCTATTAAATGCTAGTGTGAGAATGTCACAAGTTCAATTCTCTGGGAAACAGATTCTGGGAAGAAGTATAATGTGCAGGATGTTTAGGAGTCCCTGGGATCAACATCCATGAAAGAAAAGGGTCAGAAGGAGGATTAGCAGGAGAAATGGCGTCTCCATGTAGGACCAGCGGCAGATTCGGCTCACTCCCAAGGGAGCTCTGGAGCTGGAATGATCCTTCAGAGCTGTCCTGAGCTGGGCCAAAAGGCCATTATACTTCCAGTGGAATGCGGGCCACCCGGAGAAGGGGTGTGACTTTGGGTGAGGGGGCTCCTTGCAGTTGAGACAATATCTGAAGGAACGGGCAGTTTCCTTCTGCTGACAGCACTTCTAGCAGCTGGGACAACAGTTGTTTCATTGAGTGGGGACCTGGGTGGCCATCACAGTGTCTACCACCGAGCACAAGCCACATGACGACTGATACGTGACCTTTGTTTATTTACTTAACGTATTTATTGAACATCTATGATGTGCCAGGCACACTACGTGCTGGTGGATACAAATGTGAAGCGACTATTACATATTGTACTAAATGGAAGGAACTATATGAATAGAGTTAAGTAGTGGAGCATGCGGGGCTGGGATTTACTTAGCTTATTTAAGGAGGCCTTTGTGTCCTTTACAATAAGAGTTTAGTGGAATGGTTTGGGTAGAAACAGACTGAAGCAGTTTGAGCAATGCATGTGATCGTTTTCTTTTGAAACAGATAAATTTGGATTTCTATTTGAAAAGATAACATCAACTTCCTTTATTAAAAACATACAGATAATAATGACTCATAGATAAGGTTGTCTTATATTCAGGCTTTAGAATTATTTCACCTGTGTTCACTTAGTTGATTCTCAGCCCTGTAAGGTTGACAGGAAACATCATTCTCTCATTTTCTATGTAGATACTGGAGTTTATCGAGGCTAGGGGATATAGTGAGAGTCAGTATGGTAGGAGGTGAAAGCCTATTTTCTCACATCTACTCTACTAGTCTTTTCATCAAATCAAGCTGACCTACTAACTGGTTGATATTAGGGACAGCTTAAATATCTTTTATCAAATTCAAATCATATTGCATGTAGAATCACCAAATGTAATATAATGTTTGGGGCAAGCTTATACTAAAAAATGTTTATCTAAAATTCAAATTAACTGGATTTCCTGTACTTTAATTTGCTAAGTCTAGCAGCTTAAATCTCATTGTGTATGACATAATGAGATTTTCAGCTTCCTTTGCAGTCTGTGCCGCAAAGAAAAAAAAAAAAAAAGAAAAAAAGAATCCCCTGATAGTGCAATTAGCAACACAAGAAATATAAGACCTACGCGTATGTTGATGGGCATGCCTAAATGAATGTACGTTAAAGTGAGCTAAATCGATGCATGCTGAGCAAGTCTGGCTTGTATAAGTTGCCTACCATCAGATGTGGAATCTCATTAATGTCTACCGAATCTTCCCAGGTGAGAAGAGGCATGACAAGAGAGTTTTAATGAGTGTAGAGGTGTACCTGGCAGATGGTCTAGCATTTTCTATTGCCAAGCAGCAAAAATCTGTAGTTAACACTTGAATGGATCTGGAAACCTTCCTCTAGGCCACCTGTTGGGGACTCTGGCAGCCTTGCTCTAGCCTCAGAATGGTAAATGTTCTGGAAGAAAGGGAATAGGAGCAATTTGTCGCAGTTCACCATGATTAGAAGCTGATCTCTAGGCTCACTGCTGTCCAAAGAAGGCATGTTTAAGAGTCTGATCATAGAAGTAAAATTGTTTATGAGCTAGACAAGAGGTAAAGATGGCATCTGCCTGGTGTCAGAGAATAAAAGGTAAAGACAATAAAAGAATAAAAGGTAAAGTTAGTCAGTACATTTTTCAAGCATTTGTTTTAATTTCAGTGTTAATCTAAAGGTTATACTAAATCCCTAGGCTATTATTATTTTTTTTCTTTTTTCTTTTTAGCTGAGCCATCCTGCCACCTGTTGGCAGTTCAGCGGCAGCTCAGCTTGGGCCAGGAATCAAACCAATGACCCTGTTGCTCAGAGCTCGCACTCTTGAGAGAGTGCTTAACTAACTGAGCCACTTGGCCAGCCCCCTAGGCTATTATTTTTATAATATAAAAAGTAATGAAAACTCAGACTTTGTCAGTATTTAGCCCTATTAACCGAGTCTTCCTGCTGTTAAAGGTAAATACACGTCATAGATACCCTAAATCCTTAATAATCAAAGGTTAATATATAAGTAGGTCACAAAATATAGAAGGAAGTGTCCACAAATGAATTTTTTTTCCTTGACACATAAGCAGCAGTATCTATCCTTATTTGTATTTTGTATTTAGTATGTTATATAAATGGTTTCTTTTTATATTGTAAGAATCCATTATCTGTCTCCAAATTAATACATTTGAATATATCTTCTTGATTAGATCTGTTGCTGTGAGCAGGAAGAGAAGGAAAAAATTATCTACATAAAACCAGGATTGCTTATATTGAAATTGATTGCATGATTGGATATTCAAGAGTATTTAATTAAAGCTCAGTTGTACTCTAATTTTCATTTAACAATTTATTAAAGCTTTGTAAATATATATGTCGCCATTCCATTGTTTATAGATGCATCTCTAGTATTGGAAAACAAATTTGTTTAAGCATACATGTGTATTTGCTAGTTTAATATGTAGTTAAGAAAAGAGACTCTTGCATCAGATTGTGAAATGGTTTAGGTTTTGTTAGGTCCTTGCTCGTTAATAAAGACCTGAGAGACTGAGTTTTTTGTTCCAAAGGCTTTTTTACGAAGCCTGTCGTCCGCCTCACTCTGCAAGAGGAGAACGGCCCTGCAGTCTTGACAGGTGGGGAATTTATAGGGTTTTGGGGTTTAGGGATCTAAGCTGAAGCCAGATACAGAAGCTGAAAAAAGCGGTTAGTCTGTTATAACCTATATTTCAAAACAAGCTGCAAAACAAGCTATTCTTTGCAAAATCAGCTCTTACTGTCAGTTAAAACCACATTGTTATTGTAACTGAGTTAGGGTTTTTCTATTGCAGGTGTTGCTTAGCTGGAGCATGACTCCTTCCTTGAAACAGGTTTTGGGCAGAAACTTTTGTAATGGGGGTGGGGAGCCCCTGTTCTGGTCCCAGGGACAAAAGGGGGTCTAATTTGGTTCCTGAGACAGCGTTCCTAGTTCCTCACAGTTTGACGCCAGGTTTCAGCATTTATTTGTTGTGACCTTGAGAAAGTCACTTCACCCTTCTGAACTTCAATTCCTTACTTTTGTTAAAGAGGGTGAATAATTGTATCTAATACTTCCTAAGGGGTGTGTGTGTGTGTGTGTGTGGATTAAAAGAGTTAATCTGGAGAGAATACTTAGAATGCTGTCTATCATAATGAATTCTATAGAGTATGTTTTGATATTATTTGTTTATAAGTTGCTTTATGATAAGGTTTATAGCTTCTATAGATAGATGATGGGGTAATTTCAAAATATTCCATAGATATTTTGATAGGTAATAGCAAGATATATTTGGTAAAAATGCCTATGTGGTATTTTAAAAATAATGTTTATATGCAAGTAAAGCTATGCATCACTTAGTTATTTTTTGCTTATTTTAGACAGTTACAATAACTATTCAATTTGTGTTCTTGATTTCTAAGATACTTTTGCAGGCAATTAATAAACTCTCTACAGTATTTGAAGTCATGTATTTTAGGATACTAAGAGATGTGTGTGGGAGTATGTCTTATTCCTGTTCAAAAGTAGGTACTTGCATAATGATAATGAACAATCTTTTTCTATGAAGTTATAACTAAAACATATTGCTTATAGCTTTTATTTTTCCTTGAGTAGTTCCTTTTCAATTTGTGATTAATATTCATGAATGATTCTTGAAAAGCTCAACACTGGAAGATATAGCCTCTGTCTTGAACCCATTATCAGTAACTATTCTTTGGGGAATCCACAAAAAAACATTTCCTACATTCCTCAATTATCAAAACCTTAAGTATGCAAAATACTGAAATATTTATTTTCATTATATAATTCATACTGCTCAGTGATTATTAATGTATTAATTTGGGTGAGAAAAAGATTAAGCAGGTAGAACTTTTAGAGGAGAAAATAAAAGTGTATATTAAATTATATGCACAGATTATGCTATAGGAAATTGTGTCAATTTCGTTGCCCTTGATTTCACCTGAGCTCAGAAGAGGACATGACCTACTCTTGAGGCAGGTCATCTAGGGCTGATAGGATTGACTCCATGGAGTTACAGGTTGGGTTGGGAAACAAAGCAAACATCAGGATGATTTTAGACTGAGTAGATTGCTGGTAACTTCCCCAGGACACCGCAAAAGCGAGCCTTTGTGTTTTCTACTCCATGGATATTTCCATACAATGGTGCCAACTCATTAGGAGAGCAGGTGAAGCCACTTGGGCTTTTGATTCTCAATCCTCCAAAAGACCCCCCTACCCTGCTCCCACAAACCCAAAATATTAATTAAGCAAAGCTTAGTTTATAGAATACCCCCTTGACAGAGGTGTAGTAGTTTTTCCAAATGGGAAAATTAAGGAATGCTATTTTTAGAACTTTAGGGCCTGAGCTCAGTGATTTTCAGGTGGGTCTTGCCAATGACCTGATTGGGACTGGGAAGAATTTGTGATGTAATAGCTTTGGATTGATGGGTTTGCTAAGGGAGGATCCTGGAGCAAGTATTAGCAAGCAAGTTATTTTGGTGGACCACAGTTTTATCTTCTAGGAGCAAGTATTTCCTGGAGGAAGCAGCTAAGTTTTTAAATGCCTGGTTCCAGTATTTTGTTTTAATACAGGTTCAGAAAAGAAGTCTTTGTTTAATATAGTTCAGGAAATTGTGTCTGAGACCAGTATTGCTTACCTGTTGGTTTTAGGTTTTCAGCACTGACAGCTAGGGATGAGTTCCCTGAATCGTGTCAATGGGAGAGGCAACAGTTTTGCAGAACCCTAGAAGTTCCCCTGTATGTAAGCTTAGTTTCTTAGTGTATAAATTGACCCCAAGACAAACAAAAGGCAAATGTACTTCTTTCTTTTTTCTGTCTCTTGGCTCTCCACAAATGTTGGCCTAATACCTTCTTCAAGACATTCTTATAAGGCCACATATTCTGAGATCATCCTGGGCCCTGGAATCCTGATTCTTCCCATCATCATATCATCAGAATACGCAGACGCCCTGATGATCAGGGTAAACATCTTTGTTCCCTGAGTACCCTTTTCTTTAGACTAGACCTGATTTTGAGTATTGCAAATCATTTGATCCTACCACTCTGCTCAAAACTACATAAGAAACAATTTTCTCTTTCTGCCATCTTTTTCTAGCCATGGTTGGTATTAAACTTTTCCATTCATCGTTCCAGCAGTGGCCTGTTTGTCTTTGTTTATTTTTAAAACACCATTAGACTGAAACTTATTTCAATGTGCATCAGTGATATTTGTTAACAATAGTGTTTGTTGAGTAGATTCAAAAACGAGACTAGAGAATCTCCTTCCTTTGACATTTTTTAAATCTGGAAAGATTTTCCATGAGACTTTAAATGTAAGTTGTAGAACCCCACTAGCCAAAGATCACCAGACTACACCCCTAATCAAAGTTAGGTGCACTCAGCTTTCTGCAGCTTACCCCCAGAGGAATCTTAGGAGCACTGCAGTATAGGGGGTTGGGAAGAATTTTTATATGAGGTTTGGGTTGGTGCTACAGGACTCTAAGGAGAGATTAGAACTTGGGAACCAGCTCGGATTTGAATACTGTCAACATTCTGGGGCAGTTCAACAAATGACTGATATGGTAATCTTTGTATAGGAGTGGGGAAGAACAAAGCAGGACCCAAAATTCATTGGTAAGAAAGCAGCAATTGTGCAAAAGAAGGAATTGTTAGTCATTTTACAACTATGCCCTGACCTGGCTACATCCTGTTAGAAAATTCTTTATGTTCTTTTACGAACATTATTATGTATGATTGGCAGCTGGTTTTATTGTTGCTTTCTCAAAGCATAATCCTGTCTGTCTGTCTGTCTATCTATCTATCATCTAACTATCTTATCTATCTATCTCATAAGGATTATGGCCTAACCAACTCTACCAATGGTAGGAGTTTACTTCATCCTCCTCTTAAGCCCCCACAACTGCTGCTTAGGCCTCGTTTGCTCCAATGGTGTTACTTTTTTTATTCTGTAACAAACTTCCACCATTCTTTAACTCCTTTAACTTTCCACTGTCCATTAACTCCCACAAGACAGGCCACATTGTGGGGTGCACTAGCTCCAGATTTGCCCCTTTCACCCTAACCAAGGCAGTCATGTAGACCTTCTTCATTCTGAAGGTTGTAGTGCTAACTTCCATGGGGAGCTGGAATTTAACCAGAAGGACAAACTTAGGCAAATTATAACTAATATCTTTAAGGCCATCTCTTACAAAAGGACAGTATCTTCAGTAAAGTTTTTCAACATTGATGATGTTCTTCAACTGTTGTTCAATCAAGTTAATCCGTATGAATTAGAAAGACTAGGATTCAATCACGTTTTAAAACATTTGAAATTTTAGCTATATTTTGAAAGTTTATTTCATGTATATACACATCGTCACCTTGATCCTTATGTAACTCGTATATGTGGAGTCAACGGAAGATGATAAAGCATGGAGCATTTAGAAGATACGTTTTAAAAAAATTTTATTGAGGTATGATTGACATACATTAGTTCCAGGTGTACAACAGGATTTGATATTTGTATATATTGCAAAAGGATCACCTAATAACTTTAGTTCATGTCAGTCACTATACATAGTTACATTTTTTTTTCTTCTGATGGGAACTTTTAAGATATACTCTCTTAGCAATATTCACATATGCAATATACTATTATTAACTATAGTCGCCACACTGTACATTACATCCCCATGATTTATAACTGGAAGTCTGGATCTTTTAACTTGATTCATTTTGCCCACTCTCCAGAGAGTCTTGTTCCTGATCTTAGAGGAAAAGCTTTCCTCTAAGCTTTTCCCCACTGAATATGATATTAGCTGTGGGCATGTCATATGGCCTTTATTATGTTGAGGTATGTTCCCTTATACCCACTTTGTTGAGAGTTTGTATCATAAACAGGTGTAGAATTTTGTCAAATGCTTTTTCTACATCTATTGAGATGATCGTATAATCTTTATCCTTAATTTTGTTAATGTGATGTATCACATTAATTTGCAGATGTTGAACCAATTTTGCATCCCCGGAGTAAATCCCACTTAGTCATGGTGTATGATCCCTTTATTGTATTGTTGAAGTTGATTTGCTAGTATTTGGTTAAGGATTTTTGCAACTGTCATCATTGGCGATATTGGCTTATAATTTTCTTTTCTTGTCTGATGTAACTATTTCAAAAATGGAAGTTATTAGCATCAAAGACAGAAAAGTGTTTATCTGTGGAGAAAGGGGAGGAGAGGGATACTAGCCACATTTTATTTCTTGACCTCGGGGTGGTGCTTACATGAGTGTTTATTTTTTAACTGTTTGTCTTAATGTGAAAGCTTGTGTGTGTAACAGAGCACTTTTCTGTATATATGTTATAGTTTGCAAAGAAGAGGTGTAAAAATTAACAACGCAGTCATCATACTCTTGCAAGATCACTTGACAGAAGATGAGCCCAGGACTGTGGGTCAGTATAAAAAGGGCATTCCAATAAGAAGCTTGGTGTAAGGGTCAGGCCTTCAGCACATTCAACAATGGCTTTTCTTGTGAGGTGATCCTGAGCACTGTTTTAGTGAGCAAGATAAAAAGTAGGAATCCTGATTAGGAGTAGAATGAAGTAGGAAACCATCTGGAAAAAAACATACATAATTTTGAAGTTTAAGGGCATAGTCTTTGGATACTTTTAACAAATTCTGCCCTTGGTTTGAATCTAGAATTTTGGCAGGGATGGTGTTGTTTCACTTAAATATTCCATTACCTTTTACCCCACATAAGAGAGAAAGAAAATGGTAGCAACTGTGGATTTGTTTACAGCTGGATCACAGGCTAGCTACTTTCAAGAGTCTACCTATCTTTTAATCAGCACTCCCTGTATATGACCCCTTGTCCTCCTGCAAAGGAGAAAACAAAAGAAAAAATGACAGTGATTATAGGAAGAAGAAATAATGTTGGCTTACCTAAAGTATCAATAACTTCTTTTATGTATCAAGGATACAGCAGAGCCAGAGTCTGGGGTCAAGGGGCTTCCACGGGGTGTAAAGGTAACCAGCAGAGAATGGCCTGGGAGCCTATGTCAGGAGAGTGGCATGAAAATGCCTGGCGATGATTTCCTCTGACTCCTGGGACTGGGTTTGATTTTGTTTCTCATCAGGGACTTCACCTTCCTTTGGTGTGTGGACTGATTTCTGTTGAGCTGAGGCAGATTTATTGTCCACCAGAGGCCAAAACTAATTTCTGAATATGCCCTCACTATACGTAGCGCTGGCTCAGATCCCTTTAAGGCCATCTCCATAGTACCTTTTATATCACTTCTGGTGAACACTAGAAGTATGGTGCTAATATTTTATGACCAGGGCATTTTTATTAACTAAAAGGGTTACTACTTCTTTTCTTATTGACATTTTAGACTAAGCAGTTTTTTCTTATTTATAAAAGTTTACTTTGTTTTGCCCTTGATGTCTACTTCTTCTAGAGTAACAACTTATTACTTAACCTTTCTCATTCTTAAAATTTCTGTGAACAGTCTTCCTGTCTTCATCTAGGTAGCTTCAGTTTTATTGTTTCATCCTCACCCATACATTGCAATGTGTATTATTCTCCCTTGGAGGCACATAACTGCATATACAATGTAACTTCCTACACAATGTTAGTAGCTGAATTAAGCTAAAATACTACCTTGCCTAGATGTTTTAATACATCGTTAACTCAACTTTTGCTTTATATTCATTTTCTTATAAGTAGATATTTTAAATTATTATTGACAAATATTTACACTATTATTGGGAATTCTTGATCTTCAAATTTAGCATTTCAGACTTGAATGACCCATACCAATCCAATCTAATACTGTTGTGTAAGCATATTAAGGCAAAGCTTCAAATCAAGTAAGAGCCAAAGATAGATTGGCAATATAAGTATTCTAACATGACTTAAGTAAACATATAAACAGTTTACTCTAAATGATGCTTTGATCTGTAAACTTATTGTAAATGCCACTGTTTGCAATGCTCTCTTGTTTAATGTTCAATTCCAGTTTGTTCTGAAGAAATTCTTACTATCATCATATTTCTCTTTTAAAAACTAAATTTGCTTACCCCTTCAGGCTGTAATTCACATCCTAGTTCTTTTTCCACACAAAATCAAGGACTCAGCTTATTAGCAGCTAGAAACAACAGAGGACAAAAAATAAATTCTAACTTTGTTACTCAAGCTAAACCCTAGGCACCATTACATTTCTGTGTATTGTTACAATATTAAATTACAGTCAGGTGTACCACATAGTGATTCAACATTTATACCTTACGAAGTGATCACCATAGTAAGTCTATTACCCATCTATCACTATACATAGATATTACGCTATTATTTACTATAGTCCCTCTGCTGTACATTACATCCCCATGACTAGAAGTTTGTATTCTTAATCCACTTCTTCTTTGATGCCCATCCTGTCACCCTGACCCCTATCTAACTCCCCATCAGTTTGTTCTCTGTATCTATGAGTTTATTTTTGTTTCACTTTCTTTGTTTTGTTCTTTAGATTCCACATGTAAATTCAATCATACAGTATTTATCTTTATCTGTCTGACTTACTTCACTTAGCATAATGCCCTCTAGGTCCATCCATGTTGTCCCAAATGGCAAGATTAAATTCTTTGTTATGACTCAGTAATATTCCATTCTGTACATATAATACACCTTCTTTATCATCTATCAATGGACACCTAGGTTGCTTCCATATTTTGGCTATCATAAACAATGCTGAAATGAACAAGCAAGTGTCTATCTTTTTCAATGAGTATTTTCCTTTTCTTAGGATGAATACCCAGGAGTGGAGATGCTGGGTCATAGCGTAGTTCTATTTTTAACTGTGTGCAGAATCTCCATACTGTTTTCCATAGTGGCTGCACTAGTATACAATCCCCAAAACAGTATATGAGAATTCCCTTTTCTCCACATTCTCGCCAACACTTGTTCATTGTTGTTATTTATAATAGCCATTCTGACAGTTATGAGGTGATATCTCACTGTGATTTTGATTTGCATTTCCCTGATGATGAGTGATGTTGAGTATTTTTCCATGTGTCTTTTGGACAGCTGTATGTCCTCTTTGGAGAAGTGTCTATGTCTATTCAGGGCCTGTGCCCACTTTTAAATTGGATTGCTTGGGTTTTTTAATTTTGATTTGTTTTGGTTTTGGTTTTAAGTTGTATGAGTTCCTTATATATTTTGGTTACTAACCTGGTATTGAATATATTATTAGCAAAGATCTTCTCCCATTCAGTAGGTTGCCTTTTCATTTCGTTGATGGTTTCCTTCATTGTGCATAAGCTATGGAGTTTGATTTACCCCACTTATTTATTTTTACTTTTGTTACTTTTGCCTGAGGACACAAATTGAAAAATATATTGCTAAGACCGTTGTTAGAGTTTACTGTCTATGTTCTCTTCTCCCACTCTATGGTTAGGTTCAGAGAAGTCCCTGAAAAGCAGAAACTGGACTGCACCTATACTTCTTGACAGTACCCTGCATCTTTTTGAAAGATGTAACCCTCTGTGAGAATAGAAATGGTCAAGTTCCCTGAGTTGCAAAGAGAATCCTTGGGCTTAGTTAGGATCACTGGATTTCATTTCTTATATTCCAGGTGAGCTTAACTGCCAGATAGTGAATTATCATCAGAGTTGTCTTCCTGTTTACCCTCTGCTGACCTGAGCTCTGATTGTCACTGGGGCTTGTCAGGGTGTCTCAGGACTCTGCCTGTGTACTCTTCGCTTCCCGTAAATCTATGCTTGTCTGAAAAAAGTTTGCTGCAGGCCACAGACAAAGCAGTAATTAACTTAGCCTTTAGAGACTCTAAAACCTGTTTTTATTTCTCTAATCTTACTCTTATTACTCACCAAAGTTATAGATTCTTCTCCAAAAAATGATTTTACTTTTTTCACTCTTTTTCTCTTTTTGTTTTCCTCCCTAAAACCGGCCAAAATAATACAGGCAGACAGGCTTTTAGTGCCCAGGTATCAGGTAACATGGCAAGAGAGATCTCGTGTATCTTGTGGCTTAGGTTGTTTGTAAGTGCAGAGTTCCACAGTGCAGTTTCACTCACCCAGGCATTGTCTTCATTTGTTCTGCTCACTGTCCTTGTTTTGATATTAACTTGAACTGCATTGCTGATAGACTTCAGAGATATCAGCCAGTGTGTAAGAATTAGCTCGTCAGAATTTGTAAACCAAGCCATTGAAGCCAACCAAACAAGCCTTTTTCAAAGTGTTACTAAATTGCAGCTAAGTAATAAATTCAGTAAATTTACAGGGTATGATATCAATATACAGAAAGCAATTACATTTCTATACAGTAACAACAAAATATCTGAAAAATAAGGAAAATAATCCCATTCACAGAGCCATAAAAAATAATAAAATATTAGGAATAAATTTAACCAAGGAACTAAAGATCTGTACACTGAAAAGTATAAGACATTGATGAAATAAATTGAAGATACAAATAAATGGAAAGAAAATACACCATATTCATGGATAAGAATAATTTATATTGTTAAAATGTCCATACTACCCAAAGTCATCTATAGATTCAGTGCAATTCCTATTAAAATTCTAGTGACATTTTTCACTGAAATAGAAAAAATCAAGTCCTAAAATTTGTATACAAAACCAGAAAGGACCCCAAACAGCCAAAACATTCCTGAGAAAGAAAAACAAAGCTGGAGGCATCACACTCCCTGATTTCAAACTACATATATTACAAAGTTATTTAAACAGTATGGTACTGGCATAAAAATAGACATGTGGATGAATAGAACAGAATCAGAGCTCAGAAATAAACCCCTGCATAGTCAGTCAGCTAGTATTATTTGACAACGCAGCCAAAAACTCTTAGTGGGGAAAGGATAGTCATTTCAACAAAACTGGATAATCACATGCAGAAAAATGAAATTAGACCCCTATCTTACACCACTCACAAAAATTAACATGAAATGAATTAAAGACTTAACCATAAGTCCTGATACTGTAAAACTCCTAGGAGAAAATATAGGGAAGAAACTCCTTGACATTGGTTTTGGCAATGAGGTTTTGGATATGACACCAAAAGCACAGCAGCAAAAGTAAAATTCATTAAGTGGGACTTCATCAAACACACAGCTTCTCCACACAAAAGAAACAGTCAACAAAATGAAAAGGCAACCTATGGAAAGGGAAAAAATAAAGAACTCATCCACTCAGTAGCAAAATATCCAAACGATCCAATTAAAAAATGGTCAGAGGATCTGAGTAGACATTTTTCCAAAGAAGACATACGCATGGCCAAGAGGTACATGAAAATATGCTCGACATCACTAATCATCAGGGAAATGCAATCAAAACCAAATGAGGTATCATCGCACTTCTGTTAGAATGGCTATCACCAAAGAAAACAAGAAAAACCAAGTGTTGGCAAGAATTGGAGAAAAGATAACCCATGTGTGCTGATGGTGGGAATGTCAATTGATACAGCCACTTCAGAGGTTCCTCAAAAAATTATCTTCCAGCAATTCCACTTCAGGGTATTTATTCAAAAAAACCCAAAAACACCATTCAAAAGGATAATATGTACCCCCATGTTCATTTTAGCATTACTTAAAACAGCAAAGATACGAAGATACAGAAAACCAGTCTGTCTATAGATTAATGGATGAAGATGATGTGGGGTGTGTGTGTGGCAAAGGAATATTATTCAGCCATGAGAGAAGGAAATCTTGCCATTTGTGACAGCATGAAAGTACCTTAAGGGCATCATGCTATGTGAAATAAGTCAAAGAAAGACAAATACTGTATGTTTCACTTATGTGTGGAATCTAAAGAGGCCAAAATCATAGAAACGTAGAATGGCTTTTACCAAGGGCTGGGAGATGGGAGAAATGGGGAAATGTTGGTCAAAGGGTACAACTTCCAGATGAGTAAGTTCCGGGGATCTAATGTACAGCATGGTGACTACAGCTAATTGTACTGTACTATATACTTGAAAGATACGAAGAGATTATATCTTAAATGTTGTCACCACAAAAAGAAATGGTAATTATGTGGAGTGATGGAGATATTAACTAACCTTACTTGTGGTAATTATTTCACTATATATATATATATATATATATATATATATATATGTGTGTGATATATATATATATGTGTGTGTGTGTGTGTGTGTGTCAAATCATCATATATACATCAAACATATACAATATTATATGTCAATTAGATCTCAATAAAGCTAAAAAAAAGAGTTTTATATTTACATCTTCTGTTGAGCTTACTTTCTCAGATTGGGGTTTCCTGGAATACTCAGTAGTGCAAATTTGAACTGCAAAGCCAATGTGGACATGGCTGGGGTGACTATTACTCGTCCTACCACTGGTATTATTACTACTAATTTGGAAGCTTCTTTTGCTGGTAGTCTACTTTCATTACCACCTTTAGCCCTTTAGGCTTAGCCTAAGGAACCTTAGGCTCTCTCCCACTTTGGAAGGGCCTAGGCCTTAGTTGAATGAGAATTCTGTGCTGCTGGTACAATTTGCCAACAAGGCAACTCCAGGCTCTCTCTTTCTGAACGTTAATTGTCTGATTTCATTTTATTTCTCTTTATTTCCTCTTTTTCTTTTGGCCTCTGAGGATCTATCTTTCTTGAGAATTTATCAATGCATTAAAATATATTGCTTTAAATAGTGTTAAGGTACATTATCAAGAGCCTTGAAATAAAGCAAAAGGTGAGTTGCTTGTCCTCTGAGTGACATACTAGGGAATTATCTAACAGGTTAGCCTGAGAATTATTTCAATGTCTAGGAATATACTTTGTCAGAGCCCTGACTCTGTGAAATTCAATATTAACCCATAGATTTCTGTCTAGCAAAGATGTAAATGATCTCTGTACAGTACAAAAGATAAGGCCTACCAGGCACAGCCATTTGTGTTAATTAAAGTCTCTCAAATATTAATAAAAAAATAAGCCCAGAGGTTACGGTAGGGTTTATTCTGTAAGATATTAGCCAGTTTTATATATAACCTAGAAGTCTTATTCTAATATTCTTTTTAAAATCAATATTCTTCACATGTTCTTTATTTTCATTAATGATAGAAATATACCATTGACATGTGTTTACTCCAAATTTATAGGATAGTCATGTTTGTAACTTTCTTTTAAAAGTATCATTTCACATATGGGTTAAGCTGGATTGCATTTTTATAGCTTTTTAAAGTGTCTTGTCCACCACAGACAAAAATAATTCCTGAAGCAAAAGTAATTTTATTTTATTCTTCACTGAACTGTAAGTGATAATGGGGACTAACTAGCTCAGTCATGGGCACATGAACTATACTCAGTATTTGGTGTGAAGAACGAATGATATACCACCCACAAAAATTAACTCAAATGGATTAAAGACTTAAATGTAAGTCTTGAAATCATGAAACTCCTAGAAGAAAACATAGGAATAAAGCTTCTTGACATGGGTTTTGGTAATAATGTTTTGGATGTGACACCTAAAGCACAAGCAATGAAATAAAAAATAAAGCACAAGCAGCTACATCCAGCTAAAAAGCTGCACAGCAAATGAAACCATCAACAAAATGAAAGACAATCTACGGAATGGGAAAAAGTATCTGCAAACCATATATATAATGAGTTATATCCAAAATATATATTAAAAATTTCATACAACTTAATAGCAAATAATAACAACAACCCAATTAATAATGAATAAAGGTCCTGAATAGGTATGTCCCCAAAGAAGATATATGCAAGACCAACAAGTACATGAAAAGATGCTCAACATTACAAGTCACTAGGGAAATGCAAATCAAAACCACAATGAGATGTCACCTCACACCTGTTAGAATGGCTATCATCAACAAGACAAGGGATAAATGCTGGCGAGTATGTGGAGGAATGGGAGCCCTTGTTCACTGTTGGCTACACTGTATATTTTGGTGCAGCCACTATGGAAAACAGTATGGAGGTTCCTGAAAACACTAAAAATAGAGTACACATTATCCAGCAATTCCACTTCTAGGTATTTATCTGAAGAAAATGAAAACACTAACTTGTAAAGATATATTTGCCCCCATGTTCATAGCAGCATTGTTTATATAGTAATAGCAAAAACATAGAAACAACTTGAGTGAGTGGATATAAAAGTTGTGGTGTAGATATATAATGGAATATTTCAGCCATAAAAAATGAAGAAATCGTACCATTTGCAACAACATGGATGGACCTTGAAGGCATTATGCTAAGTGAAACAAGTCAAACAGAGAAAGACAAATGCTATATGATCTTACTTATATGTACAATCTAACCAACAACAACAAAACTAATATTTTTTTGCCATATTCCTGACCTGGAAGGCATTTAAACTGAGTTCTGTTTTATTTCCCTCTGCTTGGCTCCCTGTATTGTTAGCCTTCCCAATTCCTTACTATCTGCTCAAAACTGAGATCCTGTTGTTTACAGCTAGATCATAGGTATTCAAGCATGACCCCTTCTCAGATGCTTTCTTGTACCGTACTTGCTTTCCAGGGTTTCCTCTTGCTGTTCTTCTAACAAGGGCTGAACTTGTCTACCATTACTGTCTTTCTAAACGTACTTCATTGGAATTCTCCCCCAGTGTTTTCAAAACCTAGGTCTCCCCTTTGGAAATTTACCAAGCTCTAGTTTGTCGATTTCCACTTAGTGATGACTCTGAGAAAATTTTCAGAATTCTGTCCACAGATATATGCATAGTCTTTAGAGCCAAAGCCCTTCTGTGGTAAAGTCCTTCTTGGAAACTTTGCTGTAAAAAAATTGGGCTGTACCATATATGCCAGTCATATACAGAGGGTGCCAAAAAAATGTATACACATTTTAAGAAAGGAAAAAACTGTATTAAAATTGTAATATATACCAATAACATGAATACAAGTCATGTATATACATTTTTTTGGCACCCCCAGTATATACCTAATTTTGGCTAACAATAGAACTTGATCTAAGTATTCTTGGCCATGTTTTTCCTAATTTTCACTTGTCTTTTCATTTGTAACCTAGGAAGTACTCTTAGTCAGGATAGAGGCACCCCTGAGAGTCTCTTATCACTGTAGTCACTGTAGATGAAATTCTCTAGGAGCTAAAGCCAAAGGAGCAGATCCTGGAAGTCTTTACACATACTGCTCCTCCTCGGTAACTTTGGTCCAGAGCCTAGACAGTACTTCGATTTCAGCATCATCCCTTACTTTTAAGTGCTGCCAGTTTTGCTTATAGTGTGACCAGTGGAAGAAAAGTCTAGCTTGACACTCTGCACACTGAATAAATCCCTAAGAGGTTAGCAGTTTTTCAATAACCCCAGTTTCACACAGTGCTGCTGAAGGACCATTGGGGTACTCATTGTGTCCACTGTTGTGGAGGAGGTTTGGATCAAAGCTCATCTTGCAGTGATAAGCAAATATTGCACTTTCAATAGTATTTGCTGATCCTCCTTTTTCAGCACACACTTCAAAGGATGAAAGTTGCTAGTATGAAGAAAAAAGAGCGAGAGAAAATGATCTATCAGGCTAATAAAGAATACAGCTGCTGCCGCACTGGGCAATCTCCCAGTACAGCACTGAAGGAATCAAAGACTGGCAGCATGGGGAGGTGCTCTCTCAAAGCTGTTGAGTAGGCACAAACTTCTTGTGTCAGATCAAGTGTTGTGTCTTCAACCTAAGTGGACTCTTCTTTGGTCTTGGTGGTTGTTTCGAGGTTTGTTCCTTGCCTGACCTGAACTTGAAGCAGCAGTTTGAGGTGGTAAAGTCTGTTCTGTTACACTTCAGACCCAACAGCTCAACGCCTCCTCTCCACCACCATAAGCAGCACAGCCTTGAACGTAGGTGTCTCCAAGAACTTAAGCTGCATCCCACCGATATCAGTATGTTGTGTTTTCATGCAGCAGGGTTCAGGTGATCAGCAATCAGTGGAGTGAGGGTGCAGAGGGAGTGGGGGCTCAGTGGGAACCCTCAAGGTCACCAGGAGAGCCACAAAGGAAGTGGCATCTTGGCAGGAACCTTTTGGGCTGCCAGTGAGCCATCCTGATTGATACCTGCAGAAGGAGATCGGGTCCTGGTGTGGGCAGGCGGACTTCAGGTTGCCAGTTTTTGTGTAGACAGGATCATGGGAGGGTTATTGCCAGGCCAGGCTGAACTTGCGAGGTCTTTAAGGGACCTAATGTTCCGGGTGGGAAGGTGAGGCTAAACCCCACCACATGTCCTCAGGCCCACACCACTGACCTGCTGTGCAGCAGCCAGGAGGAAAGCCTCCATCTCCTGCAGTGACCCTTCAGCATCCTCTACTGAGAAACCTAATATACCACTCATGTAAAGGAGGGATGTTTAAAAGAATGCTGTCCATTATTGAAGAGCATATATTGAAGGATGAATTTGGAGCTAAGAGGTAGTAAATTGATAACTAGCTCATGCCCCTCTTTTTTTTTATGCTGCCAATGTCATTTGTATCATATCCACATACTAGACAATATTATATATCTTTTTTTTTACTTTAAGCTGTCATATAAAGAATGTCAGTTTTTTACTTTAAGCTGTATTTTAGAGAAATTAAAGGAAAATAATATTTAACATATATCAGATAGTTACCATTTTGATGCCATTCATTTCTTCCTGAAGGTGCTAATTTCCCGTTAGTATCATTTCCACTAAGCATAAATGAATTTCTGTTCGCATTCCTTATGCTGTGGCTCTGTTGGTTACACATTTTGTTAATTTTACTTTCTATCTGGAAATATCTATTTTATCTTCATTATTGAAGGATTTTTACAGGATATAGAATACTGGGCTGATATTTTTCTCAGTCAAGATATTAATCCAGTCTATTCTACCCAGCATAGTTTCTGATGAGAAGTCCACAGTTTTTTGTTCCCTGTATGCAAGGTATCACTTTTTTCTGGTTACTCTCAAATTTGTCTCTTTATCTTTGATTTTCAGGATGTTGGCTTTGATAGGTCTAGGCATTTATTTTTTTTATTTTATTTTTATATTTATTGTTTGGGGTTCAGTGATATCCTTGAATATGTACATTTATGTCTTTCATCAAATTTAGGAAGTTTTGAGACATTATTTCTTCAAACATTTTCTGCCTATTCCATCCCATTTCTCCTTCTGGATTTCAATTACACTTATGACAGACCCTTTTATATTTCCACGTGTCCTGAGAGTCTGTCCATTCCTTAAATGCATAAATTCTACTGACCTATATTCAAGTATATAGACCTCTTCCTCAGTCACCTTCATTCTGCTTCTAAGCTCACCTACCTTTTTCTAATTTCATATGTTCTTGAATCTCTATTTGGTTCTTAACACTTTCTCTTTGTTTACTAGTAATTTGTATTTTTTCAGTCAGGCTAGCTTTAAACACAGTTCTGATATCTGTCTTAAAGTCCTTTTTTGTAAACTACACCACAGAATCAGGGCTGCTGCTGCTGCTGCCATGACTGAAGCAGCACAGAAACAGAAGTTCCAAAGCTGCCGATCCCAGACCTATTGTATATCAGGAGTCTCTTCAATCAGGAAGACTCTTTCACTATAGCTGTTCCACAGTCCCTCTGTATCTGCTACAGACTGTATCGTCATTCAAAAGGGATTCCCTGCAACCTGCCTTTCACCCAAATAATTATGACTATGTCTTACATAAGAGTAACTGAATAATTTAAATCATACCCAGAACCCTCTCTGAAAGAGTTTTTGAAATATAGTCTTAGCCTCTCTAGCACAGGAAGCATGCTTGAAGAATGTTAGAATGGCTATTCCAATATGTCTGCTGTGGATTACCCCTCCAATTATTCAAAGTAAATACACTCCCTTATTCTTTTATTCAAACTTCCCTAAAATATCAATAGCATAACAGTGTGCACCGAAAAAAATAATGTGTCAAATGCTCTATAGAAAAAAAATCTATGCACCTCTTCTCAAATGGAAAGATTCAAAATCTCAATCATTTCTTGTGATGTGATTTCACATGATCATATGATGATCATGCCTATGGTAGTTCGATCACAATTCTACTTTGAAACTTTGTGATTCATGGTCCAAATTATAAGGAAAACCCTTGGCAAATACCCTACCAATATACACATACACACATACACTTAGAAAGAAACAATCAACCTTTTTTGGCCTTCAGTTCTACATACAACTGGTTATGATTCTGTAATTCCTATTAACTGTCTTCCTTCAGTGCTAATCAAATTCCCCTATTCGTCCTCAACCAAAATCTCAATTAGTTGGATTTACCCAGAGTTTTCACTCCTGAAGGATTTTACCTTTTGGGTCTTGCCTCATAAAGTTTCTATAATATTCTATTTCCTTCTACCGCTTGGGCATGTCAATAATGCAGTGTAATCCCTGGCTTCCGGATGCAATCTCCCCTGCTGCCATTGTATCGTACATCCCTAGTTTCCTCGACCATTGAGATCCATTGCCCCAGCCAACACATGGATCCCTTGTTTCCCATCATGCATCAGACACAGAAACATCCCAAGTGTATCAGGCACCTGAATTCTTCAATTCATTCTCTGGAACGTATATATTTTGCTAGGGCCTTAAAAAAAACTGCCATCTAGCATCACTATAGTACACGAGCACAATGTTCTATGGAACGTTTTGATGATCAGAATCCTTTGAACTAAATAATGGCACAGAGCTAGCATGTTGACATAGCCTTAAATAGGACAGAAAAAGTATACTGCTGTCTCCTAGCTGAATGCAGACTGCTTCATTTTATCCTTATTGAGACATTAAAAAAAAAAAAAACCTCCCAGAGCAAAACCTGCTTAACAGGTATCAGGGGCAGTATTGATCATGCCAGGAAAGGAACTACATCTGGAAGAGTAGTACCGTGTAAATAGAAAAACCACCTGATTACATTTATGATATTTTCCAAAATCCTTCTATCTCTTCTGCACAGGTCAAACAGACAAATTTATTGGGCATGTGGTAGAAATTTCCACCCCTGCTTATTTCAAGACTTCAGTGTGGCACTGAGCTTTGCAATTCCTCCAGGTGAATATATAGATCAAAGCACTTTGGGGAAGGCTGAGTTTTTAAGAATGACTCCCCTAAACCACTGGGCCACCAGTATAGCATCTTGCTGCTTCTACCAGGAGTAAGAGCTTGCAAAAGTTCTTAATAACTTCAGTAGGAGCCAGAACCACGCCCCTCTGCCACAGCCTGCACAAAGCGCATGCCCTGTGCCTGCTTCTCTTCTTCCATAATGCATTTCTAAATCAAGGTCTCAAATGAGTATTTCTGATCAGCAGAACTCAAATCATATTCAAAATCCTAACTGCAGAGGAATCCAGGAAAAGTTATTTCTGTAATAGCTTTTCAATCCCTGAAATACAGGAAGATGTGCTAGAACAAAAGATGGCATGGGTGTTGAATGAGCCCTTCCATGATTTCTACCACAGTAGCCTCATGTATAATGTTATAAGCCATGGCCTCGTCAGCGACCTCTTGCAAAAGCTGCACTATATTTACAAAAGGCAAAGTGTCAAGTAAAATGTAAGGAAAAATAGAGGCCATTCTTATAACAATGTTCACAGAATTTTAAATTACCTAAATGGTTATATACTTAGTCTTTGCTCTTGTATGAACTTCAGTCATATTGGGGAGACAATAACTCATAGCTATTGCATTGTCGGAAAAGTCATGACGTATTTTTTCTGTTTTTCATTGCAAAAATGCATCATGACTTCTCTGACAACCCAATATATTAAGAATTATCTCTCTCTGATGAAAATTTCTCCTCAGCAATGTTCTCTAATAGGACTGTACTAACTCTAGAAAAATAGTTTTTATTTCTAGCATTTCTAGTAAGGTTAATAATATATTAACCTTATATAACCTTTAGTGCTTTCATATTATCATCCTATGTTATAATAACATTTAACACTTACTGAGCACTTACTAAGTGCCTGATGCTATGTTAACCATTTTTACTGTGTAATTCAATCTGCACAATTCTATCGAGTGTCTTCCATCACAATCACTGTTTTGCAGATGTGGAAGGTGAGATATAAAAGCTTAATTAAGTTTTTAATAAGCAGTGTAACTGGGATTTGACTCAGGTATTGCTGGGCTGTGGAGTCTGCAAACCTTACCCTGTGACTACCTTCATCATTTCATTCTCACTCTCTAAAGTCCCTTTTATTTTACTGTGAACTTTTTCATCACTTTATCTCAAAAAGAATTAAATACTGAGACAGGAAGTAAGTGAACATGTAAAGCATCCATAAAACACCCAGCAGAAGTTCTTGAGAGCTTAGATAAGAGTACTCTTTCATTCAGATTCAAATAAAAGTGTTGTGAAAAATCTGAAATTTTTTATTTGATTTTTTTTTTTTTTTTTTTAGCTGAGCCATCCTGCCACCTGTTGGCAGCTCAGCGCAGCTCAGCTCGGGTCAGGAATCAAACTGCACTCTTGAGCGAGCTCTTAACCAACTGAGCCACTTGGCCGACCCTTAAAAATCTGAAATTTAATAAGTAGTACTAGAGAGTTACAGAGGCTGTGAGTCTTAGCCAATTACATTATTAAAAAATAACAACGATAAATAACTATGGTTTCTATGGTGATAAACTGATGTTGTTTTATTATTAAGTTGATAAGATGATTTAGAAAACTATTATTAAGAGCTAGTTATGCAAGTCCAGACTTATAATAGAAATTTCCTTTGAACTCTATAATTCATTCACTTTCTTGTCACTGATTAACTTTTAAAGTTAAAGTATATTATTAAAATGTCAATTTGAGAAATATCTAAATTAAGTGTTCATCCTAAAGGACACAGGTGACATTTCCTAGTTTCATATTACATTATTTACTTAGCATTTTGATTTATACATTTTACATATAAAGGCAATGTCTCCTCAATATGATTTTAAGCTCACAGAGAACAATCACAAGGTAAATACTGTTTTTGTTTTGAGATACTCCTTGAAGCCACCCTTCCCCCAAATATATTAAAGGATATATTTAATGAAATTGCATCTATGAGTTATATACACACCTTAATGTGATTAATAATCAAATAGTTTTTTCTTCTAATAACTATACATGAAATGGTTTATTGTCTCCCACTGTCCTTTTAAATTTATTTAATGGTGAGTAATTTTGTCTCTAGATGAAAATTCAGAGTCCCTCATTTTTTCTCTTCACTCTAAAGTGGCTTCCTTTTACTAGGGAGAACAGAGAAGCCCCTCCCAACTGTCTCTCTCCAGTTTGGAGGTGAGACTCATAGTAAACCAATAGCTCTCCCAACAACATCTTCAAACCCCTTCCTCTCACCCTTTTTCTAAATCTCTAGCTCTAGCTCTGTCTATATATCTATAGCTATATCTATATCTATATCTATATCTATATCATCTATATCTATCTATATAGTCAATGAAGGCTTAAGAGTCTTGTTTTATCTACTCCTTTATTCATTCTCTATGTAGTCTATCTTCTAACAATTGTATTATCTTTTGATACTTCAGCTAAAACTTTCATTTCAGCACAGTCATACAATTCAAAATATTAACTGCTATATAAAATTTTATTACTTATATTAACTTGTCTATTTCACAGTTTTGCTTGAGACTAACCCAGAATAACGTTGACACTTTTTGTACTCCCCACAGCAAGGAGTTCAGTAGTCAAGTCTTAGGAAACGCCCACTGAATATGTTTTGACGTGACTTGATAGAAAGTAGAAACCTACTCATTTTTATCTTTAGTTTCAGGTGCAGCATTATGTCTCTCAGAGTCTGGTAACCCTGGGAAGGTGCAGCTTGTTGAAAAAATCTATAATATCTCAGCTCCTGTCAGAAATAAATAGCTTCACTGATGAGCTGGGTACCATCAATCAGGTATTTACAATTTGAAACCGTCACTCTCCTTTATAGGTAATAAGCTACCGTGTTTCCCTGAAAATAAGACCGGATCTTATATGAATTTTGGCTCCAACAATTTACATTTATTCATTTATTCATGTACAAGAATCTGCATTTATTCAAACAGTTATGTCTGGCTGACTATCTTAACTGGGCTTATGTTTGGGGTAGGGCTTATATTACGAGCACCCTGAAAAATGATGCTAGGGCTTATTTTCTGGGTAGGTCTTATTTTCAGGAAAACATGGTATAGGCTTTTGTTTCCCTGTCTCCTCACTTCTCTTCTTGTGAGACTAATAGTTTAGTTATTAACTTATTTCAAATGATGCGAATACTATTACTGTCTACTAAAAATACAGAAAGCTATTTTCAGAAATATCTTTTCAAAATAGTTTTCAAAATAATACCATCTTATTGTCCTTATTTGTATATGTGTGCCAAAGTTACCACTGGTGACAGCAAAAGAATACTTAGACGAATGGCCTTAAATCTCCAAGCAAGGAGCATGTTGCTGAAGGCAAGCAGTGAGAGAAAAGGGAACAGGAGAGCATGTTAAAGAGAGCACAGCCTCAAACTAATGGTTCTTTTTCCTAACTGCTCACAAAAATCATCTGGCTAAATTTAAATATCTTGTTGCCAAGCCATACGCCATTGATATTAAACGGAGGTCACTGTGGTCAGAGCTTTCCAGGTGAGTCCAATATGTAGCCAAGGTTGAAAACCAGCTCTCTTAAGCCCTTTTATCTGTGCAAAGTCTTATATCACTGGTGACAGGTGTGTCTAAGGAACAGCAGTCATTACTATATTTTAACGTTGACACTGGTATATTATGTGTTTACTTTGTTAGCTCATTTCATATTATTGCTGTGTCTATGATACAATTAAGCACAATTAAAGGAAATCAGAGGCAGATACACATGTTTTGGTAAAGAGGGAAAAATTAGTAAGAAAAAAATATATGTGTATATACTTTCAAGTAGTTTTTAACCAAGTACTTACATCTAAGTTCTCTATATTTAGCAACATCGTCCCAAAATAGTATAGAATCTAAATGAATGTAATGAATGACACGGTACATCATCTAGTCAGCAGTTTTGCAAGTGACTACTAAATGGTAAACTCTCTTAAGAACTCTGTTAGATATTTTTTTAAAAAGGAATTATTACTGAACTCAAGGAGTGAGAGGTCCATTTGAAAAAGAAATAAGGCACATTTACTAATAGAAAAAAAAATGGAGTGTTAAAATGCATGGTGCTGTTTCTAAGAGCACTAAATGATCAAGGTAGGGTGCAAGTCCCTGAAAAGACTTCATGGAAAAGAAACAACTTGAAAAACAGAATATAGAGGCACTGGATTTTTTGTTTGTTTGTTTGTTTAAATGCGTGCCCAGGGTTTTGAGGAAACAAGGTGAGTTCATGGCACTTATAATAAAAACAGGAAGCAATGCAGGAAATTAGTGTGATCGAATAAGATTATTTGTGTGTAGAATAAACTACAGAAAATAAATTTTTATTTACATATTCTCATTTAATTTTCACAAAACTCCATGAAGTAGTTATATTTTTTACTTTGTTTATAGATTAAGAAATCAAACCTTAGGGGGGTTTAGAAACTTGACCAAGGTGGTAGAAAGAACATATTCGTACACTAAAGCCATAAATTCAAACCTTGGTGTGTTGACTGTTAACGCCACTAAGAATAACAATAACACAGGAATAATAACTAGTTTTTGCCTGGTGATATGTGTTAATATGCTTTACATGAATTGAATTTATAATCAATTCTTTTAGTAACCCTTCAAGATGTTAGTATTGTTGTTTAAAGACAAGGAAACTATTTGTTGGCATTCTTACTAGTAGACAATAGCATTCACTCCAGCCAATTTAAGCAGAAAAAGTTGCATGGATAGCTCTGAAATTGTTGGGAGGACTGAAAAGACTGCAGGGTTTACTTTCACGGATGACTCTGATAAGCATGCAGAATTTAGCTACCAGAGGACTCGCTCTTTGCCATCATGACCAGGCAGCTGCCAGCTGAATCAGGAAGCTGCTGCTAGAGAGTCAGAGGGTCCAGAAAATAGTCCTGCCACAATGTACAACAGCCAAATGTGTGCCCTGTACCTGCCGCACTCTTCGATTCAGTTTCAATTATTATATAAAGTTTTTGTGAGTGCATCCGTTTCTGAACCAACAACAGATTCAGAAACCTAGCAGTAAGGACGTTTAGAAAAGGTAGTTTTATGTTTTTTCACCTTTTTCACTCCAAAAAGGTAACAGAATGACTATTGATGTAGTCAGTCTAAGTTTTCCATTACATATAAGGCTCAGAGATTCAATAACATGCTGGTAAGAGATGGAATCAGAGCATGGCAGAAGGTGTGCGTACAGGGAGGCCATTTATTTGGCACTCGCAATGCAGTGTATCTTCTACAAGCAGCAACAGAGATAACCACTGGATATAAGAGGTGTTACCCAAAGAACTCAAGGGAAGGTTTAATGTGAAGGAGAGAGGAGAATAATGGAAAGTAAGATAGGAAAAATGTTATCACTGAGAAGAATTAGGTAACTGGGAAGGAACGCTTGTTTGTGAAGAGAGTGAGTTGAGTTTGGATATATTGAAGTTGAGGAACCACTGAAGTAATCTAAATGTAGGTAGATATAAATATGAAATTAATACTTGAAATGAGAGGGGCATGCATTGAAATTTGGGAATTATCACTGTATGGTAATCATGAAATCATAGAAAGAGAACAGGGACTAAGAAAAGTAAGGTGGAGTGGGAAAGGCAAGTGTACAAACAACGAAAGAAGACAGCTTTATTTTAATATATGTTAAATGGCTATATAGATGTCAGGCTTAAATGGCTTAAAATTTTTGTCAGATATAAATAGTGATATATATTTATTACATATAATATGGATGATGCAGAAAATCTGTAAATAAATATATAAATATCAAAATCATACTTTACATTTTGTCTTTTCAGTTTTCTTTATATTTCTTGGACAACTTTTAGTTCCCCAAAATATTTGTATTATACAGTACATAGTTTTGTATTCTGGTTTCTCATGTAATATTATATGATGAGCTCTTCTCATATGATTTTAAATTTCTAAGAAAATGTGATTTTTAGTCACTCAATAGTATCTTATGACATTCACAGCCCTTGATTTAGTCTGTTGTTGGACAAATGGGTTATTATTGCTGTATAGACTTTAAACTCTGACATAAAATTTAACATCAACAGTATTCTGGAACTGATTCATGGAGAAAATTTCATAAGTTGATTTTATTGCATTAACTGCATTCAATTCTTTTTGGTGATTTGTATCCCAAATTTGCATACTAAAATGATTTTTTTGAAAAAGCATTTCAAAATATCTAATGATTTTTTAAAAATATAATTTCTCAGAACTTCTGAAAAAGAATTTAAAAAGTCACATAGTTTAGAGCAGAGGTTCTCAACCTTCCTAATGCCGCGACCCCTTAATACAGTTCCTCATGTTGCGGTGACTCCCAACCATAAAATTATTTTCATTGCTACTCTATAACTGTAATTTTGCTACTGTTATGAATCTTAATGTAAATATCTTTTTGTTTTCTGATGGTCTTAGGCGACCCCTGTGAAAGGGTCGTTCGATCCCCAAAGGGGTCGCAACCCAAGGTTGAGATCCGCTGGTTTAGAGTATCCTTTCCAATGTAAACAGCTAAAAATCTGATCAAATATATGAATTAGTGTTTTTAAGACAATAAGCAGGACAGAGTTGTGATTCCTGAGGTAAGGCTATAAGCCCCATGATTGCCTTCACTTTTGGCCACCAAACCACAGCAGTCTCACTCAACTGAAGAGGCAGAGATAAGAGTGCAGGAGCACTGATGTACATACAATTTCTGGGTCAGGGTCATAGAGAGAAGTAATCTCTGAAGAGGAAGAGCTCAACAAATGTGTGCAGAGGTTTTCTTAATTATTTGTTGAATACTAGGCTACACATGTATAAGAGGATTCTTCACAAGGCCAAGTTAAAAAAAAAATACAAAAAAGCCTCAAGAAAGAACTACTACAAACAAGTTGTGACCTGAACAATGCCCAGAGCTCACACAATGCTTTGGGGGCAGTCCAAATCCTATCCAGCCATATGACTAGACCTTAGTTAATACTCTGGGCATTCAGAAGAGACCCTAAAAGTTTACACTTTAGCAGTATAGTAATGTATAGTTCTCAGATTAAAGCTATGTTAGACCAATGTTAATAGAATTCAGAAATGAGCCTAGAGAGGATCTTGCTGATTCACAGCTAGATTAACTTCCTGCTGGAAAATCGTAATACAGAAACTCAACCACAAGATATCATTAATGTCTAGCATCCATTTAGAAATTATAACATGTAAAGAAACAAGAATGTATAACCCATAACTATGAGGGAAAAAAATCAATTAATGAAAACAGAATCGGCAATGACAGAAATAATGGAATTACTATGCAAGTACCAAAACAGCTATTATAAATAAGTTAAAAGAAAACATGAATAATATGGGAAAAATAGGAAATTTCAACATAAAAATAATAGCAATTTATACCGTGTCTTCCTGAAAATAAGAGCTAGCCAGAGAAGAAGCCCTAGTATGATTCCTCCAGGATATGGAGGGCACACACCCCTCGCATGAGGGTTTTATGCCCTGTTTCAGCGAGAAGGGTGCCTTTTCCACAAACTCCTTCAGCTTAAAATATTCAGTATGCCAAGGTGCCATGTTTTGGCACCTAAAATCATGCCACGGCTTATTTTCTGGCTAGGTCTTATTTTCGGGGAAACAGGGTACCTATCAGTAAAGCTGTGAAATGCTATTCTAAATAGTTCATACTCCTCCAAGGCTTTTGCATATATTTTTTAAATAACTATTAATTTTAATTTTTGTTATATCATTTAATTCTCCCAAATAGACTATGAAGTAGTATTACTTCCATTTTACAAAAGAGGATAATTAGGACAATAAGTCCTAATTTTACAAAACAGGACAATTAGGACAATAAGTAGGCATCCCACAGTCACAATAAGCATCGCAGCAGATTGTTGAACCCAAGTCTGACTCCCAAGTACAGAAGATAAACTATGCAATATTTTCTGTTACTGACTGATCACTTTAGTTCTCTGTATTTCACTGCCACTGTTCTATACTTTGATTTGTCTTTTGCAACTACTATGTATATTGTCCCACTTATTATTTATACAAAATTGTAGATAATATATTTGTATCACTTTTAATATATCTTTCATATATAATATACTATGAACCAAATTTTTGAGAAAGTGGGTTTGTATCATTTTATCTTGTCATTCTTTTCTATAGCTGTGTTTATCTGA
Source organism: Hipposideros armiger (assembly GCF_001890085.2). Lineage (NCBI taxonomy): Eukaryota > Metazoa > Chordata > Mammalia > Chiroptera > Hipposideridae > Hipposideros > Hipposideros armiger. The sequence continues at coordinate 634,484 of NW_017732125.1, read as the reverse complement.
ATGCAGTTTTCTTGGGTCTTAAAAAATTGTTTATATGATGCTGAGGCTAAAACTCTCCTAATATCTTGACAAGTATGTATTTTGTACTCCCCTGATTGGAGTCTTGTCTTTATCAATTGATTAAAATTTTGAGTTTGTATCTATCATTCTTTTTGGAGTGACAGAATGTTCTCATCATGATTATTGTATATTTACCATCTTGTGATATAATCACCTTGGTTTTATCTTTATTTTGAAAAAGTGGCTCCTGGATTCCATCGACTTCTGACATTGATTTTCTAAGCACCTGCCTTCTTTGGCTGTTCAAAACTGAAAACAAAATCGAGACCCTGATTTTAATTTGTCAGTCAGTTGGGACGTTTGTTGGGAAATTTTGTGAGTAACTCCTTTGAGGGGCTTTCTTTCTCTTTTTAGAGAGAATTCGAGCAGCTTCCACATCTAGGATAACCCAGTCAGTAAATGAATAGTTACAGAGAATCAGTGGGGTAAATAGCTCTATAAAAGCAAAAGATTTGTTTTTCCTAAGTTCTGTTTTGTCCATAAGAATTTTATTAAAAAGTTTACAGGTTTCTCTAGATATCTAGATGGTGTGTGATTTTCACAGAACCAGCCTTATGATCAGGCATTGCTAAAAGTGTATACTACTGAAAGCTGGTTGATCAATGTATTTTATTTTAAAATTTAAAAAAAATAGTGTTTTGTTAATGTGGGAAGGTCACATGGAAAAAGAGGCATGAATGTATATCTTTATATGATTGTTAAAGAATCCTAACTCCAATCCTACCTCCCTCTGGGCTCCATTAACCAACCCGTTGCCTTGAGGTGAGGATAAATAGGAAAGTGTCAAAGACAACATTTTATGATAAACTAAAACCAACAGAAAGTTTCTGTGGTGTGGCAAGTAAAACCAGATAGGAGAAAGAGAGACCAGGCACAAAGTACTACATAATATAGAGGGTCAGTGGGCGTTGAGGCTTAGCCCTGGCAAAATAGCTGCCAACACTTTGAACAAACTCTCAATTTGATAAAAACCTATGAATCAGATCTTATTCCAATCAGCTTTACTAATAATTTCAAAGAGATAGGCTATCAAAGGGCACAGAGGAAGTAGAAAGACATGTGGGACATCCTGTGTATTTCCCAAGGGTTTTGTTTTGAGACATGCCTCTCTGTCCTCAAATAGTAGATGAGCTCCCCAAGTGAGATTGTGTGTGTTTCTCACACAGGGGGAACTTTAAGTTGTTAAACATTTCCATTTTATAACCCAACTAATTTTACTGCTTATATGGCCATCTTCAAGAGCGATGTCTCATAGATTCTGAGTCTATTTCATATAAGTAGTTCTTTAGCGAGGAACTTTCTACTTAAGGACGTTCAATAGATAAAATTTCCTCATAACAACAACCAGGAGGTCCACTTGAGGAGGAGATAGACCTAGTCATGAGCCTTCTTTTCTTTTTCCTTGGGCAGATCCCCAAGTGAATACCACTAGCTTTATCTTCTTCCTCCCATTTGCTGTCAAGTTCCTGAGGCCTCAGTGTGCTAGGAGAATGTTTATGGAACCAAGTCAGTTGAGAAAGAAAAATTCTTTAAGAACGTGTATTTCAGTTGTTGACACAATAAATAAGTTTACAGTATTTTCCTCAAAGAAACCTGTATAATTTATCACAAATATAAGGTTAATACTATGAAAATGTAATAAACTACACACCAATAAGACAAAGAAAGAAAAAGCCAGTAGAAAAATAGATAATGATGTGAAAAGGCAGTTTAAGAGAAGAGAAAAAAGAAAATTAACATGAATGAATCTCAACCTTAACAATACCAAGGAAATGCAAAATTACAAAACAATAAGATTGTTCATTCTGATTTACTGATTATATTGACATACATTTTCAAAAAAATTAACTTGACAGCAATATCAGGTGTTAGTGATTTTGTGAGGAAATGGAGCGCATCACTGGGTAAAGTTAATGATGCATATCCTTGAAGATATAGCAGTCCACTGTACAAAAGAGACCTGGACAAGACTGTGGATTTTAACATTCTGTGATAGCTAAAAGAGTGGAAATAATAGTGTCTATTTTTAAAAGATAGCTGGATGTGATATATCAAAAATGAATATTCTGTAACAGTTGAAATGAATAAATTAGGTGTTCATCTATTAACAGTGATAAATTTTGAAAGCATGATGTAATTTAAAGTATGCAAGGAGGAGAGATACTCAAATATACCAGTTTTGAAAATTACATATACAAAACTGTTATGCACACACAAGACACTTTTCCAGAACATCCATTCTTTTAAAAATACAGAATCTGAAGTAAATATGAAAAAAATATTGATGGTGTTGAAAATATATAATGCATGTACTCAGGAGCTATGGTTTTTTGCTTTATGAAATATTTTTATGTTGAAAACTATTTCAGAATTTAAAATATAGATTCTAAAAGAAAAAGTTTCCTTGAGTATCAGAACTATATTAGTTTAAAATAAAACCTTAGTTTTTAATGGATATTTTACAGAAATGTTGTTCTCCTTAGATACAACTTATACCTGTATCAGCATGTTTTTGGGTACAGTAGCCAAGCTATTAAAACTGAATAATGCTTTTGGATATTGACAAGGATGCGGTGAAATCTGAAATAAAAATATTATGTGCATGTTCATATTAAATAGTTCAGAAACCTAATGTTTACAGAGTAGATGAAATTTCTACCTGAGAATAGAGTTTTTAAATTGAAAACAAAAACAAAAACGTGTTAGCAGAAGAAAACTCAAAAATTCTGCTGCCCATATCAGGAAGCATTTTTACTTTTCAGATGTCTGTTTACCTTGTTAAAATAAAAGGTAAGCAACTCATTTATAAAAATAGATCATGCAAATTAAAAATTCTGAATCTGGGATGTGTTTGTATATCCTTTCTCCAAAGTAAACTAATTTCATTTCTGTGAGGGCAAAATGTAGAGTAAAATAAGCATTTTTTAATAAGATAAAAAGAAAAACAATCATTCTCTCTGAGCAAGAAACAGCTGACCTATTTCACTTGAGAGAGGAACCATATTATTTTCTGAAATGATGTATATTTTGATCGCATATAAGATCTAGGAGGCCTGACTCACTTAGCAGTCAGTCAGCAGGGAGGACAGAGTTTGCATCAAACTGTACTCAACTGGACAACATAGAGATTAGTGGTCCTCAGCACAGCTTTTCCTTTTTTATTTTTAATTGTTTAACAAAAACTTAGGAGAAATTCCTGGGAATGAGCTCTATTTTAGATTAGCAGCTTCTCCTTTACCAGTGTTTTTGATGCAAATAATTAAATATTACATAAGGGTGAAATAAGGCTTAAAATCCCTCCAAATACACAATGGCCTACACATTTCCACATCACTGAATGCCTTTGTTAAGCTACTGCTTAATAAGAAAAATGTCTGTGAGCTCAACTGGCAACAAAGATGAAAGTTAGTTAAGGCATCTACCAACATATAGGCTAGATATTTTTAAGAGAAGCCTCCAAGGATAAGCTAAATCACTGTGGCTAAGAGCATGAGGTTTGGAATCAGGTGCCTGGTTAAAATGTGTGACCTCTGAAGTCGTCTGTCTTGTCATCAAATCAAACCTGAGGGCTCTAGAATGAATTACAAATTTATAGGCAATACAGAACAAAGGAACGTGTTAAATTACCCGTGAGGATACAGTTGGTAAAATCCAAACTGTATAAGAAAGACAACTTATTTTCTTCAACAAATAGACTGCATTATAGTGAGAAGAGTGGGGAGGGAGAAAGAGGAAGAAGGAGCCTATATCTTAAGAAACTAAAGAGACATATTATCCTATTGGTGTATATCAGAGATTGATGAACTATAATCTTTGTGCCAAATCAGGCCTGCCACCTGCTTTTGTAAATAAAGTTTTATTGGGACACAGCCATTTCTACTATTCATCTATGTCTGATCTATGGCTGCTTTTGCACTAAAACAGCAGAGTTGAGCAAAGCATCAAATATTTACTATCTGGCTCTTTACAAAAAAGGTTGCCAATTCCTGCTGTATATGAATCTTACTTGTATCCTGATTTGAACAAACTAGAAAAATACAATAACTTATAAGACAGTTGGGGATAGCTGAACACTGTATATGATACTAAGGAATTCATTTTTTTAAGATGTGATTTTATTGAGGTGATGTTTTTAGAAAGTCCTTAGTTTTTAGAAATAAATGTTTAAACAGTGACATCAGAACTATGGCAGTGTGAGGGATTGTTTTCTAATTTCTTGCCTTGAAGTTATAACCAGTTGAGGAGCTACAATTCAACAAAGGACTCCATGCACAACACATAAGCATATGTGAGAGATCCGCACATCAAAACATCTGAAGGTGGATGAACAGGGGAGGAGGGAAGGGAGAAGAGCAGGGACAGGGGCCGCAGCCGCAGCCTGGAGCTCACTGCAGTCTGGGGAGAGGGGAGGATTCAGGCTGCCGGTGCACCTGTGGCCCAGAGCATTCCTGCCTGAGTGATCAGCATATAATATGGCTGAACCCAGCAATTGGTGCAGAGACCTTGGGCAGAGACTGAATACAGACGTGTGATGACTGTGTTCTAGGAGCCCTCACTGCCAGGCAGAAAACAAAGCCACAGAGCCTGGCCACCTCCCACACCCTCCAAGAGCTGGCAGCGGACCCCAGGAAAAAAACTGTAGCAGTGAGTATTGGGTTAAAGAGCAGAATATCTACAGCCCTGAGAACTGAAGAGACAATTCCTAAGCAGCAGACACACACTGTGGCTCATCTCAGCAATGGGTGGAGAGGCAGCTGAGGTCTGGCAGTCATCCTTGCTAGGAGGAGAAAAAAGTCACGAGCACATCAGCAGCCTCTCTCAGCCCACCCTGCCCACACCTTCGATGGCTGATCCTACCAGGAGCACATGGGACAGCTCAGGCAGCACAGCACTGCATCTGGCCACAGGTGCAACACTGGGATTTCGAGGACTCAGAAACCCATTGCCCACCACATTCTCCCACAGGGGTGGTGAGCTGAGACCTAGATTACCTGATCACACAGGAGACGCCCACCTCCCCAGGGTCTACAATTCCACTGCCAGAAGCCTGAAGGGCATAAGAGAAAATAAAACACTCCAGCACTACCTACTGGAAAACAAGAGAAAGACCTCTTCTTATCAATCTGCTGCAGAACTCATTCCCATGAATGCCTAGGCAGAGAAATAATCCAATGAAATCCACGAACAACCATGGTAACAAGGCAGCTCTGAAAGAAAATGAGAAGTCTCCAGAAAATAAACTTAAAGACATAGAAGTAAGTAACTTAAGTGACAGAAAATTCAAGATTGTATTTTTGAAAAATGTCAATGAGATGGAAGAAAACTCAGGCAGTTTAATGAACTCAGAAATAAAATCAACGAACAAAATGAATACTTTACCAAAGAGATGGAAATTTTAGCACATTGAGGACGGGACATTTAAATTGTTTAAATGTGTGTTCCCGGGAATTAAACCATTTAAATAAACTTTTATACTGTGTTTCTTTAAAAATTTATAACAAATTCACTAACTATTTTTGGGAACTGAAATTTTCAGGAAATACCAAAGACCCTAGTAGTGCTTGAGGGTGTGGTACCTCTGGAAACATTCCCCCTTGTGCAGTGGCACTAAGCAGAACTTGGAGATGTACCGAGTTTCACTTCTTTTTTTGTGGGCAGCACAAACATGACACCTCCTAGCAGGATATTTTCTTTTACCCCATTAACTTCCAACAATCCTCTCTAGCACATGTTTGCACATATCACCCGAAAGTCTCTCAGGGGGGGTCCTCATAAGGCACATGAGGGGTTTGGGTTGATGTTCCTGGGTGTGCTGTGTCTGTGTCTGAGTCTGTCTCCACCTTATCTGTAGCCCAGTCTTCTGCCACTTGTAGCAGAAATTTTTTGTATCTCATTTTTGATGTAAGGTTTAGTTTTTGATAGATTCAAAAAGAAATTGAAAAGTGCACAATTTACAAGCGAAAATGCAACTTTCTTTGGCTACTTCACTGTTTTTGTCAAGAGAGAATAATAAGACAAGTACTGATCTGCCCTATCAACACCCTTCATGAACATATTATACTGAAAAACATAAATAGGTTTTTCTTTACTTCATGTCTCCGTGGAACATCAACCATTGTTGAATCATGAATTGTGAAAATCATGTTGACAACATGAGTATCCCTCCAGGATTGAAGAAGAATTTCACTCTTTCCACTGAATGTGGTTTTGCCACGTTTCAGAGACTGTGATCCGTTTTTCATTTCTGGAGAAAGAACCCTGTTCACTCTGATTGTTCCACATGCTCTAACTTGTCTTGAAAGGAGAGTTTCAGCAATTGTCACATGATTGTAATAGTTGTCTTGGTAGACATGGTAATTTTGATCAAGATAATGTTCCAAAAGTGTGAAAATAGCTTACTGTAATTTTTTTCCTTCACCAGCATAAATTTCTAAATTCAAGAGCCTGAGGTGCTTTCAGTGACCATATGAACAAGTAATCCATACTTTATAATTTCCCCAGGTTATATGTTCATATACGAAGCCTACCCCTCCAAGGAATCATTGTGCATCTGAAGAAAGTTGTTGATTTGGCTTATAAATAGTGGGAAATCTTTCAAGGAAAATATCCAATAAGGGTTGAATTTTGAAAAGCCTGTTAGTTGATTGTTGCAGAAGTTCATTGTTGAAATGTAAACACTACCAAATTTGTTCAAATCTATTACAGTTCATAAGTTTCCTGAAAATAGGATTATCTGAAAATGGATCCATAGACCAATAATCCTTTAGTTTATCTTTCCTGACTTGCCCCATTAGAATAAGTATTGAAAAAATTTTTTTCATTTCTGCTAGTGACATCTGACCATTTCAACCCTTTAGAGCCAGTAACATACTTTTCCTGATTTTGTAAGTAATGTAGATTCGTTTCCTCACACAACATATCAAAAAGTCTGTCTCCAAGAAAGAATCCTGTTACTTATGATACTTTCGTCGGGTCAGAGGGAATTTGTTTCAGCCCTGGGTTTCGGGTAAATGGCCCTAAATTTGGTGTTTTATCTGTTTTTACCCATGTGGAAACCGCCAAATCTAGTGTGTCATCATCATCATCACTTTCGTTTGTGCTTTGTTCACTGTAACTCTGTAAAGGATGCACAATTTTGTTTTGCCTATTTCCAATAATAGAAGAGTCATTGTCATTTTCACTATCACTATCAGCGTTGTCAGGCATATCAGATAATGTATCCGCCAACAATTCTGCTGAAATTTCATCTTCTGTAAGATATTTTTCCTGTAAGAACTACGTCTTTCCTTCATGGGTGTAAAGTGATTGAAATCTGAATGCTGACTAAATGTGGAACAGAGCAACAGAGGAAAATACAAAGCTGATTGTCCTCTATATTTATCACAGATCATTAACTCGGAGTGAGGTCACGTTTCTATAAACATTCGTCAGCAGGACCATTCAGAGAAAGGCTCCATGTATTGCGTAGTTCAGTGTATAGTATGTGGAAAACAACCACATGTTAAAAACACAGATTTGAGTCATCCGTCTTGCACAGCTGTAATGTATAGATGCAAATCTGCGTCACCAGTCCACAATGTGTTAAAAAAGAACCAAGTAGAAATTCTGGAGCTGAAGAACTCAAGGAAAGAGATGAAGAATGAAATAGCAAGCATAGGAAATAGAGCTGAGCAGATGGAGGAAAGAATGATATCGAAGATAGAAATCTGGAAGTGACACAGATGAAAGAAGAGAGAGACTTGAGATTTAAAAGAAATGAAAAAACTCTACAAGAACTGACTCTTCCAGAAAGAGCAATATAAGAATAATGGGTATTCAAGAAGGTGAGGAGATGGAGATGGGCACAGAGAGCCTGTTCAAACAAAGAGTCAACAAGAACTTATCAAACCTATGAAAGAACTGGATCTTTGAACCCAGTCAGAGCAATCAGGCCAGAGAAAGAAATAAAAGGCATCCAACTTGAAAACGAAGTTAAATTGTCACTTTCTGCAGGTGACATGATTCTTTATATAGAAAACCCTAACCCTAAAGATTCCACCAAAAAGCTATTAGAAATGATAAATGAATTCAGTAAAGTTGCTGGCTACAAAACCAATGTACAAAAACCCATTGCATTCCTATATACTAGCAATGAAAATTCAGAAAAAGATATGAAAAACAAAAAACAAAAAACAATTCCTATTCTAATTGTGAGAAAAATAATAAATTACTTAGGGATAAACTTAACAAAGGATATGAAGGATCTATATACTGAAAACTACAAACATTTTTTTTAAAATAAATTGAAGAAGACACACAGAAATGGAAAGATATTCCATGTTGACGTATTAGAAGAGTCACCATAGTTAAAAATGACCATATTACCCCAAACAATATACAGACTTAATTCAATCCCCATCAAAACCCCAATGGCAATTTTTAAAGAAGTAGAAAAAAAAATCATCAGATTTATTTGGAATCACAAAAGATCCTGAATAGCCAAAGCAATCCTGAAAAAAAGAAAAAGACCAGAAGTATTACTCCCTGACTTCAATTTATACTACAATGTGACAATAATCCAAACAGCATGGTATTGGCAGGAAAGCAGGCACACAGGCCAGTGGAACAGAATTGAAAACCCAGAAATAAACCCACATAAATATGGACAGATAATTTTCGACAAAGTTGTCAAAAACATACAATGGAGAAAAGAAAGCCTCTTCAATAAATGGTGCTGGGAAAATTGGAAAGCCATGTGCAAAACAATGAAACTAGACTACTATCTATCACCATGTGCCAAAATGAACTCAAAATGGATTGAAGACCTACATATAAGACCTGAAACAATAAATTGCATAGAAGAAAGTATAGGTACTAAACTTGCCGATCTTGGTCTCAGAGAGAACTTTATCAATTTGACCTCAAAGGCAAGGGAAATAAAAGCAAAAACAACTCAATGGGACTATATAAAACTAAAATGCTTCTGCATGGCAAAAGAAACCATCAACAAAACAGAGGCAGCTAACCAAATGGGAGAAGATATTTGCAAATAACACCTCCGATAAAGGGCTAATATCCAAAATATATTAACAATTTATACAACTCAACCACCAAAAAACAAACAATCCAATTAAAAAATGAGCAAAGAATATGAAAAGTCACTTCTGCCATGAAGCTATACAAATGGCCAACAGATATATGAAAAAAAAAGCTCAACTTCACTAGCTATTAGGAAAATTCAAATCAAAACCACAATGAGATACCACCTCACACCTGTTAGAATGGCTATTATCAACAAGACAAGTAATAACGTGTTGGAGAGGTTGTGGAGAAAAAGGAACCCTCATACACTGTTGGTGGGGATGTAAATTGATACTGTCACTATGGAAAACAGTATGGAGGTTCCTCAAAACTTTAAGAATAGAATTACCATACAACCCAGCAATCCCTCTGGTTATCTACCCCAAAAATCTAAAAGCAATTATCCATAAAGATATATGTACCCCCATGTTAATTGCAGCATTATTCATGATGGCCAAGTCATGGAAATAAATGAAATTCCTTCAATACATGGTTGGATAAAGAAGGTGTGGTACATATGTACAGTGGGATATTACTTGGCCATAAGAAAAGATGAAACTGCCATTTGTGACAACATGGGGACTTGGAGATGCTAAGCGAAATGAGTTATACAGAGAAAGTAAAGAACCATAAGATTTTATGGGGGATATAAAATCGAAAGCAACAAACAAGCAAAAACTTATAGACACAGACAACAGTTTAATGGTTACCAGAAGGTAAGTGGGAGGGGCAGAGGTAGAAGAGGGTAAAGGGGTTAAATATATGGTGATGGTAGGAGATTGGGCTTTGGGTGGTGAACACACAATGCAATATATAAATGATATATTACAGAATTATACACTTGAAACCTATATAATTTTATTAACCAGTGTCACCCCAATAAATGTAATAAAAAATAAAAACAGTGATGAATTAAATAAAGATCCTTTTAAGCCTCAATTTTTCTCCTCTTAAAGTATTATCAGTAATAGTACCTATATATCACTTAGAGATTTTGTGAGTCTCATTAAATAATCCATGTTTGCATTTAGCACACTTGATATTGTAAGTGCCCAATGGCTTTTATCTGCTGTTATTATTACTATTCAGCAAGGTATAAAGCTTAAAATACAAATCTCCACTGACATTCATATGCATTTATAAAATTGAATAATATTAAACCATGTTCAATAAAAATTTTTTTAAGTATTATGTTTAATAATTGATGGTCTCTAAACCATCTTCTGTGGAAGACAGGTATTGGTAACCACGAAGATTTTGTTTTACTCTAGGAATGTAATTTTATAATGCTCATCTTCCTCTCATCATAAATCTTGGACAAATAAATTTAAGAAACACTGAAGAGGAACCAAAATTTCTCTGGTGATGATGCTTGAATTTTCTTGTGTGACTATGGCTCTGAGCATCTGAAAAGAGTTGAAAGATATGTCATGGGAGCCCAGAAAACATATTATGCTTGCTTTATGATTTTGATTTTGCATAATGAATTCTTAAAGATCAAAATCCAAAATGTGAGTTAGGGTGGTAGATGAGATGGAATAAGCCAATAAAGTTTCTTTCTCCCACTGATTAAACTAAAAAAACTGAAAAACAAAACAAAAAAAATGCAACTACCTGAGGACTCTGAAAATTAAAAAAAAAATACACACACACACACACACACACACACACACACACGGTGCCAAAAAATGTATACACTTTTGAAGAAAGGAAAAAACTGTATTAAAATTGCAATATATACCCATAACAAAAGATGAATACAAGTCATGTGTATACATTTTTTTGGCACCCCTGGTATGTATCATGAATTAAGGAAAATACTTGAACAAAAACACCATACTGAATATGTTTCCCATTTTTTCCCTCTTTTATCTCCCAGATTTGACCTAAGATTAGCCCCACTCAAAGAACCAGACAGTGTTTAAGAGCAACAAAAGCTTGGACAGAAACATCTCTTTCTGGCAAGCTGACTGGGAACAGGGTGTTTGTGAGCTGACGAGTATGGCAAGAATCCTTGAGATGTTTTGTTCTTGTTTTGTCTCCTTTAGTAGTGGTCAAGGTCATGTAACTATGCACCAGCAGCATGAATGGTTAAAACTTAAGAGAAACCCATTCTCTCTAGCAAGAAGTGAGAACAGAGAGCAAGAGAGGAATGGGGGTGGGAGTGGCAGAACAAATATAAATTCTGATTCTCTTTGAGAGACATTAGGCATTGCGGGCTTTTTTTTCTGTTTCTGAGGTGTTTTCACAGAATTGACTATCTTAAGTTTGTTGAGTGATGGGATGTTGATTTAATAAAAAAGAATTACTAAGCTTTTTAGAAAACTGTTGAAGTGTTATACACTGTACTTATTTCATATAAATGCTTTGTGGCTGAATGCCATGTAAGTAGTGAGTATTTAAAATGAAATACCATCACAGAATTTCTGCGGAATAGGGCTTCCACTTCGATGATTTTGCTGAGAAGCTAACAATGGATAAATTACTGAATACCTTGTTTTATTTTTGTCTAAAAGCAAAATTTCTTTAGATCAATTAAAGATGCCTTATTTTTTTCAAAATTTTCTCTATTATAATCTCATTAAATGTTTGGTAATTTTAATGACTTTCTGTTTCAATTCAAAGTTGAGAAAGAGCCTATTGAGAAAAACCAACAAAGGAGAAAGCTATAAAGATGTAGGCAGAGTATTCTTCTCAAAATCTATTAAAGAACAAGTGATTCAAAAGAACCATTTCAGAGTCTCGCTGGTTCATGCCAGAAGGTATAATTGATGTATCAAAAATAAAGACCAGGTAGATTTATCACTAAAGGCCATATATTACTATATACCTGTGAGTATAATTGTCTCTGTGTTCTAATTTCAGAAGCTTATCCAAAGAGACTGTGACAGTGCAACTCAAAATATAAAAATGAATTTATTATTTCTTAAAAATGATGAGCTCATGGGCTGGTCGAGTGGCTCAGTTGGTTAAGAGCTCGCTCAAGAGTGCAAGCTCTGAGCAATAGCAGTTCAAGTCCCGGCCCGAGCTGAGTTGCTGCTGTGCTGCCAATAGGTGGCAGGATGGCTCAGCTAATAAAAAAAATGATGAACTGACATTATTAAGTAGTCATTAGTTTACTCATTATTTGATAATGGATGAAGGCAAAGATGTAATAGAATCGGTAAAATATGTCGAAAGGGAACAGAGTGCCAGTGGAACCCCTGGGTTCTGTTCTAGCTTCATTATTAACTAGTTCAGTGGCTTTGGAAAATCTGCTTCTCTGAACATAGTCAAATGCAGTTGCTGTTTGGTAGATAAACATGTTTTGCTTTTTTTGTTTGTTTGTTTATTAATTCTTAGGCAGTTGAATCAAAACACTTAGCGTGGCAGCCAATCCAACATGTGGTTTATGGGTACTCTTCAAACAGATTGTATAATGATCCTTCCAATTTTCTGGCCATTTTAACATTTTAGCTGGGAGAGTGTCTCAAGGGTTACAGAGAGCAGATGCCCACACAAAGCATAGCGACATTACTGATGCCCATCTGAATGGCTCATGAATTTGTATTTTTCTTTCTCTTGGCACAATCATTATCCAGAGCTTTTTGAGCCATGATACTAATAATTCTTTAAGAATAGAATTCATGGTGACAAAGAATGTTCTAAAACTTAGATTTAAGATTCCGGATTATTTTTATACCTACAAACAGTGGTTCCCTATCTACATTGAAAGGTTGCAGTAAAACGTCTTTCAAAGCCTTCAGAACATAACAGAAGCCTTTATTCAATACATGAATTAATTGGGGTTAATTTTCTCCATCTTGAAGCTATAGACTACTCATTTCTCTATGAATTGATTAAACTTTCTCAACTCTCTAAATTTCTGCTTATTCAGAAGTTTGTATTGCAAATTGAAATCTTATGTTAAAGAATGGTGGTATGAACACAAAATTTGGTAAATGCTTTTCATTCCAAAATTTAAATTATGCAGGTAATATATCAGCGTATGTTTACTGTTATATTTGTAGCAGTGGCCATGTCTGAATCTATCTCCCAATCCCTGTCACATGTTACAGAAAGAAAGGCTTTATATTTTATTATATATTTACATTATATGGATTTAATATAATATACCGGGGATGCCACAAAAATGTACACAAGTGGACACTTTGGTCAACATTGCTTATGCAGTTCACTGTAATCAGAAGTGTCTGGACGCTGATGGTAACCACTTTGAGCACCTCTTGTAATTGCAGAAGTCAACGTGACTTGTATTCATCTTTTGTTATCAATATATATTTAGTATTACAATTTTAATAGTCTTTTCCTTTCTTAAAATGTGTGTACATTTTTTTTGGCACCCTTTGTATATTTATAGTATATTGATAATAGAAAATGAAAGGGCGTCCAGGATCTCCACACTCTTTCCCTAGCCTCCTGGAAAAAGCATCACATACAAATGGCTTTAGAACCTACGGCTACTTAACCTACAAGGAATAAGATAGTCTATACAAATTTTGAAGTATATGTGAACTTTATCTCCAACCTGTGTGAGGGCAAGTTTATGACTCCAAATTTTCAGAAAGTCTTTTTCCTTTTTTTTTTTTTTTCTGTCCCCTGGGAGCCAAGTGAAACAGGCAAGAATTCATACTCTGACTCTTCGAGTTTTGTTTTGTTTTCTTAGTTCACCTACTGATGGAGACTTTTGATGGCTTCAGCCTTGCATGGGTGCCTCAGTTCCCAAGTCCCACCTTGTATAGGCAGCAGCCTCTATCTTCTCTCCTTTGTGGAGGTAGCCAGGTAAAACCCAAGATGTTGGTCAGCAAGAATTGGCACATTCTCATGATGGGATAGCTTCAGCACTGTCAAACAGACCATCCCTTTGTAGTCAGTCTTTCTTATTATTTCTGAGTCCCAAAGATGATCCTCATCTTCCAAACCTTTCAGCCCTTACCGATTATATGTCAAGTGAACTTCTCAATTTCTTCCTTTATTATTTATTCAGTGTTCTGTCATGTTGCTTCTTCAGTTTATTATCTTCAATGTGGATTTCAATTTTCCTTTGGGAATTTTAGTTCTCATATATTTTTCTCATTTCACCACATTGCATTTTCATTTCACTCTTTATATGCTTTTTATAATTCAATATGTTGTCTTTTTATCATTTATTGGCTTTCACCTTTTCATAATGGACATTACGTTTAATGCCACTGAGCTTTCCAACCATCCTCCCTCTACTTATTTCTGGTATCTTTAGTGAGTCATTCCCAGTCTTGCTCTTCCTTGTATTTAGGATACTAATCCTTTTCCGTGTCACCTCACTGTTTCTCATGGGATCTGTAGTTTTGTTTAATTGACTTTTCCTTTACCCTTATCTTCATTGGATCTGACTGGGATTTCCCCACAAATGCCTGTGCCAATTGTCCCTGGTCATTGTGCACTTAGGTAACAGCAAAAACCCCATTCCACTCCTGTGCTGGAGAGCAGATGGTGGCATCTGTGTTCAGTGCTTTTCTATTCACCCTGACATGGAATGCTATAGTCTTGGCCATAGTGCTTTGATGAGTTTATGGGATAAAGTGAAACTAGTGTGCTAAGCATGACAATTCCCAGAGCTTTTGCTACATCTTGCCCTCTACACAGCATCACTTTTCCTTGATCTCCCAACCTAGTGTTTGGCAAGTACAGAAATTGGTGGGGGGAGGTATGAATTATGTTTCTCTATCCAGGTCAGTCAGCCTCTTGCTTAGAGTTTCTTTTGCCCTCATAGATTCCTTTTATTTTTTAAATTAAAGTTTATAGGGGTGACAATGATTGGTAAAGTTACATAGGTTTCAAGTGTACAGTTCTGTAATACATCATCTCTATATCACATTGTGTGTTCACCACCCAGAGTCAGTTCTCCTTCCATCACCATGTATTTGATCCCATTTACCCTCATCTACAACCCCTCCTACCCCCTTACCCTCTGGTAACCACTAAACTATGGTCTGTGTCTATGAGTTTTTGTTTCTTTGTTTGTCTTGTTCCTTTCAGTTTATAACCCACATATCAATGAAATCATATGGTTCTCAACTTTTTCTGTCAGACTTATTTTGGTTAGAATAATAATCTCAAGATCCATCCATGTTGTCACAAATGGCACTATTTCATCTTATGGCAGAGTAGTATTCCATGTATATACATAACACATCTTCTGTATCCAATCATCTATCGAAGGACACTTTGGTTGTTTCCATGTCTTGGCCCCCGTAAATAAAGTTTCAATGAACATCACAGCACATATACCTTTACGGATAAATATTTTCAGATTTTTTGGTTAGATACCCAGGAGAGGGATTGCTGCGTCATGTGGTAATTCTATTCTTAGTTTTTTGAGGAACCTCCGTACTGCCTTCCATAGTGGCTGCACCAATCTGTATTCCTGCTAACAGTGTAGCCCTCATAGATTCTTTATTGAGAAACTGGAGGACTTCAGGAGAAGTCATTTTTAATAAGAATTCCTATCACTTTTAAGGGCTCTGTGCTCTTACCAGGAGTGGAAAGGAGTGAGGAAACACTTTTATTTTGGTGAGTTAATGAAAAGTGAAAAATATGCTTAAATGAAAGAATCAGTGGTGCTCTCTCTACAAGTTCTGAAAGGGTGAATGAAGCCATTATATGTAGGAGCAGACAGTTGTGGAGGAACCAGGTGTACAGCCACTGTCACATCAGTTCTGTGCCTTAGATTATAATTAATTCAAGAGAAGTTTTCAGTAAGTACAAAAAATAAAGCCAATTATTTCTTCTGTGTTTGGCCATGCTAGCAATAAAATGTCAATTAAATATGATTTTTACTTTTTGCCATGAGCATGAGACTATATTGCTGCAGTTTTAATGGCTGTCATGCTAAGTAAGGTCTGTCAATACTGAAAGAAATTGTTAGAGTCACTTCCGTATCATGAGGAAATTCCGATTGTATTTCAATAATGTATCTATTGCTGATTGTTTTTAGTTTGCTCCCTGTGGCAAATAAAATCATATTTGTTTTGAACAATTTTCTAATGCCATTAAGACCTAATACCTTCTGTGAAGTCTTCTCTAATTCCCATGGGCAGGGGCACCTATATCCTTCCTACTGCTATCTTTGTATGATAGATATTAACACATTTTACTGGAAATAATTATGATCCAGTATCATTTATCTGTCTTTTTCTTTGAATGAAGGTTAGCAAAAATGTTTATCCATTGTTCTATCTCTATAATTCTCCAAAAACAAAATAAATGTGTTTATTGAATAAGGATTTTTTTTCACTAAAATAGAAATGAAGCAACCCGTAATCAGCAACTCTCACTGACCCTGAAACTCCCACACTTATTTCTGAGCTTTGATTCACTCAGATTTAAAAAGAAAAGGAAAGAACATTGGAATCTGTATCTCCTCACTTTATACAGAAATAATTTGAGTGCTTAAAAAGAATGATTTCAGGAATAAGACTAATTTGTGGCTCTCTGTATTTTTCTGAAAAGTTAAGAGATATGCATGGCACATATTTGGTTCTTTAAAAAGTACTTATTGAAAGAATAGAAAACAATGGATTGATACCAAAAGCAAAAATAAAAAGTGGGACTACATCAAACTCAAAATCTTCTGCATAGCAAAGGAAATCCTATGGAATAGGAGAAAATATTTGTAAATCATATAGATGAAAGGTTAATAGTCAAAATATATAAAGAACTCATACACCTCAATCACGCAAAAAAACATCAGATTAAAAAACGGGGAGAGGAACTGCATAGAATTTTTCCAAAGACATACAAATGACCAATGGAAAAATGCACAACATTACTAATTACAAGGGAAAGGTAAATCAAAATCACAATGAGATATCACCTCAGACCTGTTGGAATGGCTGTCATTAAAAAGAAAAGAGATTAGTGTTGGCGAGGGTGAGAAGAAAAGGGAATCCTTGGGCACTGGCAGTGGGAATGTAAATTGGCACAGCTACTAAGGAAACACTGTGGAGGTTCTTCAAAAAAATGTAAATAAATCTACCATATATGATCCAGCTATTCCACTTCTGGGTATATATCCAAAGGAAGTGAAATCAAGATCTCAAAGAGATATCTGCACTTCCATGTATACTGCAGCATTATTCATAATAGCCAAGGCATGGAAACAACCTAAGAGTGCATCTATTGGTGAATGGATAAAGAAAATGTAATACATACATACACATGCATACAATAGAATACTCTTCAGCCATAAAAAGAGAATGGTATCTTGTCATTTGTTACATGGTTGGACTTTGAGGGCATTATACTATGTGAATAAAGTCACACAGGGAAAGACAAATACTGTATGATCTCGCTTATATGTGGAGTCTAAAAAATTGAACTCATAGAAACAGACTGGTGGTTTCCAGAGGTGGGGGGGGGGAATAGATGAAGGTGATCAAAAGGTACAAACTTCCAGTTATAAGATAAATAACTTCTAGGGATGTAATGTACAACATGGTGACTATAGTTAACAATACTGTACTGTGTATCTTAAAGTTGCTAAGAGAACAGACCTTAAAAGTTCTTATCATTTAAGAAAAGAAATCTTTGTAACTATTTGGGGTGATGGATGTTAACTAAACTTATTGTGAATATATATATATATATATATATATATATATATATATATATATATATATATATATATATCAAATCATTATGCTAAACACTTTCATACAAAGTTATGTGTCAATTATATGGCAATAAACCTGGGGGAAGAAAACAAAAGCAGCTAAAAGGTATAGTGATACACGTGTTCTGGATGGTCTAGGTGTGTCAAGTAACAAGTCCAGGGAATAAAAGAAACAAAAAGAAGGAAAGCTGTAGTGTGTTCATGGAAGTGTCTAGTTTAAGACTTTAGAATTGGGGCACTTCTAGCTGTCAGTTATGGAGTAGGTGTGAGGTTCACTGTGATAGATTAGGCCAAGAAATTGTTCATTGGGGGCCTTACATGGTTTATCCCAGGGGCATAAGAATCATTCAAGATGGTAGCAGCTGACAAAGCAGAGGGAAAGGGGCCTGAGAGGTAGGTGCCTGACATTTTGATCAGTGCCTTCAAGAGTGCTGGGCACATAGGATCTCAACAAATGAATGAAAGAATGAACATTCTTTGGGTGAAACATAGAGAAGGAAGTGTGGTATGACGATGCGATATTAAGACCCCTGCTGTGGGCTACAGGCTCAGCTCTGCAGGCTCCCCGGGAAGGTGAGCTTGGTGGTTGTGACACAGAACACGTCAGGTCTTCTGCCACCCCCTGCCCAACTACAGCTGCCACACTAAGCTCATCTCTCAAGGAAACAGTGCAGTTGCCACATTTAAGTACAGAGCCAGGTTTCTATGAGGTTACAGTGCTTATTAGAATGCTACAGTAATTCTGTTCTCATTTATTAACCACATTATTTTGAGTATGAACTGCAGTGTATTTCAAATTATGCTGTTGTCCATTATTATTAATCTAATATATATTGAGCTCTTACTGTGAGGCCACTGAGTGTGGTGCTGAATGTCCTGAGGGGTAAGGCACGTGGGACATTTACAGTTTACTTGTGAAGAGTAACGCTTGCTGTCAAGCGGAAAGCATCCAAACCAAAGCAGGTAACCCATAAGTATTGTGAATGAATATATACATAAAATAATTGCTGAGGGAACAGGTTTGCATATTATTTTATATATTTAGATTTCTATAGAGAGAAGGTTAATATTTTAATCGAGAGAGCAAGTCCAAAAGGATTTGGGAAAAAAGAAAAGCATGGTGGCTGGGCACTCCCCGACAACCTCCCAGAGGAGAAAGGGTTTAAGTGTGTTAGGAGTGAGAGTGGAGATTCAGGAAAACATTTCAGGTCAGCTCAGGGGACTGGTGGCACAGCACGGCGCCGGGTGTGTGAGGAGGGGGCACTGGTGAAGTCAGAACTGCATTCCTTCCTGTTCACTCTGGGAAAGAGCACATTCGCTATTCGTGCTAATGCTTTCCTTGGAGATCACAATTTTAACCATAACCTATGGTTTATAGATTTTTATACAGGTATTAGTCTGCTTTTTGTGTATTTTCTTGAAAGTGGTTAGATGTTCAAAGGCTGCAAATAAGGAGGAATGAGAACTCCAAAGAAATTTATGAAGAAAGGCCTCTCCTTTACACGGCCTTGGTAATTACACAGTTGCAGTACGTAACACAGAGGCGCTTGGCATGCCAACGTGATAGTCGCATGTGATGCTTTGTAGCCGTGCAGGAAAACCTCTTTGATTCTCAGTCAGTGCACATTTATTCCTGAGAATCTAACACTTTTTGGTGGAATTGCTATTTTACACAACATTATATTAATATTTGAGGCAGTGTGTCCATAAACATTCATTACATGTGGCAGATTGATTTTAAACCCTTTACCAATGAGCACATCTAATATTAAAATGTGAAAGCAGTGGCAGAATTTGGTAAAAATAGAAATTTCTTTCCCATTTTTATCTTAAACATGTACAAAATGGTTAAGCATCTGAGAAGATAACTACACTATACTATTTCATTTAGCTTTTTAAAATCTTTATTGAAAAGTTTGAAAACAGGGATTTGAGAAAGGAGAAAATACTGATAGATTCTAAAACAGTGAACTTTTATTAGTAGTACATGGTATCTGGTTAGTCTTTTAGTGGCCTAGACATACATTCCAATTAAATTATAACTTAACTTGCTTATTTTTAAATGGGCCTACGGTATCATTTTTAACAAAGAATATAACATCTAAGTTCTATACATAGGAGGGACAAATTAAGGATTCAAATGTGTAATAAAGTTCCATTCTTAGAGATTTAATCAAGTTCTCTCCCTTAACTTGAATATTTTACTGTTTGTTTCTTTTCTGTAGAAATAAAAATGCCTTCTGAGATTGATGGCTTTGCTCTGATAATTAAAATGCCCCTCTGTGAGCCTCAGCTCCCCTGTATCAGAAAACACCAGGGGTTCATGGGACATAGCAAGTGTTAAAAAGAGCTTTGATAATAAAAATGCATCAATTAAATTTGTTTAAATCCAATACCTTTCTTCAAGTGGTGCTATCATCACCCTAAGGACAACTATTACTTAAAATACTCATGCCATAAAACATAGGAAGAAAACCTTTAAGAAATATTTTGATTCAGAAAAAGTTGGCAGAGTGCTTCCTACTTTTTGAAAACAAATTAATATAAATAGCTTCAGTTTAGAGACAATTTTAGATTTGGCTTATGGCATATGTGTTTTAGAAATTAACAAGTTAAATCAAGAAGTATTTTTTTGTTCCTCCTATATGCAGTGTTCTAAATTAGATGTTGGAGATTTACAAAGCAGAAAAAGACCTACTCACAGTGGTCAAGGAGTCAAAATTGTGTTGCTATTTGCATTTCTAACACATATCATTAGTGCATTTTGAAGATGCTTATGAATTAACCAAGTTGCTATCATTTTTTTTCATGTTTTTATAAGAAAAGAGGAGCAAGCCCTTCTTATTCAGTAGTCAATGAATTCATTCATAAGAGTATTATGTAAAAAGCATATATATTGCCCTAACCATTTTGTGTGGTTTGATTCCTTTTTCAATCAAGATAGGATACAAATAAATGCAAAAGCTTTTACAAAAAGAAAACTACTTTGTAATTTTTAAATGTTCATGTTTAAACTATGGATAGGGAAGCAAGTGAATTCTTTATTGAGCTGGAACCTATCAGCAAGTGTTCAAAGGGCTTGGAGTCTTCCCCAGCAGTGAGGTATATATACCAGCAGCATCGCACTGTGGGCTTCCGGTAAATGCTGCTGACCATGCAGTAAGAGACCCCAGCGACTGGGCTGTCGCGGGGCTTCCAGATAGACAATATGCAGGATGCGTTTCTGTCCTTTGGAATAAAGTATATTCTGTGCATCTCAGAATCCTCATTTCCTTACGGGAAATGGGGAATAAATAGTTTTTTCTTGAGTGAGATTTGAAAGATCCAGCTTGGAATGTATTTGAGTTATGAGTTAATACAAATCAGTACGTATTTTTAGTTCCTCCTTTATGCAAGATTTGATAGACCTTAAAGAATGAGAAGAATAGAGAAACACAGAAAATGGGAGATAACTGTAGAAGTGGGGAAGAACATGAGAAAACTGATTTGAAACCACACAATGAACTTTTCTTACTCTTCTGTTATCTTAAAATCCATTGTGTAGCTGGCACTTTGAATGGATCTTTCACCTATTCATTGGTCATTTTGAAAATATCGGATCACTGAGTTACATAAATTTTCTAGATGTTCACACATTTTGTTACACAGTATTAAAAATATATGTCTGTTAATATTACCACTGATCTCATCAGAAATGTCCTTAAATATTGGGAGACTTTCCAGCTCACTGTGGTGGATACAAGTTTTTCAAATTTCTAATTTTTGCTTGAAAGTTTGAATTTATCATCAATAACAAATACTGTAATTTGTTTTCTTTGAAATGAGTTTCACATCATTCATAGTTTTTTTCTGTTAGGTATTTTTCAAGTAAAAGTGGTGCTCCATGTATAAAGAAGTTAGTTCAGCTTGCAATTCAAATAACCACTTAAGTAATTTTTCTTGTAAAAACTATCATACTTAAGAGTGCAGCAGAAATGCTTTATGCATATTTCCAATTTTGTCATATGTCTATTAAAAAGATGTGCATTCAAGAATTGCTATTTAATAAAATTAATATTTTTTATTGCTCCATCAAGGAGATTCTTGAAACTGTCATTTTGTTGTTATTTTTTAGTTTATTTCTTTTTTTTTTTTTTTACTTTTGTTTGTACTGCCATGCTAGGTGGTGAAGAAAACAATGCCTACTTGTATCGTTTGTTACCACTGCTTCGCTTTGGTGCATTACTGGCCCATTACGGCTTTATTAAATGTTAATATTTAGTGCAAATATTAACATAGTGAAAAAGTAATTTCTTAATTTTATTCTGATAAGTATAACCTCACAGACCCTCTGAAAGGGTCTTGGGCCCCAACAGTTTGTGATCCACACACTGAGAACTGCTCATGGAAAGGAATAGGAATAGTGAAGTCAATAAGAAAGGTTAATGTCAACAAAAGGAGGTTCCCTAAAATACCTAAGTATTAGGGACACAGAGCATTGTGCTCTAGAGGGTTGTAGCCTGTAGGATTGGAGAGCTGCAAGGGAAAGGAAAGATGATCTAGAACAGCGGTTGGCAAACTGCGGCTCGCAAGCCATATGCAGCTCTTTGGGTACGTTTCATCTCAAAAGTTTGCCGACCCCTGCAAGAGCTAGTCCATTCCCTCACAACAATCTAAAAATTATTCGAGAGCCATAAATATATTTTTCCAAATAAGGAAAATTTAAGGTAATATTATAAATGAAACTATGATAGTTTTATTTTTATTTTCAATTTTACTTCAAAGCCACATGGACATACCCAAAGAGCTGCATGTGGCTCGCGAGCCGCAGTTTGCCGACCCCTGGCTGCTCTTCCGTCTCAAAAGTTTGCCGACCCCTGATCTACAATGATCCCTGCATTTTATTAGTGAAAGACAGAACTCCAAGGAGGCCTTCCGACTTGCCCAAGGTTGCTCATTTTAATAATAGCACAAAACCAGACTGCTGTGCTAGCTCTGCAGTTTCAGGGTTTTGTGGCCTTGGGGGCAGGGGGAGCCGGTTAATATCTCTGAATCTCAGTTCCTTGGTTTTAAGGCAAAGATAACAATATCTACACTACACAAACTTAAAGGGCTGTGGAAAGCATATGAGATGATGTACGTATCAGGGAGCTTTGAAAACTGTCTTTAAACTCTGTGACAGATCAAAGCCTGGAGAACTCTTCTTACTCTGAAAATACTGAAGCTCAGTCGCTTCCAGGATAGTTAAATCCAAAGCATGGCCTGAATCCTTGCATGGGTGTCTCATGAGTTCTCTGTATCAGGATATAAATTAGGTTCTGTTAAAAGATTAGGGAAGGAAACAATGAGAGGCTTGGGATGTACAGTCTAAAAACTAACTGTGTTAGCGAAGATCCAGCTTGGATGACTCATTCTTCAAAGACTATGCACTACTATTGGAATATCCAACTAGTGGGCTATTCTGGTTAATTGGATTTTCTGTTTAACTAAGAGATAGTTTAACATAACCAAATGTTTTCTAGACAATCTTGGAGAGTGTGATGCTTGGGAATGTCAGTTCTCACTGGAATTCAGTTGAACTGAAGAGACTGTGTTACTAATGGTTCTGTGTGACCATGAATTTTTAAAAAGATAAATCCTGCTTTTTCTTACTCTTATTTTTGTGTTTCTCCTAAAAGCACAAATGGGAGAAAGAGGGGCTAAGTTAATTAAGGATTCTAAATCATCTGGATTCCACTTAAGGTTTTTATTTGAGAATTTGCAATAAAGACATGCTATGAAATTTACCCTTTACATCTAAACAAGAGACGGATGGTATCACTTACTCCAACAACTTTTTGCCTCAATATTTGAGATTAAATTGTTGGTCATTATGCTCAATATAAGACTTATATCTGAAAGTATTCTCCTTTAAAAAAATCAAAAACATAAATAGAAATGAATATAAAAATGACTATAATACACAATGCAGTGTTAATGTCCACAATAATTGTAGAGTGGTGGAGGATTATGGGTGATCTTTATTTTTTTTGTAAATCAAATTCCCTAAATAGCCATTATACTATATATGTCTTTCCAAAAAATAGACTAATTTTTAGAGCAGTTATAGGTTCACTGCAAAACTGAGGGGAGGGTACAGAGATTTCCCACATACCCACTTGTTTCCACTTGTGCATAGCCTCCCCCTTATCAACATCTCCACCAGAGTGGGGCATTTATCACAACTGATGAACCTACACTGACACATCATTGTCACCCAGAGTCCATAGTTTATATTAGGGTTCACCTTGGTGTTGTATATTCTGTGGGTTTGGACAAATGTATAATGACAGGTATACACCGTTATAGTCTCATATAGTGTAGTTTCATGCCCTAAAAATCCTCTGTGTTCCACCGCTTCATCCGTCCCCCCTTCCCACCTCCTGGCAACCACTGCTTTTTACTGTCTCTGTAATTTTGCCTTTTCCAGAATTTCGTATAGTTGGAGTCATATAGTATGTATTGGTTTCTTTCACTTAGTAATATGCACCTAAGGCTTCTCCATGTCTTTTCAGGGCTTGAGAGCTAATTTCTTTTTTAGTGCTGAAAAATATTCCATGCTCTGGGTTTTCCACATTTTATTTATTTACTCACCTCCTGAAGGACATCTTGGTTGCTTCCAAGTTTTAGCAAATATGAATAAAGCTTCTATAAACACCTGTATACAGGTTTCTTGTAGACATAAGTTTTGAACTCCTTTGGGTAAATGCCAAGGAGCACAACTGCTGGACCAATAGGCAAAAGTATATTTAGTTTTGTAGGAAACCACCAAACTGTCTTTCAAAGTGTCTTTGCCACTGTGCATTCCCACCAGCGATGAAGGAGAGTTCCTGTTGCTCCACATAGCAGCACTCAGTGTTTTCAATGTTCTGGATTTGGGCCATTTTAAGAGGTGAGTAGTGGTATCTCGTTTTAATTTGCATTTTCCTGATGACATATAATAGGGTACATCTTTTCATGTGCTTATTTGCCATCTGTGTATCTTCTTTGGTGAGGTGTCTGTTAAGAACTTCGGCCCATTTTTTAAAATTGGGCTGTTTTCTAATTATTGAGTTTTAAAAGTTCTTTGTATATTTTGGATAATAGTCCTTAATCAGATGTGCCTTTTGCAAATATTTCCTCCCAGTCTGTGGCTTGTCTCCTTTTCTTGACATTTTCTTTCTTAGAGCAGACGTTTTTAATTTTAATGCAATCCCGCTTATTGCCAATTATTTCTTTCATGGGTCATGCTGTATGTCTTTTTTAATAAGCAAAAACATATTTTTTCTTTAAAGTCTAGAACAAATGGTTGGAAACAAAGATAAGAAGGAAACAAAGTAGGTAATTTCGGCTAAAATAAGTTTGGACTAGCAATAGCCATATTTCAGTAGTTCATGTAAAGAGCTTTATAGAGACTCACATTTGTGTCTGGCTTTGTTCCTCTCATGATGAGTACAGAAGAGTGTACTGATAATAACAGGGGACAGTGATGGTGGCAGCCTTGGCAGTGTAAACATGCCTTGAATGCTTGCTGTGTCCCAGCCCTGAGCTACACACACTGGACTTACATTGTCTCATTTAATCCTCAAAACAACCTTCTTATATAGGCATTTTTTTTTCCATTTGATAGGTGACATCATAACTTGTGAGTTCAGAAACTAGCATCTAAACTGGAATTCAAAGCTTACTGGTTTCAAAGCCCTGTGATTTTAAGTATCCACCTATGCTACCTCCCTAACAGTAGTAGTAATAGTAGTAGTAGTAGTAGTAGTAGTAGTAGTAGTAGTAGTAGTAGTAGTAATAATTAGTAGTAGCAGCTGCTATTGTTGTTTGAGCCCTTTTATGTATGGGACCTGTGTTCAATACTTAAGAAAATTAATGTATGTAAATGTTACAAGCTCCCCTGAAAGAGATATATCATTTTTACATTACAGCTCAGGAACTAAGGTTCAAAGGTCATATGGTTCCAGGTCACATGGTTTGTAAAGCTCAGGTCTATTTGACTCCAAACTCTAGGCCCTTAACTAGTATGCTATATTCTCAGAAGAACAAAGCAGATAAGTTAAAGACTTTCATGCTTTGCTAATGAGATTGTTTTTGCAGAGTAAAAATTAAATGGAAAAAACCCTGCCGTTACTGAAAAGGTTGTTCAAAAAAGTCTCTCCCCCCACCACCTTGGAAATAAATCTCATGATTAAGGAATCACTTCTGTGTTTGTTTTATTCATCTCAGTAGAATGAGGCGATGGTAATTGAGACAGTTGGCTTAACTAGAACTTTAACAAATTTCTGTAACAAAAAATTAGAATTCAAAATAGGCAACTGTGCATTCTTGTAAGAAGAATTTGCTGCTTTTCTCCTAATAGGATTTCCTTCTAATAATTTTACCCTGGATATCAGCTCTTTAGCCAACTCCCACATGGCTCTATCAAAAATGTTTCTCTTCCACTTACATCCATTCTCTCATTAGTTATATGGTAAAATTCAAGCTCCCACTCGTGGTAGACAAGACGCTCTATGAACTGGCCGCGTCCACCTTCCCAGCCTCGGCTCTCACAGTGAGCACTGACACGCAGTATTCGCTTTCTTCCCTCCTTGCCTCAGGTAGTACTCCTCTGCCTAAAATGTCATTCTTAACTCCAGCCTTCCTTCCCTTTGCTGGCTCTGCACATCTTTCAGATTCGACTCAGATGCCTACCTGTTTCTCGCCAGACTTGGTTGGGTATCCCTGTCCTATGTTCTCATAAATCCCCCCTATTTATGCCATCATACACATGAAGGGTTACCTACATTTATCAGGAAGGACGGGTTTCATGAAATGAGCATTGCTAACTATCGATATTTGATAAAGAACTGGGGAAGGGAAACAGACTAAATGATAACCCATTCAGTGACATGAACGCATGAGCATGTCACATGGTTTGGGGAATGCCCTTTGATCTCCAACTGTGAATCAAGGCCCCCTAGTGTTAACCACCTTAGGCTGCAAAGTGTAGATTTCAAGAGCATGGCTAAGAGCTGACACCCAGACCCAGCCCTGTCAATCACAGCCACGTAGATTTGGGTAAACTGAACTTTGGAGTTGTTTATTTATAAAATAGGATGATATTAATGCACTATTCCATATGGGTGCTAAAACCAAGTATGTGAAAGAACACTGGAAACCCTGCAGTATGGTTCAAATGAAGGCCATTAGTTATAAAGGAGAAAATATCTGGCAAATAATGAAAATTCAGTAAATGAGTAAATACATTAGTAATCAGAAAATGTAGAATTCAAAGAAACTACTAATTGTGATGTTTTTAGAATACGGTACCTAAAAATTTAGAGCTTTACAGCTGATCAGTGGATTACTATTATTGTTTCTTAGAGGGAATAACAGCTGTCTCAAAATGAATTCTAAGTGATGTCAGCCTTTTTGAGTACAGCCGATTTGCCCTGCATCTGATGGGCAACAGATTTTGTAGTACGCTACACTTCTGTGAATCAGGTTCTGAGTTTGTTTTTGTTTTGTTTTTTAATATTTCATTTATCCACTTATTATTAAGTTAAATTTTCTCTTCCTAGTGACTTTACAATCAACTTGCTGGGATCATTAAATTATTTTCTTAGGATTTTCATTGGGATTGCAGGGATTCTTTACTTTAATATAGGAAAAATCCACATTCTTACAATATTATTTCCTTCCAGGTACATGCTATTCATCTGTATTTCCAAGTGGTTTATTTTTGTTGTGGACATTGTTGCTATTTTTTCTTTTTAAACTCTGATTTAATCATGATAGTCAAGCCTTGTCTTTATGACTTACACTTTTTGGTATGCTTCGAAAATTTCTTTGTTACTAAATATATAATTTTGGGGTTTTTTTACTATTCCATGGTTATTTCAAAAGAATATATTCTCTTTGTTGGGTAACAGGTTCTGTGTGTGATAATTATCTAGTCACATTATTTATAGGGCTTACTTATTTTTTGTCTTCTTCATGTAGCATAATCTTACAAATGTTAAATTATTCTAATATGATTATAGATACTTCTATTGCTTCTTCTATTTTGACAGTTAGTTGTTTTTTGTTTGTTCATTTTTTTCCAGCTTTCCATTGTTCCAAAGCTTTCCATTGTTTTTCCATTGTTCATAAATGACCAATTATCTTTGTGGTATACTATAACTTTTCTTAATGTGAAATAAACCTTTTCATTTTATTCAGTATTTTTCACCTTGACTTCTATTTTGTCTATTCTGTGTCCATACCTGTTTGATTTTATTAGCATTTGCCTACTGTCTTCATGTTCCAACTCTTTATTTTGTATGTTTCTCTGTTGTTTTCTTTTATATTTGTCTGGTATAAACAGCATATAGCATTGTGCGTGTCACTAAGAATACATTAGTGAAAAGGTGATAACCCATCTTTTATGGTGCTTGCATTCTAGTGGGACAGGGTGGCAGGGAGACCCTGAACAAGAAAGAATAAAATAACTGCAAATTTTGATAAGCTTTATGAAGAAAGCAATTAGGGATCTAGATGGAAATCAAGTTAAATAAGGTAATCAGTAATGTGTTGTCTTTTATCTTACCTGTAGGTACTTACTCCTGCCATCTTTTTTTTTTTTCTGTTTACCATCATAATTTACTATTTATTTTTGTTTTCCATTTCCTGTTTCTTTTGTAACTGTTAAAGGGTATTTACCTTCTATTAGTTTGAAGTTATACCTCCTACTTATACATAAACTATTGCAATGTATAATCTTTGAGTCAGTGCCTAGAGTTAATCAGTATTTCCCCCAAACTAGAAAAGGACCTTTCCATTGGCTTCTACTCTGAGGACATGCATATTACCCTCCATTTTGTGCCCACATGAGATTTTAGTTCCATAATAAGTACCATATTTAGTACTTCTTGCATTGTATATTATTTATAAAAACTAAACACTGCATTGTGCTGGCCTCCTTGCTCGCAACAATTTCGGTTTGATTGGTTATTTGTGTATATAAATGTCTGTGTGTGCGTGTGTGTGTGTGTGTGTGTGTGTGTGTGTGTGTTCATGTTTATATCCACATTTTTTTTTCTTTTTAGACTCCATTTTTCATTTGTTAGAGTACATTATCAAACAGTTTTTTCAGAGAGACATTATGAGCAAAAATTTCAGATTATGTTGTGAAAATTTGGAACATCTGTATAGTTCAAATATCCTAGAAAGTTATATTTCATTGAGTCATATCACTTTTAGGAAATTTCTCATTTTGGTAATATTGACTTCTTAAAAGACCTACCAAGGAGAATGCTTTTTAAAAATATGGACATAGTTGGATTTTGGTTGCTATTCGGCAAATAGTTAGAAGGAGTAGGAAGTTGTACCGATGAATTGATTGGAGAAAGAGCCTTGTTCAAAGTACTGAGACACGGACTTCATCATATAAGAATGATTTGTTGCTTTGATACAAATGCTCAGTTAAAAAGGCCTTAATTTGAAGGTACTTCTGATGATTCCCTAGAAGTGGCAATTTCAGTGGTTCCATGCCGTAGTTTGTTCACTTATTATTTTCTCTGTTAAAGTAAAGCCACAGTATATGAACTGTGATGGAATTAGCTTCCCATATGGGTTGATCTGGTTAGATCTATCTTCTGGCTCATCTTAACTCATCATTTTTGGTTACTGGGCCACTTTGACCACATTATCCAGAAGGCTCATGTGAGCAGCCAAAGTATATTACTCTGAAATCCCTCAAGTTCCTTTTTAGCAGTTTATACAATCAGTCTTTTTTTCTCCATAAAATAATGTTGCCAAATGAAGTTGCTTTCTAAAATCATTTAAAAACCCAACAGTTGGTGAATACATTTGTTCATTTTTGAAATGCAAACTTCCTTCCAATATAACCATGTTTTTAACCATATTTATTGAGGGAACACTCTGTGCAGAATGACATCCAAGACATTGCTGATCAGATAGTGTCTGCACCACAGTTACTACTAAGTAAATTACATAAGAAACATCAGCCTTTGAATATGTATTTTATAGCAATTTGTACATTATAATAATGCCATATTTTCATGTTTGTAAATGCATAAAATTATATGAAAAATAACTTTCAAATATAATTTCTATTTGTCATAGAATGCATGAATGCTTCTATCTAAAATTATAAAGCTACTTCAATTATCTAACAGAAAGCAATTTATTTAGTAATAATTCATTATATAAACTGTAAAGAAGTGTCCCTGGATAAGAAATAACCTGCCTTTGGTTTCCATTGACATGTTTTTGAACAAAAGCATCAGACCGATTTTCTTTTTCATTAACTCATATTAAAAGTACATCATCAAATAAATGCATCTGGTCTTAGCTACCACATAAAACTTTTACACAAGTGAATATACTTACTAGTGGTCAGGGGTATATACATTTTATATTAATCATCATTTTAGTAATGTTGTTTGAAAAGTAACTATTTTGCCAAAAATAATCATGTAATAACAGTTGGTTTAACTTATTGAGTATAATAGTTTTAAAGCTTTTTTAAAGCAGTAAATTATATATGCATATAGTAATTGGGAATTTTTTCTAATCATTTAATTATAATACTTCATGATCCTTCTAGATCAGATTTCCATGAACACTTATTGACTAACTCCAGTGTTCAAAAACATCAATGCTTTTTAAAAGAAATTTAAGAAGGTCTTTAAAAGACTGCAGTTAGGAAAACATGTTTACTGAATATTAAAATCTTTTAAAAAGTCTAATTTAGATCTCAGAAAGTAGTAACATCTTTGGCTAGCTAGTAGGATTTGGTCTATATTGTGGTTATTTCTTTTAAATTCTCTTCTATATATTTCCATGTCAAGTTATTTTTTTAGTTTCTAATTGTACATTTCTTCCTGGCTGTTGGAAGGGAACTGTCTGTAATTTATATGAAAGGATATAGTTTAAGCAGAATGATTTTTTAAGTTTCTGCTACTCCTTTTTAATCAGTTATTCTGAATTCTTAAACACCTGTAATGGGAAATAAGTAGTTTCTTAGTAGACTTTGGTGAAGGAAAAATTTGTATTGGCGCTACCCACACAAAAAACTAACTCATGAAAAAAAGTAATGTCTTGATTTTTCAGCTGAGTTACTGATCTCATGTACTGAAAAGACCCATTTGAACTGCAAAACCTAGAGAACCTCACACCCACATTTTAGAGATGAAGTCTTTGGGCCCATCTGTGTGTTGGTAGCAAGCGGTACACTTCTAATCCAGGCTGATCATTACGTCATGAACCTGCCCTTGCTCAGAAGCCAGTGCAAAGCCTATAAACCTTCTGAACTGACTCTACTGACATTTATTCCATTTTACATGAGTGCATTATTGAACTCATGTCTTTCCAACAAGTATAAATTATTATAGAATAACCAAATCTTACATCTTAAAATTTCAAAAATTCCTTTCGCATCACTTCATTGTTGTAATTTGCTTCTCACAATAATGCTACACCATGCAGAACAGGCAATGGAATTCTCATTTTTCAGATGAATAAACTGAGGCTCGGTCTCCCTTGTTAGTTAGCAGCCGAGGTAATGTGGATTGGGATTTTCTGACTCTATTCCACTGCTCTGTCTCCTATAATGGGTTTCTCTCAAAGAGTGAAAAAAAAAAAAGTAAAATAAAATTTAAACCAAGTCAGAAAGGGAGAGTTGATAGCAGCAGCTGTGTGTACCTAAATCTGTTATTTAGCTGGTTTATGATTCCAGTGGAGAATGGAGCCATAATGTAGCTTAGAAAGATTTAGGGAGCATTTTGGTCAGTGTACTTCATTAAAAAACCCTCTGTTCATACTCAGATAAGTGTTAACAGGGATCATCAAGATGGATGGAAATGATATAAAATGATTTTATTTTATAAAGAAACATCTTTTCATTATTAATAAACTATATCACTCATCCAAAGCTCAGAGTTTCTGACAGTGCCTTTAATTACATTTCATAGAATTATAATCAAACCACTTATAGAATGAGAGTTTTTCTTTCACATTTAATTATGTCTCCCTGATCATAATAAGAGTAAAAAATATATGCATATAAACATATACAGTAAAACCTTGGATTGCAAGTAACTTGTTTTGCGAGTGTTCCACAAGATGAGCAAACATTTCTATTAGGTTAGTGCAAAAGTAATAGCGGTTTTTGCATTACGAGTAATGGGGAAAACCGCTATTACTTTTGCACCAACCTAATAATACATTTAACTTGGTAAATGAGCGATGTCTTATAATATAAGTAGTTTATTTCTGGAACGAATTATACTCACAAACCGAGGTATTACTGTATATAGAAATATTACACATTTATATTGAATATCAGCATGCCCAAAATACAATTCAAAACTTTCTGTCTCACCATCTTCCCTGTTACCACCATAACTTGTGCCACGCCATCTGTCACTTGGATTACTGAAATTGCCTCTCTGAAATGATCTCATACCTTTCATCCTCTTCACTATGATTTTTTTTTTCTGCATTCCTGCCTCAGGGTGCTCTTCCTTGTTATTCTCTGTGCCTTGAATGCTGTTTCTTTATATCTTATCATGTGCAGCTGCTTCTTGTCTTTCACATCATTACACATTATCACATTCTCAGAGAGGGCTATCCTAGGAGGAGCATCTGAAGCACAATTCCTCTCAATCCCCTCACTCTCATAGAACTTCCCTGAAGTCATCTTTCCACAGAGTAATGGTTACTTTATTGTCTGCCTCAGCCCTCTATAATGTCATCTCTATTTGTCTGTGTTGCTCCATACTGCCTTTTTGATTAGTTGCAAAGATTTACAGCTAATCTTTGTGATTAGTTGATTTACAACTAAATCCTGGCGAGGGAATTATCTGCCTCTTATAAGTTGATACAGATTTCCCTATAAAACTGTCTAGAAGGGGACGGGTCCAGGATGGTGGCATAGGAAGACCCTGAACTCCTTTCCTCTGAAAAACAGAATGAATCTACACCAACAGAGAAATTCCCCCTGAAGAAAAACCAAGGACTGACTGAACAGCTTCTGCACAAACAAGAGAGAGAGAGACCACATAGAAATGGGAAGGAGTGGTGGAGACATGGAATGGAGGGAACCACCCCCAATGCACCAGCCTGCAGTAGGGAGGGGTCACTGAAGGACCCTGTGCAGACACACCTTCCCTGGAGCACAGCAACAACAACAAAAAAGCCCAGTGGTTTAAAGAGCACCAAGATTAGATGAGAAGGAAATCCCTTTACTAACCCTAGACCATCTGCCAAACGGAAGGGGAATTGCAGGAACCCCCTCTGAGGTCCAAGGCACTAGAGCGAGCCACTTTTTGCCTTCCCCGTCCACCATGATTGCACAGGCAGGAGCATGAACCAGGCATTCTAGCCAGCATGGATTAAAGGCTTAAATGGAAGACCTGAAAGTATAAAGCCCCTGGAAGAAAACATAGGCAGTAAACGCTTTGACATTGGCCTTACCAACATATTTTTGGATACATCTCCTTGGGCAAACACAACAAAAGGGAAAATAAACAAATGGAACTAAATCGAACTCTAAAGCTTTTGCACAGCAAAGGAAACTATCAACAAAATGAACAGGCAAACTACTGAATGGGAGATTTGTTAATGATATATCTGATAAGGGGTTAATATTCAAAACATAGTCTCATACAACTCAACATCAAAAACAAACAAACAAAAAATAACAAACCAAACAATCCAATTAAATATGGGCAGAGGACCTAAACAGACATTTCTCCAAGGAAAACATACAGATGGTCAACAAACATATGAAAAGATGCTCATCACTAATTACCCGGGAAAAGCAAATCAAAACCACAATGAGGTATTAGCTCACATGTGTCAGAATGGCTATTCTTAAAAAGACAACAGCAAAAAAAAGAACTGTTCGTAAGGATGTAGAGAAAGGGAACTCTCATGTAATGTTGCTGGGACTGTAGTACAGCCACTATGGAAGAGTATGGAGATTCCTCAAAAAATTAAAGATAGAGCTACCATATGACTCAGCAATCCCACTTCTTTATATTTATCCAAAGAAAACGAAAACACTAATTTGAAAAGCTATATGTACCCATATGTTCATTGCAGCATTGTTTACAATGGCCAAGGTATGGAAGCAACCTACATGTCCACTGATAGATGAATGGATAAAGAAGATAGGTATATAAATACACAGGAATACTCCTGCAATATATAAGCACACAGGAATACTGCTCAGCTATAGAAAACATGAGATTGTTTCATTTGCAAAAACATGGATGGACCTAGAGAGTATTATTCTAACAGAAATATGTGGGACAGAGAAAGACAAGTACCATATGATTTCATTTATATGTGGAATCTAAAAACTAATGAGTAAACAAAATGAAACAGAAACAAACTCTTAGATACAGAGAACAAAGTGATGGTTTCCTAACGAGAAGGGGTTCAGGGATTGGCAGAAAAAGGAAAGGGGATTAAGAAGTACAGACTTCCATTTATAACATAAGTCACGGATATAATAATGTACAGCAAATGGAATATAGTCAATAATATCGTAATAACTGTATGATGACAGATGTTTACTAGAGTTACTGTGGTGATCACTTCATAAGGTATATAAATGTTAAGTCACTATGTTGAACACCTGAAAGTAATATAATATTGTATGTCAACTATAAATAAAAAATAAACTTAAATTAAGAAAAGTAAAAGCCAGGATAAAAATAAAATGCCTAGGTGTGGTTTGTGTGAAAAGTTTTGTTGTTTTATTTTGTTTTTAAACAACACCTCCCGTTTTTTTCATGGTTACTGGATTTTAAACTACTTCTTATATCAAGTTGGGTCAATTACATTTTCCTGAAAAAAATCAGTCATTTAATAGAAATTTTAACCTTCGTGCATCAATTTTTTTTTAATATTCATGTATGAATTTTAATATTCATCAGTGATTTTGTTACATGTGCTTTCTCATTCTTAATTTTAGATATTTGTTTTCTTTGAGCAGCTGCATGTATAATCATAAAAGTTTGGGTTCTGGAGTTAAGCAGACATGAGTTCAAAGCCTAATGCAGACACTTAGTAATTGAGTGAACTTAAACAAGTTAAATTCTCTTAAACTCAGTTTCCTCATCTATAAAATCGGTATTACTAAAGTATTTATCATAAAAGTTTATTGTGTAGATTAATTAATGTAGTGCATATGAAGTACTTAGCCCCAAGCCTGGCACACAAGAAATTCTGCATAACAAT
Organism: Hipposideros armiger; assembly: GCF_001890085.2. Lineage (NCBI taxonomy): Eukaryota > Metazoa > Chordata > Mammalia > Chiroptera > Hipposideridae > Hipposideros > Hipposideros armiger. The sequence goes on along the minus strand of NW_017732125.1, from coordinate 599,476 downwards.
TAGCTCTTGAACTGCTATTCTTCTTACTAGAAGTAATATTGCTAATTACCATTCCTTTGTAATTAGACTATATGGTTACTTGTTATTGTGCATACCTCAAAAAAAGCATGCTCAATCTGTAATAAGTATATTGGTTTTCATTCTTTAATTCCTTAATTTCTACTTTTGACTTTATTTGTTCTTCTTGCTTGGATTATATTTCTTGTGTTATTTAAAAAGAAAACCTGTATTTTAATTTAAAATTTATTTCTAAGAAAGGAAATTTTATTTCTAAGAATTTAAGAAGCAATATAGAATAGCAGTTAAGCTGAAAGTTTTAACAAATGACTTCCTGAGTTCTAGTGATGGCTTCACCTCTAATTAACTAGGCAGTTCACTTATCTCTTAAGTACGCTTCATCCCTAATATACAGACAATAATAATAAATGCTTCAAGGGGTGGTTGGCAGTATTAAATTAACAAATACATGTAAAATGCCTAAAGCAGTGTTTGTAGTACTTAGTTAATCTTAATTATTATTATTTTGGTTATTGTTTATATTTTTATTATTTCTATTGCATTCCAATTAGATCATGTGTTTTCCATATTTCCTTTTATGTTTACTTAGTATATTAGTCATATGTAATATTTGATCAGCTTTTGTGTATATTTGATAGACAGTTGAAAATACTCTATTTTCTGTAAGGTTGACATTTTATAATTATTAAAACAGCCATAAAATTTTTCAATATTCATATTCTCTGTAGTTTTCTTTGGTTTGAACCTTTCGAGATTCAGTCCTACAGCCGGGGCCACACAGTCTACTGGTCTGAACTCTCCAAGCCTTCCACATTCCCTTTTCATCATGCTAGTTGGATGAGTACTTGTATTACTAATTCACTATGAACTCAGAAATGCAGTTTGGGGGCAGTTAGGAGCTTTGCACATGTTTTTGCGCTGTCACATTGATACCCCAAGATGTTTACTTTTAAAGAGACTGAGCCTATGCCCAGAGTTTGGTAATAGCTCTGCTTTGTAGGTGAAGCTTCTCTTTGTAGTTAGTGTGTGTGGCGGCCATACAGGAGAAATCCCCTGCCTTATTTTCAGAAAGCACCTATCAGTTTTAAAGGTAATGACCTTAACAAGTTTTCACTCTGCATCAGGCATTTAACTAAAGGATTCTTAAGCATTACCTCATTTATCTTATCATCACCCCCCTCCCCTCCCATTTTACATGCCTTAAATCTGAAGCTTAATGAGAATAAATAACTTGCCCAAGAGTAAACAGTTATAAGTGTCAGATGGGAATTAGAACCCAGGTCTGCCCGATTCCAACCTTTTGCTCCTAACCCCTGTACCAGGCCGCCCATAGAGAAAGGTTTTGGCAGAAGAGGTCAGATTGGAGATAACACTCCCCTGCTCTCTTTCCTTAGAGAGCTCTGTCCCTGTTGCTGTCACTCCTCCCTTAGCCAGCCTTGGAGGCAAGGGTTTCTACCACAAATGCTCTGTTTCGCTACTATTGATTCTTTCACCAAATGTTTCCTGCAAAACTTCTAAGTGCCAAGGATTCTCAGAGTCAAACATCATCGCGTTATCCTAGACAGCTTTTGTTTTTCTTTAAAGTAATATTTCTAAAATATAAATCTGATCATGTTTCATACTTTTTTAAAATCTTTCAGTCGCTTCCTGAGTTCCCAAGGCACCCAACAGTTCTTTCAACCCTGGCTGCATATTAAATCACCTGTGAAGCTTATAAACAAAAACAAACAGGTCCTATTCCAGACAAGTTAAATCTGAATTGATGCCACGTGCATGAATGGGTATTTTTAAAAGCTCCAGATAATGCAAATATACAGTCTAGCTTGAGAAACTCTGGCTTAGAGGATCAATTCAATGTGCCTAATATGCAAAGCCATCATTAATTCCTGCCTTTCCCAGCATTCTTCTTCTCAGTCCAATTTCTCCTCTCTCCCTGTGCTCTAGAAAGTGCAGTGAAATTTGCAGATTCCCACAGGTCATACTATCTTTTTTTGCCCATAATGTCATATATTTCAAATAGCTCTCCCCCAATTACTCTTCTACACACATAGACAATCCTCTATTTCCCCTCAGGGGTAGTAAATGAATCTACTGGTCTTATACCCGTTGAGCCAAGCACTGAGACTGGTATATAGTAGACAAGGGAAAAATAATTAGAAGGAAAGGCCTGGAGGATGGAGAGGAATGAAGGGTAATCCCCCACGAGAATGTTTAAAATGGGCTGAGCGATGGGTAGTGTCATGGCCCATGTAAAGACCCGGGAGAAGGAAAGGAGAGGGTTGATGGCAGAAAGGTCATGAACCAAAAGGCTCTGAAACAAGCATTTCCCAAATCAATACCACACAGATCACTGTCGCACCAGATTTTTTTGTTCTGTAAAAAAAGCATTCAAAATAAAAGTGTAGGAAACACCGGTTTAAATAAATGTATTCATATGTATTTGCTGCAGAATATATAATAGACTTCACTATGAATATTACCAAACTATTGACCATGAAATCTTCTTGTTTTCTTGTGGTGAAGCATCTTTCAACCAAACACAGTTAAGAAACACCGCTCTAGGACATACTTTGTGGCCAGTGAGTTTCAGAAGACTTGGTACATGTGCAGGGGAAAATTAAAAAGGGAAAGGGAAAGGGAAAGAAAGGAAAAAGGGAAGGGAGGGGAGAGAGAGGAGTGGAGGGGAGGGGAAGGGAAAAAAAGAAAAAAAGAGAAAGAAAAGAATACCACCGGCAAGAAAGACAAGCAATTGATGAGAAGTAGCATTTTTCTCATTACAAATCTTATACTGACTCCATTCATTATGCAAGGTAGTTTTCATTTTTTAGATTATATAAGAAGATTCAGGATACAGAACATTCATTAGTTTCACTTGCTTTCCCTCGCAGCAGTATACGTTCAGACACTGATGTTATAGGCTTTTGACAATCAGACTGCAGGGCCTTTGTGAACAGATCAGCAATACAAATACTTAAAAATGAAAGGGAAAAAAAATGAAAGGGAAACCTTGGGCCATTATACACTAACAGTGATATACACATAAATAAAACAAACCTTTCATGCCAAAAAAACATATATGTGTGTGTATATATATATATATATATATATATATATATATATGTATTTTTTTCTCTGTAAAAATTAAACAGACAAGCTCCTACAGATAGAACAATCTAGAACATTGTTCAATAAATTCTCCTCTCTATAACCCCTTGTTTCTCCACAAGTGTTATATAATTTCTGTTTGAGGATGGCAAAAGCAGAGGTACGAGGGTAATGAGAAAGATAAGAACCCACGTCTAAAGTTGTTCCCGTCTTTAAGTCAAAAGACAGACAAAGCTATTGCGCAACACTCCCAGAGCATGAATCTAAGACCCGATCAATAATCCAGTGTAATATAGAGAACGTATTCACATTTGCCCTGGTCCTGGGACCATCCCGAGATCCCAGCCCGCAGCGCCCAAATGAAGCACAGCATGGCCACCGCGCGTGTAAAAGAAGGGATTGGCCCCCGGAAGAACAGCACTGTGCTGCATGCAGCCCTGTCCTTTTTGGGGTCTGCTCCCCTGCTGTGGAATGTGACTTCCTCCTGGATGCCTCTCCTGCTCGGCCCAGCTCAGTGCCTTATGCAGAGGAGGATCTCAGAAGTTAGTCATTTGGCATTTCTATACTAAATGGAAACTCTGTGCCAGAGACTGGTTTACATGGCAGGAATATTGCAGGAAGCAAAATAAAGGACTTTTTGGACCTTATATTCTTGTGGGGGGAGCCAGAGAAAAAAAATACTTATGATATCAAATATTACATGCTATGAAGAAAAATAAGTCACAGTGAGGAGATGGAATATTATGGGGCCATGTCATTAGGTCAGGTGGTCAGGGGGGACCTCTCTGCAGAGATGACATTTGAACACTAGCCTGGATGAAGTAAGGGGATGGACTCTGAGTATTTGGTGAAGAGAGTATCAGGGAGAGGGGGAAGCAAACACAGAGGTCTTGGGGCTACAGAGTGCTTGGAATAAATATTTGGTGAATGCATGAATGATTGGAGGGGTGTGAGTGGGTATGTAGAAGTATCTGTTGAATTGGGAGGTATGGGGATGAATGGAGCACCTGCCAACTCTCCACCACTCCTAGACACTCCACCTTGTCGGCGATCCAGAGGACAGGCTGGGTGCAAATGTGGCATTGCTTTATGGGAGGCTCAGGGCAATCCCATCATCCACTGGAGAGGAAATGGGGCAAGTGCTATATGTACCTAATCTCAAGGAAAAGAACAGATGGGAAGAGGAGGGACAGAAAGGGCATGGGTAAACAGGTTCCCTTCAAATGTAAAGTTTGTAATGATGTGTGTTAAATCCACATTTTCAATGTCAAGGAGAACAAACAAAAGAAGCGCTAATTAAGTTTAGATTGAGTTACACAATACTATTGTACTTCATAAAATGGTATGTCCAAACTGTGACATTAAATGGATGTAGCTTTAATTTGACTTTCTTTGATTCTGGAATGACTTTTTCGCCATAACAGAGAAGTTCAGAAAGAGTATTAAGAGAAAACAGATAATTACATGCCATTCAAACTATTTACAAACGTGAATGTTACAGAACTAGCAAAACTATAATTACACTCTGAGTAAAGCTGTGATATGCTGGTTTTCATCAGGCAGTTGCATTATTAAAGATTCTTTTTTACAGCAAAGAAATGTAGTTTCTAAAAGAAGCTTGTGTCTTGAATTTGTAATCAGTAACTGCTCATCATATTGCTTTCTAATAATGAATTATTGAAACTAGTTTTTCCTTTTAAAAAACTACTATAATATAATTGTTTTAGATTAGGTTCCAAACTGTAGGCTTGGTTTGAGGTAGAATTCATCAGTTACTTTAGCATTTTTTTGGCTAATACCTATGAATTATGTTTAAACAGGACTTCTATAATAATAATACATCTATTCATATTTTCATATTTGTAAATTAGCTTCATGAGTTGGATTCCTTAATATTCAAACAGAGCCTTACCTTATTTTAGGATCAGCAGAGAATTTAAAGCTGGACAGATCACTTACAGGATTTACATACCTCACAGCCAATCCTAGGACTGGAAGCTTTTGACCTCTGGTGCGCTTTTGTCCTGTTAAAAAGAAAGAAAAGAAAAAAAAGTCCATTAAAAACAGATATTTGAGAAAATATAATCATGCTGTAGATGACACTCATTTTAAATTCAATCTAATTTTATAGATTTAAATACAGACGTCACAACATGCCATAAAAAGTTAATCAGGAGAAATATTTATGTAGGAAGGCAACATTGTCTTTGGTGAGCCCTAAAGAAGGCAGGAAGGTAGAGGGTCTTGCCAGTTTTCAGTCTGCTTACTTCAAAAGCTCGAGGGTCAGAGCTAAAGAACGGGAGTTGAGCTTGTCCAAGTGTATATGAACCCAGTCCTCCAGCCCAATTCATGGTATTCTCTCTACCTGAAGTGTTGCCACTTCCCTTCACAGAGGTGGCTTCTCTGTAGGCTCTGGACGCCCCTGATGATCCCATCATAGGTAGTGCCCCATCTCCTGATTTTAGCTATCACAGCATTTACTTCTTCATAGTACTCATCACTGTGTGTGTGTGTGTGCTTGTGTGTGTGTGTGTGTGTGTAACTATATTTCCAATCTCCTTTACTAGACTGTACACTCCCACCAGGAATATTTTACATCTTTTTGGTTCACTCCTACATAGAGGCCCAGCGTTTTATGTATTAATAGCATATTGTAGGCAATTAGGAAATGTTATGTGAAATGAATGACTCCATGAATAAATGACTATATGATAAGCGTGAAGGAACTATTTGTGATCAAAGTGAAGTTTCACAATGGCTTTAGCTTTTTGCTATATTTGACATGACTTTAAAAGATGTAGGACCCTTCAAGGCTTATTATAAGTCTCTGAAATTGTGAACAAGCCTTGCAAAGGGTGTGTGAACTGGACGGAGAGTAGTTTAGCCACTATCAGTGATCTGCAGTGCTTCAAAGGATCAGAAATTCAGAATCTTAGAAAGGTAATTCTATAACAATAACTGCATTAATACTGTTCCATATTGTTTTATGCTAAATACATATCTTAACAGTTCTGTGGCAACAGAATTCAATATTTTAAGAATGTACAAAGAATTGAGAGTTGCACTGAAATACATATTTCATGGGGAAATACATATCATACAGCACGAGCAATGAATATATCACTTACTGTGGGTGTTTTGGGAGAGGTCTAGTCCATATGAAAGTTATGAAACCACAGTACTGAGGGGATTATTGAATTGGAATCCTCATTTTTGACAAAGAAAATGTACTCTAGAGAAATTAGATTCATCCACTTCAAATACTTTTTCTGGTATGTAATGATATAAATCAATACATAAAGGACTTCTCTAATGTCACACCACCAGATACTGGAATTTAGATTAAGAAAGAAGACAGGCTTCAAAGCCATAGAGACCAAGAGGCAGTTAGCTTCATCATGACACAGGCCAGCTTCTTTATAAAATAGTGATAGTACTACCACCTAACCCATCATGGTTTAAATAAGAAGTCATATGTCAAGTGCCTAGCACAGTGCCTGAACCACAATTGGTAGTCAATAAATATTAGTTTCCTCTACCTTCCCTTAAATGGCACCTCTCCTGATATAATGTCCAATAATAGGAAACCCACAACGTTGCTGCCAAGACAATCTGTTTATTGATCAGTTAAAGCCATTAAAAATAAAAATCATCATGACTTAGCAAAATATGAAACAAAATACCATAACAACTCCAATGGCGAAATGTCTCAGAGTGCTTCTCAAGTTACAAAGAGAAATAGAAAATGTGTGAAATACAAGGAGGAAGAAGGAGGAAAAGAAAAAGGGAAATGCAGAGTGAAAATTTCAGATGTTAGCAAATAAAATGTAATCACATTTATCTCTTAGTGTTACTAGCTAAACACAGGAATACATATATATTACATATATCACATATGGGATATATATAGATCACCTATGAAATATTAATTTTATATTACATTATCCTAAGTCTTGTATAATCTTTCCAAGTTATGTTGATATGACCATTAACAGATGTCACTGCTCAGATTTCCATGGCCAAATATTTCAGAAGACAATTGTTTGATAATTGAAATGCCACTATTCAGAAGAAAGAGAAATTATGCTGTTTTCCCTAAGTGTCATCCAGTTGATTGTGGCTCACAAAGGAAGATTTCCTAACACACTTATATTTTCCAACCTTTTTAGCTCACGTACATACCCAAATAGCTAATAGTTCAAACTTGAATAACCACCTTAAATATTGGTTATCAGAAATGCCAACTCTGGTCATTTGAAAATATCAGTTTCTGTGACTGGTGGAAGCCCTGACTCCATGTGTTCTAACAGTTTTGTTTTGGAGAGGGTAAAAATGATGTGCTCCAAAAACCAAGTAGTTGACCATCTTTTTTTGGAAAACTCTCATGGTAAGGAGCACTGAAAACAGGCACTGGAAGATGTGAGAATGATTCTCCCTCCTCTTAAAAATCTTTTATTCTTATGGAGACAATTTTAAAAATTAATTTAGGTGAGAACAAAAAGATTTCATGGAAAAGATAATCCATGATATGAATTTTCTGAAAATTGCATACTACTTTTCACCTTGATCAAGTCATAATATGTAGAACCTATGAAAGTAAATGGAAAGATAGGATTTAATAACACTTGGTCTTTAATAATTAAAATTTAATATAGCAAATTAGCAATAAAATGCATCAGATAATTTCTTCGTAGTGATCACTTTCTAAAGGCTGCTTTGATCCAGGCCCTGAATGGTCATCAGGGGCAGCACTAGTGTGTCAGAGCAGAGCTAATCCCCAAGTGCTTCGGCAAATATTTTGCTATTTGCATCACACACACACACACCTACCCCTACCTTGTATGTATGAATGAATGAATGAATAAATAAATCCTCCTCATAGTAAAGCCTAAGTACTTTTAGATAACATAAATTAGTAAATTAAATGTAAATTAGTAAACTGATTGTTAATATTCTAAACTGGAAGTATTAAACAATAAATAAATCATGACAGAACTTTTCTTGAGGAATACTGTAAATGATTTGAAATGGATATTTAGCTAAAATGTACAATTAAAGATAGACAGTGAACTTCTAAGTCTTCAGAAAAAGTAAGCATAATACAAGCCTTATTAGGAGACATGGTGAAAACTTTAGATCACAATCTTTTTAAAAGTTAGTTTCATGTAATTAATTGTTGACCGTTAGACAGCTAAATCATAAATAGCTGCTTTATTTTATACCAGATGTTTTAATTTCAAATTATCTACAGATATTTGTTCAGAAGTTTGTTGTTCTATTTCGTTTTGGTTTTAATCAAATGAAGCATTTAAAAGTGCATTTTATTTACTTGTATGGAGATACATATAGTATTACATTGAGCAATATGAAGTTGCAGTTTTTATAGGTCAAAACTGTCAAATATAGTTTTTATGGTTTAACATCATATAACAAGGGTATAGGCCTAGGTCTTGACTTCCTAAAATTTAACTTGTACTACAAGGTTTCAGGTAAAAATGTGCATTATATAGCAATATATAGAGGGTGCCAAAAAATGTATACATATTTTAAGAAAGGAAAACTGTATTAAAATTGTAATAATATATACCAATAACAAAAGATGAATGTAAGTCATGTTGGACTTCTGCAATTACAAGAGGTGCTCAAAGTGGTTACCATCAGCATCCAGACACTTCTGATTATGGCAAACTACTGCTTGAGCAACGTTGACCAAAGTGTCCACTTGTATACATTTTTTTGGCATCCCTGGTAGATACTTAATCAAGGGGCATTTGAAATTTCATGAGGATTGCATAGTCAATGACCTAAATATCAGTTCTAAAATTGCTAACCTTTTAAAAACAATCACAATCCAAATTTATTCAAAGATGTGATAAAATTGTTAAGGAGACCAGATATTCCTTTGTCATAACAAGCCTATAATGTCTCCCTGAACATGAGTAGCTTGGAAAAACAAATTAACAACAACAGCTAAAAAAACCCCATTTTGTCTCTTTTGAATTTAAAATAAATGTATGTATATACTCTATTCTCATTTTAAACAAATACATTAAACAAATATAACAGTGTTTTATATTTATATGCTATGAACATCTTTAAAGTTTTAGTATCAGCTGCCCGTTTTTGAGTCTCTAAAACTGAGTCAAATATTTAGAATTACAAAATGATGACATTTGAAAAGTATATTTTGGAATTCTCTTGTATTATATATAAACACCATGCACATCTACTACAGTTAAAATGTCAATCATAAGGCTTAAATTCAGTCAAATTAGAAATTAATCGTAAGTGTTTATTCCCCCTTAAAATCCAGTTTTTAGGTATTCTCTGAGACTGTGCAAAAGGCCAAATTTAGAACTTTCAGGCCACACATAGTTACTGGTGTGATTTCACAACTATTGTGTGGTAAACAGCATACTTTTCTCAATATAAAGGAAAGTATGTATCTGTATTTGCTGTAGAATGGCCCATTACTAATTGAAGAGATAAAAATGAACTCAATACCATAGACCTGTGTAGCCATCAGCAGTACTGGCTTCTGCTGCTCTAGAAGTTTCCTTAGATGGTATCTGTACAATAAGAACATGCCATGCTAGGAACGATTTGTTAAAGTATAAGAGAAGGGTCTTTGCAGGGTCTGTTTTAAGGAATGCCCTTCCCTGAGTATTAGGGGCTTCCCATTCAATCCCTCCAAATTCATATTTAGACCCTCAAGTGTCTAAAGCAAATACAGACAAAAAAGAGTAGAGACATTTTTGGTGTACTTAAATAAGCTAACCCAGAACAAGCTATTCCAGTTGGGCAGCTATGCTTTAGAATGGCATAGATTTTATGACTGATGAAAAACAGAAAAGTCACTGAGAAGCAGTCCAACAGGAGATAGAAATACTGTAGGATAAGCGGAGCTCTTTCTGCCCTCAGAGAACTCTGCATTCTTCTATCATAACACTTAAGATGCGGAGCTCTTTCTGCCCTCAGAGAACTCTGCATTCTTCTATCATAACACTTAAGATCACTGGAATGACAAATTATTTATGTAATACTCGTTTCATGTCTGCCTGCTTTTTTAGAGTCGAAGTACTATGATGACAAGAACTGCATTTGTCTCTCTTGGTGGTATCATTGGGTGTATTTTAAAAATGACATACACAACTTTGTATTGATGCCATTTTGCAGAAATTATTCATAATTATGACTTTGGGAGGAGGGAAATTAATAAAGAAAACATTTACCTTTCCCAGAGACTTACGTTAAACATAAAAGTATGAAGAGGAAAAAAAGAAAGTAATTTTTTTGCTAACTCTGAAAGAATCTGCAAAAAACCTTAGCAAAATATCTTCTTGACTCTCTGGGTGACACTAGTTACTTAAGAAGACACCACCCATGCTCCCTCTGCACACTTCAGAAACATGCTGGTTTTGGAGTAATGTAAATGTCTTTTTGAAATACAAGGAAAATGCCTGAAAGCTTATTAATGGATTTCTCTTCAACAAAACAATTCTAGAAAAATAGAAATTCTCCTTTATGTTCACTTAAGTGAAGTGGGCCTTTAGCTCAGAATCTCAAAAATATTACATTCTACACACAGAAAATCAAATAGATTTTAGGTGAAGTTTTCCATTAAAGTTAAATATGCAAGCCATTATAATGATCTCTTATTTATTCGGATTAAATATAATTACTCATATCAGGTAAGTATGACCTCATAATTTTTTTAACATTTAAATAAAAATAGCTAGTTTTTTTTCTAACTGTGATTCCATTACTGTATTTTAAAGCCTATGTTGGCCATTTATCATCACTTATGAATATTAGTAATATGTTCTATAGAATACTAATTCTCCATGAATAAATGTAAAAGCATACTATGCTCAAAATTCTTTACTAAACTGGCTTATTTTTCTGAAATGCTCAAATTTTAATATGAATTATTAAGGGGAGAATTATAGTATGCATATTTTTCCACTTTCTCCAATCTCAGAACTCTTTCTTTGGAAGAACCTCCTGTGTTTAGTGTTAGCAAATAACACTACACAAAGTACACTATTTTTTTTTTCTTTTTGAATTCTTTTATGTAAAATCATTGCAAATGGATGTTAAAGTTTTTCTTTCTAATGACTTAAATCTGATTCATTGTATATTTTAACAGACTGCTTAGATCAAATTAGTAGAAAACCATGAGTACAAACACATACTTAGATTTCTCCAAATAGGGAGCTTTTGGCTGCTACTTTTATACCTTGGTTTTAGTGGGAAAATTTTGTAAATCCTTTTTGAGTATACTCTTTGATCTACCATTTATGTCTCTATATTCCTAACACCTTTGTTAGTTATAAATATTTACCTTTTGGACTCCTTATACCATTTTCAGTTCTAGTTGAAAGGGTTTGAGCTGGAGGAAGAGACATCCAAATGAAGTGAAAGGGTTTTAAACAGTAAGGGACACTTAATTATTATAATGTGAAGTCATTAAATGTGAAATGTGAGAGGAAAATCTTGTAAAAATTACTGTACATTCTTGTGACTTAGATCAATATCAGAGCACTATCCCTGATGAACGCAGATGCAAAAATCTTCAACAAAATACTAGCACACCAAATTCAACAATACATTAAAAGGATTATATACTATGATCAAATGGAATTTATTCCTGGGATGTAGAGATGGTTGAGTATCTGCAAATCAATCAGCGTGATAATACAACATTAACAAAATAAAGGATAAAAATCATATGATCATCTCAATATGATCTCAATAGATGCAGAAAAAGCATTTGTTAAATTCAACATACATTTATGATAAAAGCTCTCAACAAAGTGAGTATACAGGGAACAAACCTCAACATAATAAACGCCATTTATGGCAAGCCCACAGCTAAAATCACATTTAATGGTGAAAAACTAAAAGTATTTCCTCTAAGATCAGGAACAAGACAAGAATGCCTACAATCACCACTTTTTTCAACATAGTATTGGAAATCCTAGCCAGACCAATTAGGCAAGAAAAAGAAATAAAAGGCATTAAAATTGGAAAGGAAATAGTAAAACTGTCACTGTTTTCAGATGACATATTACATATAGAAAACCCTAAAGACTCCACCAAGAAAACTGTTAGAACTAACCAAAGAATTCAATAAAATTGAAGGATACAAAATCAATATGCAAAAATCTGTCGTGTTTCTATATATAACAAACCATTAGAAAGAGAAATTAAGAAAACAATATCACAATCGCTTCTCGGCCTGTTGGCTAAGATAAAGTGTAGTATCTGTTCTTATCAGTTTAATTAAGAAAATAATATCATTTACAATTGCATCAAAAAGAATAACTAGAAGTAAATTTAACCAATATGGTAAAAGATTTGTATATTGAAAACTACAAGTTATTAATGAAAGAAATTGAAGAAGACACAAGTAAATTGAAATATGTTCTATGCTAATGGTTTGGAAGAGTTAATATTAAAATATCCACACTTCAGAGCAATCTACAGATTCAGTGTAATCCCTAGCAAAATTTTGCTAGCTTTTTTCACAGAAATAGAGCAAACGACCCTAAAATTTGTTTGAAAACACAAAATACCCAAAATAGCTAAAGAAATCTTATGAAAGAAGAATAAAGCTGGAAGCCTCACACATCATGATTTCAAACTATATTACAAAGGTATTGTAGTTAAAATAGTATGCCACTGGCATAAAAATAGATACACAGATCAATCAAACAGAATAGAGAGCCCAGAAATACACTCACACATATCTGATCCATTAATTTATGATAAAGGAAGAATAGACAATGGGGAAAAGTCAACCTCCTCAATAAATGTTGATAGAACTGGACAGCAATGTACAAATGAAACTAGACTACTATTATACCATACACAAAAATTAACTAAAAAATGGATTAAAGAATTGAATGTAGGACCCAAAACCATAAAACTCCTAAAAGAAATCATAGATGGTAAGTTCTTTGACATCAGTAAGCTCTTTAACATCAGGCAATTATTATTATTATTATTTTGGATCTGACTCCAAAAGCAAATGCAACAAAAGTAAAATTAAACATGTAAGACTACATAATATTAAAAAGCCCCTGCACAGCAATGGAAACCATCAACAAATTTTTTTTAAAAGGCAACCCACTGAATGGGAGAAAATATTTACAAATCATGTATCTGATTAGGGGTTAATATCTAAAATGTATAGAGAACTCATATAACTCAATAATAAAAAAACAAACAATCTAATTTAAAAATGGGCAGAGGATCTGAATAGACACTTTCCAAAAAAGACATACATATGACCAACAGACATAGGAAAAGATGCTTATCATTAATCATCAGGGAAATAGAAATCAAAACCATAATGAGCTATCTATCAGAATGTCAGAACGGCTAATATCAAAAACAATAGAAATAACAAGTGTTGGCGAGGATGTGGAGAAAAGGGTACTCTTGTATGCTGTTGTGAGAATGTAAATTGATGTAGCCACTATGTAAAACTCTATGGAAATTCCTCAAAAAAATTAAAAGTAGAATTAATGTGGTCCAGCAATCCCACTTCTGGGTATTTATGGGAAGAAAATGAAAACATTAATTAAAAAAAATACATGCACCCCTGCACCCCACGTTCATAGCCAAGAAACAACCCGAGTGTCCATTAATGGATGAATGGACAAGGAAGCTGTGGTATATAACTATATAATACAATACTATTCAGCCTTAGAAAAGAATGAAATCCTGCTGTTTCCAACAACATGGATGGATCTTCAGGGCATTATGTTACATGAAATAAGTCAGACAGAGAAAGATAAATACTGTACTATTTTACTTATATGTGGAATTTAAAAAACAAATAACAAATATTCCAAGCTCATTTATACAGAGAACAGATTGGTGATTGCTGGGGGTGGGGAGTGGGCAGAATTTGTAAAGGGGATCAAAAGGTACAAACTTCCAATTATAAATAAGTTCTGGGATGTACTGTACAACATGATGACAATAGTTAATGATAGTGTATTGTATATCTGAAAGTTGCTAAGACAGTAAACCTTACAAGGCCTATCACAAGAAAAATATTTTTTGCAACTATGTATGGTGATGGATTTAACTAGACTTATTGTGGTGATCATTTCAGATATATACAAATATCAAATCATTATGTTGTATACCTGCAATTAATACAATGTTATATGTGAATTATACCACAATTTTTTTTTAAAGTATGCAATATAAAGGGAAAATCTCGTGAAATTTATTTTACATTCTTGTGACTTCCTTAGGTCATTTCCATACCTTCACATAATTTGCCTCAACTTCACGACACACTAGTCACTAGTATTGCAATTCAATTCAATTCTGATAATACCTACCTGGAGTTAGTGCAGACATACCCATTAAAGACATAGTCCTCAACAAATCTACCTTCATTTCAGGTGCCAGACACAATTTTGGGGATTCCCAGGCTATCTGCACTTCTGACCAACTGGCTACAAATGTGGGGGAGTTCCTCCTACCTTCATCATGTTTGATAGTTTACTAGAATGACTCACAGAACTCAGGAAAGTGCTACACTATTTTTTTTATAAAGGATACAAATCAAGATCGGCCAAATAAAGAGACACATGGCACAAGGTCTGTGAGGGTCCTGACATACACCTTAAGTGCCCTCTCCTCGTGGAATCAAGGAGTAGTACCATCTTGGTATATCAATGTGTTCACCAGCCTGTAAGCTCCACAAAGCATCACGTTCCAGAGTTTTTATTGGAGTTTCATTTTGTAGCTGTGATAGACGGAATCATTAGCCACATGATCTCCAGTTCCCACCAGTCCCTGGAGGTCAGGCTGACTCAGAACCCGAATCCTCCTAATTACATGGTTGGTGTGTCAGGTGACCACCGCTTTTCTTCCTCATCTCCTTAACGTAACCTCAAGTGTGAGCCAAGAGCCCACCATGAAAAACAAAGAAACTCCTATCAGGAAATTCCAAGGATTTAGAGGCTGTCTCCCAAGATCCAGGGACAAAGACCAGACAAGTTCTACATTATACAATACTTGCTTACTGAATTTTTAAAATTAACTACACTTTTGTGAAAAATAAAATACCTATAAACCGAAGTTCTTATTTCATCAGAGCCTGTGTAGGTTTTTCCATAATTGCTTCAGGACTATGCATATATAAAACTTTATCATTGCCAAGATATTATATACACACTCATGGATCATTAAAGTAAGTTTTTATGTCTATATTAATTATATGCATTTGTATACACACACATATAAATATATGTATGCATGTGTGTACCTGTACACATACACATACACACACACACACACACACACACACACACACACACACACACAATTTCCTAAAATAAGTTGTGTATATAGTTTGGGTACTCTTTTTCTTCAAATGAATTTTCTTAAAACTTGAATCTTTGAAAAAATACTACTACTAAACATTCTATTTTACTTGCTAAGAGTAAATATTTTTTAGTATTTTTCTGTGGATAATCCCCAGAAACATATTAGTCTCAAATAGGTAATGTTATGTGATGGTACATCACATCATCTAAGATCACTAGAAAAATTATTCCGCATAAGAAAATTTCCCACATGAAGATATTTTTAAATTTTGTTTTAACAGCTTAGTGAAATTTTATAGTAAACTCTATTTATTAAGCAGAGTAAATCAAGCATCATTTACACATTTTTTTAGAATCATTATCTGGTTTTGAATTGTGCTGTATTGGTCTCCTTGGAGGCACATTCAAGCATATTGAGCTCCTTTCCTATTCTAAAATACCCAGAAATTTTCATATCTGAGTTTCACAGTTTGTTCTAACTTCTCCTTTGCTATCAATTTTCACTTTTTAATTTCCTCTAGCAGCATTTCCTCCTCTGCCCTTGTTACCATCAGAATTAGCTCCTGATGTGAGTGAAGATATTACGAGGACCCAGCGACCCTAACCCTGCAGAGTCATATGTACAGTCTACTAGCAATGATGTCATGGTAGCCGTTTCACTGTCTCAGGGTCTGCAAATTCCAAGATGCTTAACGTTTGGAAGTTAGCCATCCCAACAAGTGGGGTTGTACTCCCCAAAAGTGGAGCTTTTTACAAGGAGCCACTGTATTCCTTTACATATGAAACATTATGAATTAGAGTACAAAAAAACTTTTGAAAAAATATTTGTTTCTTGCTGAAAGTACTTTAAGTATTTGGAGGGTTTTTGTTGTATTGCTAAATATATCATCTCACTTAAAGCTTTTAATATCACTATTATATCAGATCCAGATATTACATTTGGGGTTGAATTTGAATAAAGAATATATCCCTCTTCTACTGTTAGCAGCATAATTTTTTTTCTAAAAAAAGAGTAAAATTATTGGAATTTCAGACTAAAATTGAGAAATACAATTATATTTAAAATGTGGTCAATGTATATTTTAAACATTTCTTTGAAATTAACCAATGATAGCGAACTTACTGGGAACATTATTATTTTTCTAAAAACAACAGCTTATAAAGCATATATCCAAGTCCATATAATGTTGGTTAAGTAAACTAATTGATCTGTCTTATAAATGTAGGTGTCTCCTCAGAATACTTGATTTTAGTTTTGTAGTATGTATCGGAAAAAAGATGAGAAAAACTTTTGTAAGCTTTGTCTTGTATGCATGCTAAGTTCTATTTGTTGTATTTTCAGTGCATTTAAGTTAATATGTGAATTTCCCATCATGTACTTGATTTTCCTGTAGGCCATTGCTAGTGTAATTTTCTAAAACAGCAGTCTTTAGAATTCTCCACTGAGATTATTTCCTGAGTGCATTCTTCATGTTTTTCACTTTAACTCATTTGGCAACAATGCCAATTCAATAATGCTGTGGATATAATAACCCTCTTAACGATACATATCCTGTTGTATTGTGATTATTTACATATATAACTCCACCTTTAACTGTGATGCCTACAGGATTTGAAGCCGTACTTCTTGTCATTATTGTGTAATTTCCATCTCAGCATTTTGGTTGACAGTAGCTATTGAGAAAATGTTATTTGAAGGAGAGAATTAATGACAGCCTAAGTCCTCCTCCTCTGGTTCAATACATTTTTTTGTTTTGTTTTTTTACATTTGTCATCAGGTAGTGATTCTCACCAGCCACTAAGATAAGAAAGCTTTCTCTTGGTCCACTTAGCATTTTTGTGACAGATAAATTTCCCCAGTAGCTTCTCAGCATGAAGATAATGAAAATAGTTAAACTAGAAAAACTATCTCATAGTTTGAAGTCTGATTCCTTCTCCTAAGCTTTCTGCATTACATGTGGATCTTTTCAAAAATATTTCTGGAGTATCTTCAGATAAAATTATAGTTAAGTGTTGGAGAAGTATTTCATGTAGTAGTGAAAAATAAACACTAAATTATATATATTATCTATATATAAATCAGCTAGATAGAAAGTAACAAACATTTAAAATCTTTTTAAACAATATCTCATGGTTGTAGCATGATTACTTTTTCTTCATTCAAAGATTATTTTATAATTTTTATCTCTTCTTAAAAGTAATTTATCAAATTCATAGAACCAAACACAGAAAAAGGGTAAATTTTACTGTATGTCAATTATATCTCCAAAACCTTGATTTTAAAAAAAGGAAGATGGTGGTCGATTGATTTTAAAAATAGAACAAGAAATGTATTATTCGCTTTGCTATAGGCCCTGTCTCTACTTCACTAACAATCACAATAAAATATTGGTAAGAATACATAATTTTTTCTCCTTTGTGTTTCCAGACCTTCCCGTGTGCTGTGCAGTTTCACTAAGCCTTTGATAGGAAGTTCTAGTAAACTGATTTCCTTGAATTAGTGCTGCTACATATTGAAAATGAAAGAAAAAGAGGCAGATGTGTTGGCTTTTAATTCCTGTGAACCCAACCCTGTGCATTTGGCCTTTGGGAGATAATTAGTAGATTATCTGAGGCCAATCAGATTTGGCTTTCAGTTTCCAAATACAACTATTGGAAAGGATCTGATCACTAATGAGCCTATCCCCTTGTTGTCACTAATCTTGGGCTTTGGATCCAGTGCTCTTAAAAAATACATACATTTCTTACTTTGGCAAATTGATCAAAGCTTAGCTAAGCAGTCTCTAGGAGATTACTGTCCCCTCTGGCGGTCACTGATGCTACTCCAACAAGTCTGGCTCCTGCCTTCGGCCTGGTTGGGCAGGTTTTGATACTGTCTTGGGTAATCTTCATTTAAGTCTTACAGAAGAATGTTTCTTGTTGATTTTTTCCTCCACTGGCTGTTTGGACATTTGTTTTCCATCAGTAATGGCCATTGGGATCTCTGTTTCCAGTGTATATCAGCTTTTCACCAGCTATGGTTTCTTTTTCTCAAGTGCGCTTGCTCTCTCTCGCTTGCTCTCTCTCTCGTTCAAATATATTTTTATTTATTTTTCAATTACGTTGACATTCAATATTATTTTATATTAGTTTCAGGTGTACAGCGTAGTTGTTAGACATTTATATAATTTATGAAGTGATCCCCTTGATAAGTCTTGTAACCACCTGGCACTATACAGAGTTACTACAATATTACTGGCCATATTCCCTATACTGTACTTTACATTCCCATGACTATTTTGTAACTACTAATTTGTACTTCTTAATGCCTTCACCCTGCCCCCCCCGCACCCCTCCCATCTGGTAAACATCAGTTTGTTCTCTGTATCTGTGAGTCTGTTTCTGGTTTTTTGTTTGTTTGTTTTGTTCTTTAGATTCCACATATAAGTGAGATCATATGGTATTTGTCCCTCTCTGCCTGACTTGCTCCACTTACTTGAGCTCTGTCTTAATTCCACGGTGGGAATGGCTTAACTGAGTAAAACAGGACATTTTCTCCCAAGAATACTACTTCCATGCTTTCTCTTGTTATCTGTGCCTTTCTCCAGGAAGATAAAATAAATATCAAACATTTAGGTGACTATAGACCTCAGGGAACCAAACACACTCTTTAAGATTTTCAGTGCATTTAAGTTAATATATGAATAGAACTGATTTGTTCCCTGACTGCATGCCCCAATCATCTAGTCAGGCCCCTTACAGAAGACAGAGGTGTGGGCATTCTGCTGGGTGAGTCATTGCAGACATTGGTGACATCTCCCCATGCCCCACTTTAAGTGTCTGCCTCTCCCTTGCTTGTGTGCATATTCACCAAACAAGACAGAGACCCCTGGGGTAGTAGCCAAACAAGTTTTTTACCCATGCGGATAGTAACTTTCAAATCATCCTTCTAAAAGAATCCTGTCATACCCTCTAGAAGGAGGCAAGCCTGAAGGATCATCTTTCATGACTGAACTCATTTCCATCCCTTTAGCATCTTCTCACACCATATGATTCAATTCTCCTTAGAGTTCCTTTATAGCCATTAGAGCACCCACTCCATATTGTCATTATCTATGTACTTCTTTGTCTCCCTAGATACACACTAGGCGTTCTTTGATAGGTAGGGATCCTGCCCTGTTCATCCCTGTATCTCTAGCACTTACCATCGGGTATGACGCAGGCAGGTACCCAATAAGTGTTTACAATAGGACTGAAGGGAGAGAGAGAGGAGGACAGTGTAGGCAGAAACATAGAATGTGAAAGTGCTGAGTACTCCCAGCTGAATTAGTCCTTAAAGAAATTAGCTGCTTTTATTCCGGTCTCTGAACCATGTTCTTTATCTTAATAGACTCTTATATTCATAACCAAATCATCTGGTTTGTATTTGCTTTAAGAACTACTGCGATGAAAGTCCAGACTAATAAATGATATATTTGCTTCTCAAATATACTTGAAAGGGATCTCCAGCCTTAGACCAAGTTTAATATTGTAGTATAAAACAGTGAAAACGTTACTGTGTGAGGGATGACCCCATTCTTGAGAATACAGATCCTGAGAAAGCAGTGGGGACGCAATGTAAAGCTATTTAAACTTGACTCAAGATATCTATTAGAATGGGGGAATGCTATGTCCATGTATTAGGAACTCTCTATTCTTTATGTGAAGAAACCCCAAAATTGAAATCAATGTGGAATCTATCTTATCATCATATTCACCAATCTGCTTATTCTGATGACCAAAAAAGTGAGAACTAGGAGTCAAACCACAGGATATTTCCCCAGAGAAATGTACAAATATGAAATTTTAAAGTCTTAGGATTTAATCTATGATGTTTTTGAGCCAGTCACCAAAAGGGCATATTATTTCAGAATCAGAAACTCATTTTTACCAACTGGCCTCTAGAATAGTACTTGAACAAGGTGATCCATCTCACACTAGTCAGATAATCGGAGAATATAACATTAAAAATAAAGTCAATCAACCTGGACCTTTAAATATTGTTTCTTGTTAGCGGGTTGGTGGTAGAGACTAGGCTGAATGGAACTTTTTGCAGATGTTTATATCCCATAAGACTGTTTAACCCACACTTGACACCTTCTTCAGGGCCTTCTAACATCAGGCTTTAAAATAATCATTGCACATTTAGATTCCTCAGTACCACCCTACTATGCAAAAAGGAATTCTCTGCTAGATTTCTAGAGATCTATGAAGGACTCTCCTGATAGATAAAAGTAGATACAGGTGCATCCTCAGGCTCTTTACACAGCTCTAGATGAACAATTTGCAGTAAGGGTGAAATGCTTCCAGTAACTGACCACAGTACAGTACTTCAATAATACCAGTAACCTTCCTCTAGGTGCAAAGTACCTTATGGATAGAGACTATATCTTTTTCACTTTGGGTAAAAACATAATAATGATGATGACAATAACATGTAAGAGATAATACTTATTTAAAATCTGTGCTCCTATGCTATGTTTTAAATATATAATTTAATTTAATCCTCTCAGCAACCCGATGAAGGAGTTACTGTTATTATTTTTAAGCTTTAGGTGAGGAAAATGAAATTTAGTGAGGTTAAATAACTTGCCTCGGCCACACAACTAGTAAAAGGCAAGCTGGGATTTAATAAGCAATGAATATGTGTTCAATTGATGGCTTTCCTTTACAAAAACATCTTGCTTAGTAAGATTGTGTTTTCTCAAAGATCTCAGCCAACAGGGGCTTCTGCCAAACCTGTTCTTTTTGAGAATCTCAGTCTATATTTTTGTCAAAAAAGTACACATCACCCTTTCACTTTCTGTGATTCTTGTCCAAACTCTTCTTCCATTATAGACTTTTTTTTTTCAGGTTATTTTGCTATTACCTTATTATATAAATTCAGATTCAAGAAATAGATTTGAGAAAAGTAGGTAAAACTAGTTAATGAGAAAATCAGTATTTTTAAACAAGTTTCATAATGACAGATTTAAAAATTCTTTTTATGTATTTTCCTTTCATGAATATCTTTATGTATATAAATCTTGCATACTTGTTGAACTGTTTCCCTTAGGAAAAAACAAGGCAAAATATCAGGATCCCAAATGTTAGTAGTTTTAATAGTTCAGAACTTTTCATGTAAGTTACCCCACAAATTAGACATTAGGCCCTTAGAACCGGTCTCCAGGATCCATCATTTAAAGCAGATAACCACAACATTATCTGTATAAAGCAAAATGGATTAATACAAGTGGAATCCTTTCTACTCTTTGCCTGGCACTTTGATCAAAAGATGATTCACCAATCTATATCCCTCACTCCTTTTGAGCCCTGGCTCACAATTCATCTCCAGAAAATCTTCCCTAATTACCTACTCACAGCTCTGATCAACCTTTTGCTTTATACTCCTTCAGTATGGGTTTGGGACCCAGGTTGCGGAAGAGGAAAAGGAGATATGACACAGTCTCCGTAGGACACATAGTTTTAAGTGACTATATGCTTTTTTTGCCATCCTAAGTTCCCTGGTTTTATGTGTATATTCCTACACACACACACACACACACCCATATCATATGCATTATATATAATATGCACGTGGTTCTCCTTTGTTCGCAAGCACTATCACTGGCATGGCCATGTGTAGTATTGTGCTGGGCTCCTCGCTAGGCCCCTGACTATTGCTCAGCTCTTTCGGTGCATTCTCCTGTGCTTCAGAAGCTGCAAGCTGCTGAGTAAACTGCTGACAGAGAGTGAACTGCATCTTCCTCATTTCCTTGACTAAAATGTACTGCCTTCTTTGCCTTCTAGTAGATAAAGAAGGCTCAGTTATTAAAACTCGGGGATATGTTTCCCACTTAATTATCATGGTGACAACGGACATTTTCCTTTAAAATTATGTTGAATGTATTTTTTAGAGACTACTAATTTTAGTTGTATCTTTCTCATTGCTCCTGTCTAATAAAATCTGGCATGTAGGAAGGATACTGAGACAACAGTATATTATATTTAGTGAACATTAAGTTTAACATTTAGGTTCTACGCCTATACTATTTGACTTGATTTTCTTTCTGGTAATGATCCAATTTTCTCTTTCACCTCTTGAGTTTGTAGCAATAAGAAAAAAGTTGTGTTGTGTTTTCACCCCTTCTGTAGCAGCATGCTTATTTCTGCAAGTGTCAGACTTCACGTCTGCATGGCCTTGGCTGGCACATCTAAATGATAAAACTGTTGAATTTAATGAACTGTTAAACATCTTCATATTTTTCAGCATTAACTATAAACATCCAAACTGGGAGCCACACCTCTGGTGTACAGTACCTTTTGTTACATTATCTGCAGCCAAGGAACGTGACTTTGTTTTTGTTCCTTTAAGCATCACTCTCCTTTCTGTGTCAGAGACAGCAGAAGGCAGCACCTTTTCAAGGCTAAGGAACCTCAATAGTTCCCCTCCTGCCTTGATGAAGTCTCAGGGTTCTGATTTTAAAAGACCAAAATGGAGGGAGGGAAACCGAACATAGTGCAGGAAGGTACAGCCATCGTGCATGAGTGTACTGAGCAGCCCGCTAACCTCCAGAATCTGTCCCTTCTATTCAGTCTATGAGTGGCCCTCATCCTGAGGCTCCCAAAGGGGCTGTTCTACTTCCGAGCACTGCATCTGTATTTCAAAGCAGGAACAATGGTGAAGAGGGAAGGCCAAAAGGGCATGCCACCAGATTTTGCCTGCTATTAGAGAGCTTTTCAGAAGCCCCACCCAGTTACTTATATTTACAGTTCTTTCATCAGAATTAGCCTTAAGGGAAACAGGAAAATGTACATTTTTTTAGTTGCTCCATTGTTAACTCTGAACAAAACTGGGGTTACTTTGATGACCAAGGAGGGAAACAATGGATATGGGGTAAGCAAGTAGCAGTATCTACTTCAAAGATAGTCTTTACAAAAATGTCAAGTTAATCTTGACTGAATTCTAACTAAAACAGAAATTAGGCAACTAGCATTATATGTCTATAGCCTTAACCTCAGAATCTAAATTGTGAAGTCAAATTTAGCAGCATGTAAAGAAATATTAACATTTTTCACCATTTAAAAAATATCTGTACACTTTGACTTTCTCAAGCCCAGTTCAGGAACAGGAAAGTAAATATAAAAAATGCTTTAATTCTGAAAATGTTCCACAGAAATATCTGGTGATTTTTCTACCAGGAAAGTATTTCCTCTTTTCAAGTCCCCCTATTATATAAAATGGGATTAGGTAATAAGAAGTAGTCATGGGAATACAGAAGCTTCCTCTCAAAGCCTACTTCAATTCTAAAAGACAGAAAGAAAGATAAACTGATAGCACTGCATCAGACACACGCAGCCATATTGCTTGTGTACTGGGGCTCATTCAATCCTTCCGGCAGGGTGTTCTGACAAAACACTTGGGTATTTTCCAGGTGGGTATGTTTCACATATGCTGGGTATTTTCCAGCACTGGTGTAGTTCAGTCTAGTGTAACACTGAGAATGTAAAAATTACACTAAAATATGGTAGAAGGGTATCAGCTATCATCTTAATACCATTTAGTTTTTATGCAGCTAATACCCTAATTCAGGAAGTGTCTGAGCATATGATTAAGCAGAGCAGGCAGTTGCCAGCTTGATGAAATTTGGTAACTATCAGAAAGACATCCCCCCACAGACATGCCATTTAAGAGGGCTGCTAAGGCATGTAAATTAAGTGCATACTGTCTCTAAAGGAAGGAGTTAGTTTTCAAATGAATACTCTATGAACTGTTAATATCTTGGAACAAAAGAGTTTATCCAATTACTTATTCTGAGAATAGACATTTAAGATAGAGATGGAACCCACAACAGGTCAATTCTGGTAAAAGTAAAAAGCAATATCCAGTAACAACATGGAGAATTGGAATACTACAGTAGGGACCCCAGCCCACCTAGAAGCAGAGCTAAATATACCCAAAGTGAGATTCTCAAAGCGAATGGAAAGGTACCATGACACACTCTTCCTGCTTTACACACTTGCCCTGAAATTACTTGGGATGCTATGGCCTTTATCAGGAGGGAGAATTTCCCTTTACTCTGTGATAAGCACAATTTGGCAATTTTTAACTGCTCATAAAATTATGCTATACATGAAAACCATGGTTAACTAGAAATTAAGTAACTTCAGAAAAAGAAGTTACATTTGGTTCACAAAATCCCAATGTATTTTAGTGGCCCCAAAGGATAAAAACTAGAATATATAGCTAATATCAATAGAGGTGACCCCTAAAATCATTTTTACCACCTTTACCTATTATTGTCATTATAAAGTACTGCACCCTTTTGCAGTTAAAGCTTCAAAGTGAATGAAATAAATTTGCCTTTTTGGCTATAGAATTTGTATTTAAGTATTACTAAATTTCTGTTAAAGTCTAAGTAAGTATATATGTTTATAACAATAGTTCCAAAGAAGAATTATCTATTAACTCATCCAGGAATTTGGACCATTCATGGTCATTACTGAACAGGCTTAAAAATATTTAAGTATTGCTCACATGATCAGGTTAAACACATTCTGTGAATTTTTTGTTTTGGAATAATGAAAGTGTTTAAAATATAATTTTATACTGAAAAATGCCACTGCGATAGTCTTTCACATAATAATCAATACAGTAGTCACCCCTTATCCATGGGAGATATACATTCCAAGATCCCCAGTGGATGCGTGAAACTGTGGACAGTCCTGAACCCTATATATATATATTATGTTTTTCCTATATACACATGTATGATAAAGTTTAACTTATAGATTAGGCAATTTCATGGATTGAATATTTGTTTTTACCATAGATCTTATCAACTTCAGCATATGATTTTTTTCTTTCTATATTAAATTGAGAACTTCCACCTTTTCACTTAAAGGAAGCTCGTTATAGCTTCTCTTTGGCAAATATGAATTGCCAGCATCGCTACTCTTGTACTTTGGGGCCTTTATTAAGTAAAATAAGGGTAATTGACTGTGACAGTCAATCTGATAACCAAGAATGCTACTAAGGACTAATGGGCAGGTAGCGTGTACAGCATGGAGATTCATGTCCCAGGCAGGATGCAGCGGGACGTGCGGGATTTCATCACACTACTGAAGCATGCAATTTAAAAGTTTTGAATTGTTTATTTGTAGATTTTACATTTAATAGTTTGGGACCGTGCGTGACCCCGGGTAACTGAAACCATGGAAAATAAATCTGTGGATAAGGGCGTCTACGTATGTTTCCATAATAGTACCTTTTAAATGACTACAATTCTTATTCATTTCAAAACAACAAATGTATACGAAGATCTACTATAGACAAGAAAGGCATTGTTCTAGGAATTATAGAAACTAAGTACAGGAACACATTTGTTTCTCACAACATGTTTAGAGTCTAAGGTGATAAAACAAATATATAACCAGCCATAACATAGGTAAATAATTCAAATCTATAAAAACGGGAGGATCCAGAAAGGCTCAGTGGCTACATGGCGTCTGTAATGGGTACTGAATGCTGCCCAGGGTACCGGTAATCAGCGGTGGATGATGGAGGTCATTCTAGACCAAGAGAATTGGCATATAGATCTATTCACCTAATATGAGATCTATTCACCTAATAATGTACAGTCCAATTTGTAGCAATAAGTATAGTGCAGCTGGAGAAATTCTTATAACTGTTTTTAAAGAAAGTATCAAATAGAACAAGCAATCTTAAAATTGGTATGGAACCACAGAAGACCTAAATAGCCAAAGCCATCTTGAGAACAAGGCTGGAGGCATCATGCTCTCTGATTTCAAACTACATTACAAAGCTATAGTAATCAAAATGTTATTGGCATAAAAACAGACACGTGGATCAGTGGAACCAAGTAGAATTCAGAAATGAACCCATTCATATATGGTCAATTAATTTATGACAAAGGATCCAAAAATACACAATGGGGAAAGGACAGTCTCTTCAATAAATGGTGCTGGGAAAACTGAAGAGGGACATGCAAAAG
This sequence comes from Hipposideros armiger, assembly GCF_001890085.2. Taxonomy (NCBI): domain Eukaryota; kingdom Metazoa; phylum Chordata; class Mammalia; order Chiroptera; family Hipposideridae; genus Hipposideros; species Hipposideros armiger. The sequence continues at coordinate 572,985 of NW_017732125.1, read as the reverse complement.
AATGAAACTGGACCACCTTCTTAAACTATACACACAAACTAACTCAAAATGGATTAAAGACTTGAATGTACAACCTAACACCATGAAACTCCTAAAAGATAACACAGGCAGTAAGGTCCTTGACATTGGTCTTAGCAATTATTTTTTGGATTTGACACCAAAAGCAAAAGCAACAAAAGCACAAATTAACAAGTGGGACTATACCTAACTAAAAAGCTTCTTCACAGCAAAGGAGAACATCAACACAATGAAAAGGCAACCTACTGCATAGGAGAAAATATTTGCAAATCATTACCTGGTAAGAGATCAATATTCAAAACATATAAAGAACACATATAACTCAATACAGATAATAATAATAATAATCTGATTCTAAAAAATGGGCAGATGATCTGAATAGGCATTTTTCAAAAAAAGACATACACATTGCCAACCTGTACTTGAAAATATACTCAACATCGATAACCATCAGAAAAATGCAGATCAAAACCACAGTGAGATATCATTTCACACCTGTAAAAATGGTTCTTTTCAAGAAGAGAAGAAATAAATGTTGGCAAGCATGTGGAGAAAAGGGAACGCTTGTGCACTGCTGGAGGAAATGTAAACTGCTGCAGCCACTATGGAAAACAGTATTGTTGTGGTTCCTCAAAAAATTAAAAGTAGACCTACTATATGATCCAGCAATTCCATTTCTGATTATTTAACTGAAGAAAACAAAAACATCAATTCGAAAAGATGTATGCACCCCCACGTTTATTACAGCATTATTTACAACAGCCAAGACATGGAAACAACCTAAATGCACATCAGTGAATGAAGGGATAAAGAAAATGTGGTATATATATAAGCAATGGAATTTATTCAGCCATAAAAACAAAATCTTGCCATTTGTAACAACATGCATGGACTTTGAGGGCACTATGCTAAGGGAAATAAGTAAAAAAGAAAGAGAAATGTATGATTTCACTTATGTGTGGAATTTTTTTTTTAAAAAAAGCAAAACAAAAATGAGCTCATAGATATTGTGAACAGACTGGTGGTTGCCTGAGGTGGGAAGGGTGGGGTTGGACAAAATTGGTAAAGGGAGTCAAAAGTCACAACTTTCCAGTTATAAAGTGAATAAGTCATAGAGATTTAATGTACAGCATGACGACTATAATTAATAATACTATTGCATATTTTAAAGTAGCTAGGAGAGTGGGTCTTGAAAGTTATCACAAGAAAAATAAATGTTGTAACTATGTATGGTGATGGGTGTTAACAGGCCTTGTGGTGATCATTTTGCAATACATACAAATATCAAATGATTATGTTGTATACCTGAAACTAATACAATGCTATATCAATTACACCTCAATAAAAAAAAAGTATTAGTTATCTAGATATATCAGGGGTGCCAAAAAAATGTCTACAAGTGGACACTTTGGTCAATGTTGCTCAAGCAGCAGTTCGTCATAATCAGAAGTGTCTGGACGCTGATGGTAACCACTTTGAGCACTTCTTGTAATTGCAGAAGTCAAACGTGACTTGTATTCATCTTTTGTTACTGGTATATATTAAGTATTACAATTTTAATACAGCTTTTTCCTTTCTTAAAATGTATATACATTTTTTTGGCACCCTCTATATTTGACTCTGTCAGACCACCTTATTGAAAAATACATTCCTCTGGGCTCTTCATTTATGTATTTTTACAGCAGATAGATTTGGTGAATTTTTCAACACATTTCTTAATAAACAAATGATAAAGCCGGTTTATATCTTTACCCTGATTCCTGTATTCTCTCATGTTATGCTTTCTACTGACCATCTTTTGAATCATCTCACTTTCAGCCATATAGGCCAAACAACTTCTTCAAGATACATCCACATTTTTCCTCATCACATTGTATCTGAGTCCACACAACCTAATCCTGTTACTCCCTGACTTGTGTACACTGAGGGTGCAGTCACATCTGGTCACTAACAGATCATAACTCCATCTGCTCCGAGACTACTGAAACATGTTCTTAAAATCTGCCCCCTAAAGAGCCTTAGAGTATCGTTGGTAGGAGTATCGTGCATTGGAAGTCTTTGATGAAATGTTGAAATTCACACACAAGACTTGGTATGTGTAAGACTGTCTGCCAAGCATTCTCAGAATCATCTGAGAAATGAATATAGCAATAATGCAGAGAAAGGATTTGGAGCATTGGAAACCAGCAAGAGAAAGAGCAATCCAAGACTGTAAAGTTTTTGAAAAACAGAAATGTTCTTTCTTCTCTGTACCCTCATCCCAATCAAAGGAACAGGACCATTAGGCATTAAATAAGCCAAATACACTTGACCCTTGAATAACATGGGTTTGAACTGTGTAGGTCCACTTACACGTGAATTTTTCCCCCCCAATAAATACCTGTACTGTTTTCGATCTGTGGTTGGGAGTCAGGATGCAGAGGGCTGACTCTGTGCATTGATCTATGTCTTTGTATATAGAGGACTTGGGCATCCATGGGTTTGTGTATCCACTCAGGGTCCTGGAAGCAATCCCCGTGGATACAGAGGGACAACTTAAGTTTTTGGGGAGTCAAAAGTTATATGCCAATTTTCAAGTCCATAGATGGGGGGAAGGGTTGCTGCCCCAACCCCCACAATGCTTAGGGGTCAAACGTATTTACTTTTTGTCTGAAAATGTAGTCTCTTTATTTGGCTTTTTCTGAGCTGAGCTACAATCAATATTTTTTAAAAAAATGATTTTGTTGTTTATTTGTAGGTGCAAGCCAGTTATGATGTGACACGCTATGAAAATATTTTCTCCTTCTTCTGGGTTCTGGAGCAGCTTCTTCAAAAGGAAAAAGCAGAAGGCAACACTGCAAGCATAGGGCACGAAGACCTAGAAATCAAGAAATTTCTTCAGAAGCATGATGAAGCTATTTTCCTACTCTCAGATGCATTTCCTTTATTTACTTTTTATTTATGGAGACTGGGCATTCTCTTGAACTCCATAGAGACAGACACTGTTGAAAATAACTCACTACCTTAACAATTTACCAAATATCAGAAGCATACTCAAGTTGAATATACAAGGATCTGGTTATTAAAAGATTTTCAAGAATATTTTAAAATGAGTATTTTAAATGGATCTCCAAATATAATCATTAACTAAGCTCAATAATCTTAAATTGTGTATAAAAGACTATGAGTAATTATAGTATAGAAATACTATAATCAGCCTACATTGTCCTCATTCCCATGTAGCTGTATCTTACAAGGTGTTACTCAATATGGTCTGGCTCTGTTATTCCCTAAAATGGACCATTATTTGTCTTTATCATAAAAGATTTTTACATTTTAAAATATTTCCATATAATAATCACTAAAAGGTAACAGGTGAGATCTTGAAAGTTTTATTGTTCAATCCATGCAGTATTTAAAATAAGTGGTTAAAATTCGATTTTTAAAACTTTTTTTTCTTACACAATTTCACTTATCATTGTCTATCATCCTAGAAGGGACTCGTGTAGAAGGAGAAAAGTTTATAATGTTTGTAAAGGTAATTGCCTTTAATTTCATATAACCAACATATTTGTCAAATCCTTTTGAAAATATTAATTAGTTGTTTAAATGTTCTGTGTTTGTTTTTTTCAAAAAGTGTTTTGATTCTGTTGATTATATATAATATCTTTGTTATTGTTAAAATATAGTTATGTCATGTGTAGTCATTTAAGGAATATTTCGCAAATTCTAACATATGTCCATAAATATACTTTATACTTACTAAAAGTATATTTATACTTATTAAAAGTACTGGTTGAATTTTCCAGTTACATAGTTTCATTGACCTTATTTCAATGATTAAAATCATAAGCAACTAGCTTAATGTGCACACATTATGTATTTTCCTGTAGTACAATTTAGGGCACAGCAAATACAAATTTGCTTCATTAATTACGTGTGATATTGTTTCATAAGTTAATTACCATTCCTAAATGCCATTGGTATTCTTTTAAATGTATGTAAAATTATATCATTATCTGTCACAGTTATTTTTGGAGTAATTTCTAGCTTTCTAGAAAAGATAAAGCCTTTTTTATAATGCTGAAACTCAGTGTACATATTTAGTGATTGATATGTAACAACCACAAAATCTCAGTGACGTACAACAGCAAGAATTTATTTCTCAGATGTTTGTGGGTCACTTGGGGATCAGCTCATCTAAACTGGGCTCTGCTGGAAAGCTCTGTTCAGGTTGCAGATCCCAGTGAGCTAGGTCCTTCTAAATTGGGCTTTGGTCTCTTTCACATGTGTGTATTCTGGAGCCCAGGTTGAGAGAGGAAAGCAGCTACTTGGGGGGAAGCTGCTCTGTGACAACGGCAGATTGGCAGAAGAAAAAGGGCAAGGCTGAGTAACGTCACACTGTAATTTCTGCCCACATGCACTGGCCAAAGTACATCAAATTGTCACGCCCAGAGAAAAGGGACAGGGAAGAACCCTCCACCTTCAGCAGGAGAACTTGTGAAATTACATGGCAGAGGGCACAGAACAGGAGAGGGTGGAGACTCGGGGCAAATTATTTACTCCACCACATATACCAGTTGAATACTCGAAGGATACTCTAGATCCTGAATGAGGAGGAATTTTTCTACTATTTGATTCCTGGGAATTGTATAAATCACTTCAGTTGATGACACTAAACAAAATCCACTGTCATGATATCTCCCCGTCCTTTCTCTTCCATAAGATTAGACAAGGCTGATAAATATACAAGCAACAGCAAGGGCCCTTATTCTACTGCAGTCAGCCAACATAATGATCCTTAGAAGTCTTTTGTAACTAGAACAGATTTTTTAATTCCAGTAGTGTTCAAAAAGCTTCAGGGTCTGAAAACTAGCCTAGGACATGTGTTGATTATAGAAGAACAGATAGATGCTGGGATCGTTCATGTATAAAATGGAGATACATTTAATTTCAGTTTGGTATTATTTTAATGTAAATACTAAACTTCAGTCAATTCTATGATACCTAACCCTTCATTATTCTGCATTTCAGCCTATAACAATATTATCTATGCTGTAAATTTAGTATTGAAATCTAAATGTCCTGCTAATGAAAAAGGAAATAAAATGATACATTTTTATCTGGGTGTTTCAATAAAGCAATGAAAGAAAATGAATGAGTGATTTAAACTAGAATTAAAAATATGGTAGCAATTAAGATTTGATTAATGTCTAACTTTACAATTAAAATTCTGGGAATAAAAATAATGGAGAAAGATAAATTGAGCAGAGCTGAAACTGGATATAGGATAGTATGGGAAATAAAAAGGACCAAAGAACAGTCCTAAAAATGGAGGAAATAATAAAAATGATAATAAGTGCTAACACATATAGTGTTATTTTATATATTTATATAGATAGATATTACATATATTAATATGCAGTATTAATATGATATCTATTATATATGTATTATACATTTATATGTTATACATATATGTATATTATAAATTTTCTATATATTGTCAATTATATATGATTACATATATTAATATATTAGTAATAAACAAATTCCAGGCATTGATCTAAGCATTTTATATATATTAACTCATTGGATTCTCTCAACAGCCCTATGTGATCAGTGACATTATTATCTCCATTTCAGAGATGAGGTACACGGGGAAAGGAATGTTAACAACTTGCCCAAGTTCACAGAACCAGGGAGTTGGAAGGCTTAGGTTTCACCTCCAGGAGTTCTATCTTCCTGGTCCACACTCTTAATTACTGTGCCTCACTGCCTGTTCAGAGCACACTGTCCTCGCACTTCATGAAATGCTCACAAATACCAGTTCTTCGCAATTGTCACCAGCTTGATACATCCTCCACAACAAATCGTACAGCATTGCAGTTCAGTATTAGCCTATTTTGGAGCAGCTGTCCTGTCTACCACCATCTCAGAGCTTAAGCGTATTTGTCCTTTTCTGGGTTGTAACATTTTACCACAGTCAAGACTCTTTAGGTAAGTTACAGATCACCTTCAAATAATAATGTTCTAAAAAGTATAGAGCTCACTCTAAAAGCGGGGTGGGTGGACTATCAGGCTGCAGTGCTCAGCCCAGTGGGGACAGGAAACAAATCTGATTGTTTTGTCCTTGGATGTATAAAGAGATGTTGGTGGTATTTTATGCAATTCTTTCACAAACTATTGTATTTTTCATTTATATTTGTTGGCATCCTACAGATAAGGGCAATATATTCCTAGAGAGGCAAAAAATAAAGCCATTTACATTTCCAGATTTAGTATGCACATTTGTAGATTTTTAAAAAAATATTGACAATTCTGGCTTATGATATTCTGGTTTCATTTATTTATCAAATATTAAGCACCAAGTCTGTGTGCAAACCAATTATTTGCACATATAAAAAATAAGCACATGGGGCTGGCCGAGTGGCGCGATGGTTAAGAACTCGCTTGGGATGCCAGAGGCCCCGGTTCGGATCCCACATATGAGGGCCAGTGACACTGCCCTCCACAGCTAAGATGCTGATCAACAGCTCAACCTGGAGCTGGGCTGCCATGAGTCACCGGCGACGGCTAAGCTGCAGCCCCTGTGGCAGTGGGTTGCCATGGGCTACCG
>NW_017732125.1:538419-566324 GCF_001890085.2 Hipposideros armiger | reverse complement strand
GCAATGATGGTGCCAACTTGGGCCAGTGAAGCAACGTCCTCCACAACTAGATTGAAGAACAAAACGACAGCAACTAGTCTGTTCCCCTTCCCCCAATTCCCCAGCACTGTTCCCATCCCCCCAATTCCCCAATAAAAATCTTTAAAAAAAAAAGTTAAAAAAAAAATAAGCACATGAAGTTTTATATTTCATTATATTTACAAAACAGAGCTTTCTTTTAGCAGTCAATATAATAATAATCCAACAACATTATTAGTTTGTATTATTTGCCAAAGGAGATGATTAGGGTGATAACATTTACCTAATATTGAAAAAAAATACAGGATTTATATTATTACTTAAAGGCAACTCATTGTTTTTAAATTAATTATAGAATTGGACATCACTAAATTTATCTGGTCAATGAACTGGCTGCTCTTTTAAGAGTTGTCAAAATATTAGAGTATGATTGACATATAGGAAATGATCTCAGCCTTCTTTTTTTTCTTGTTTTTTATTTAATATGAAAGCCCTCTAAGTAGTTTTAAGAATCTATTAATAGGAAGCAAAGCGTGTAAAAAGAAATTGTGAGTTTAACATCCAAGACATTGAAATAATTCATTTTACAATTCATAGATATGTACTCTGAACTTGTATTCTTCTAATATTGTAATCTAATTTTTGTTGTAGCTGCTTAACTGATTGGTGAACTTCTGTTATATTTCAGTCGGTAGTTGTGTTTCATAGCCAATCCACTGGGACATCAGGCTTTAGAGATAACATTAACCTCAACAGTCGCTGATCCAAATGTGAAGCAGTGGTTCTCAAATGTGGTCCCTAGGTCAGTAGTATCAGCAACACTTGGGAACCTGTTACAAAATCTAGGGCCCCACCCCAGACCTATTGCAGAATCAGAAAGGCTGGGGTGGAGCCTAGGTGATTCTGATGCCCGCCAACATTTGAGAACCACTGCTATAATCATTGATTTTAATGAACAGGAGGGCTTTATATAAAATTATTCAAAAAGTAGAAATTCAATCATCCCAAATTACTTAACTGAATTTTTTAACTTTCCTTGTGTGTGCCTTAAAATTCCAAAGGATTTAGGGGAACTAAATTATTCGTAATTCACTTAAAATGAGTAGCAAATGTATAAATATATAAATCCAACTTAATAACACTTTAAATATTAGCATCTTCATACTTAGTGCTTGGTTCCTTCACTAAAATAATCACTCCCTATTGGTGGTCTTTTAAAAAATTCTTATAATCTGAGTTTAAGAGAGAGAAATTAATTAACAGCTCTCTTCATAAGTCCTGGTGTACGGTGAGGAACATGCAGAGAGATGCAGACATTAAGTTACTTTACTCTTAAGCTGAGATATTAGGTACCCCAGATTCTATCAGAATATTCATCCTTATTTCCAAAGATGTGTTTTTATCCATATGGTAAATATAGCTTTGCTGTAAATATATTATTCTGTTTCTCAATCCTAGAGATGAAATTCTCTTCTCTTTAAATCCTTGTATAATATGGTGGGATATAAATAAATAATAAAACGATGGCCTGTTCTCAATTCTTGAGCTTAATTTATTTCACTGCATCAAGTCTCGAGCACCTTTCTGTGAGCTCCAAAGTTGAGTAAGGACAGCACCCCTAACGTGAGAGTACAGAGCCACCCCTGCTTTGAGCTTTAAGAGCTTAACTGCTAAGACCTTTTCATGAATGGTTAATCATGTCAGGGATAATAGAAACGCCAGACACTCAACCCAGCAGGGGAAATGATGTTATTTGTTCTTATTTTTCTCTCAAACACACACACTCAATTCAACATTCATTTTGTAAAAAGAGATCTAAATCTCTTGAAACTAATTCTAAATGTTCAAAAAAAAAAAGTCTGCTTTCTTTCATTATACCTCATGGTCTTTAAGGGCCCCCACAACAAGCAGTGGCTGCACCATTGGTGCCTTTTTGCCCTAACTTACATCAAGGACTTGGAGCAGGCCCTAAGCTGCCCTAAGATGGTCATACTCTCTAGGACAGCGGTTCTCAACCTTCCTAATGCCACGACCCCTTAATACAGTTCCTCATGTTGTGGTGACCCCCAACCATAAAATTATTTTCGTTGCTACTCTATAACTGTAATTTTGCTACTGTTATGAATCGTAATGTAAATATCTTTTTGTTTTCCGATGGTCTTAGGCGATCCCTGTGAAAGGGTCGTTCAACCCCCAAAGGGGTCGCGACCCACAGGTTGAGAACTGCTGCTCTAGAAGAAATCCAGAGCCAGGGCACTCCTCTTAGACAAGTGACCACAGGCCTTTAAAATATGTGGCTTGTCGCCTTCCACAGTGGCACGTGACCAAGAAGTTGAGTTCACCACAGCTGACCAGGCTCCTTAACCTGCAACTTGATAAAGTCTATGATAGAGTACCAGAGACTGGGCGGGGAGAATCCATCCACTCCAATTACAGAACAAACAACAAAGAGCTAGAAGTAATTTTATAGACATGTGAGGGTCTCCAACTCCAAATGAATATACTGATATCATTCCCATGTAAAAACTTAAAAATAATAGTAATTTCCGAGGCTACTATGTTCTTTCCTTTGGAGTACCTCTGGAGGTACTTTCCTTTTTAATAGAAGCTCTTCCACACAGATCATGGAATCCAAGTGCCTCTGCCCCATCACTTTATTAAGGTGGGTGGTAATATCCAGCATACTGAGCCCCCATATATGTTAGTCACTCCACTAAGTTTGTTATGTGTATTATTTCGCTTCATCCTTCCCACAGCCTTGTGAAGTGAGTTTATTATTATCCCCAGTGAGATGAGGGAGCAAACACACAGCATGTAAGTACGCAATTTGCCCATGGTCATGGCTGGAAAAAAATCAGAGTCAGGTTTCAAACAGGAAACAAGCAACTAAGTCAAAGGTTTGCATGCTCAGGGTGCAGCCACCCACAGCCACCATGTGCTAACTCGGCAACAGCAGGAACTGAAGGTAGAGAATAAAGTTATCTGGACAGCAAAACTCCAGTCTACACTCTTTTTTAGGAGTTCTTTTTGGACATACGTCATAGGCACTTGTGATAATTATAGTGGTGGGAAATTTACACTCTACTAGGGAAAACTGGATGAGTGAAATATCCCTTTATGTTTGGAAGAATAAAAAGTGCAGTAAGACACCAGAGATTTCCAAATGCTGGCATTTGTTTCAATGAAATAGATATAAATTCTACTCTAGTATGTGATTATTTTGTAAGCCAGTGTGAGTTACACTTTCTGAGGATAATGCAAGTTAAATCTTTCAAAATGCCAGAATCAAGATCAGACAACCGTATATGGATTAGAGCTAATTCCTAAGTCTTAGACATGGAAATAAATAATACATGTGACGCACTGTTCCTCTACACTGGCTCCAAAAATCATACATTTCTAAGTATAAAGAACAAAATCTCTAATTCATGATTAGAATTGATCTGTATAACCTTGTTGACGGTATTTGACATCCCTAAACCATTGTATGAGGCAGAAAAAAATGTTTTCACACCTTTATAACTCTTTACATCACAGGGGAGAAACATATAAATAAATAACTCAGTGATATGCTCCCCAAAAATCTTTAGGCTGCTCTTGTTTACTCATTTTCCTTTGATCTGGGAAAAAGAAATGTGAGGGCTTTACCTTGCAGTCTGCCTTGTCAATCAACACTGCATCCCAGTTTCATCTGAAAGCCTTCCTGTTTTTACCATATTGAAATAACAACAAAGCCCAGAAGAAAACACACTGTAGAAGGCAGAGATGAAAGAAGGTAGAGATTGTGGGGGAGTGGAAAAACAGAACGCAGGACCATCAGTGGCCAAGCTATAATATCTTGTGACATAGGACAAATAATTTCATACTCTCATTTTCTCGTTATATGACTTGAGGATGTTTTTCAGTTTTAAAGTGTAAAGAACAAAGAGTACCTGTATTTCTGCCACAGAAATGTGTTTCATCCAAATGTACACATAAATTATTAGACTAAAATTATTCAGTGTAACTACCCATTGGTACTAAATGTTATTGCCTAGCGTTGGGAGTTTTGTCCCTTTCTCAACTGTTTGCATGGAGGTCTTTCAGTGATACACTGTTTTACACATTTAATAAGGTCTAGTGCTTGGAATTAAAAGATGAGGATATCACTCTATCCCTGTTCGATAAATAAAATGTTCATTTCTTCATTGTTACAGTTTTAAAAAGGATAATCTCACCACAAGATGGTTTGTGTGAATGAAATGAAAGAATGTGAAAAGCTCTTTGTGAACTCTAAAACAAAAATAATAATACTAAGATTACATAATGTTTATTCTGTATCAGGTACTCTTGTAAGCACTTTACATGTGTTTTCTCATTTACACCCCTATTTCTCATAACAACCCTATAAAATAGGCAATATTATTATTTCTATTAATTCCATTTTACAGGTGAGGAAACAGGCACAGAAAGGTTAAATGATGTATCCAGAGTCACACAGCTAATGACAAACAGTATTAAACAGATTATATTTATTCCAACCTCCTTCTATTCCAAGTCTTCTACATTAATTCTAAGTAGACTCATAGCTGAGCCATACTGAAATGCCATCACTGCCTGAATCTCTTCCCATTCAACTTATATTTAATGGTGACTATGATGATCACGATATTAATAAACATTAGCCATAATTTCTGTGCGCTAGAAACTGTGTAACATACTTTACTATATTCTATAATTTAATTTGCTAATATCAGTCCTTCAGAGGTCTTGAGTCAGTGAGATCCAGAACTCGTAGTATATTTTGGAAACCTTCTTCCTACCAACCAGGGAGCTCAGGAATGGAACCCTCGTGCCCGTACCCCAGGCAGACAGTTCTTTGGCTGTGGTTTCCGTGCCAGGCTTGCTGCCCTGGTTCCTGATTATAATGCTGGTTCCCCATTGAATCTGGATGCTGGTCCTGAACGCTATCAGGACAGTAGCTGTTAGTGCTCCTTATTTTGGAAATAACATCTTAATTTCTTTTTGTGAATGTCCTTGGCCCCCTGTGCACAGTCTTTTTTAACACTAAATAAATAAATAAATAAATATCAAGGCGCCTTTTTTCCTAGTTGAAAGGTGCTTACATGACACAAGTTAAGCCATTTGGAAACTTCCTCCCTGAAATTTGAATCCTGTGCAGAATACTGAAATCAGTTGTATGATTTTGGTGGTAACACACCAATGAGACTGTCGTGCAGTTCTTGCTGCTAGACTCCCAAGCTGCCTTTCTGCTATTTCTGAACCTGGTCCCTTAGCTTTCCCGTTCAATTATGAGCTAACAGATGTGCTTTAAGGACACCGCTTTTCTGTTTATGTTAACAAGGGACAATTTCTGTTGCTTAAAACTGCTGATACCTAACTAATATGCCCATTGAACTGCGATCCTATTAGCCTCGTTTATTCCTATGAGCGCCCTCTACAATATCGCTGGACCATATTTCCAGTATTTTCCTCTTCCATTTCTCCCATATCCAGCGACACTCCGGCCACTAGCTGATACCTGCATCAATCACGACACAGTTCCTGTGAACTGTAACTGTTAGCCACCAAGCACTAAAGACCACTACTCCTTGAAGCATAAGCAACCATGTACCCACCATCGCCCACTCTGACTTGCCTGGACTGAACTTATATTCTGCATGCCCCTTGGGCTTTTGACTCCAAATGCTGACAAGTCCATTTGCAGGCAGTCCACCCTCCTCCTGTGGACAAATGTCAGGTGCACTGCCTCTTAACCTGTGAATCTTGCAATCTACGAACATATAAGAGCTTATGACACAAATGCACCATTCATTTCATTAAGCCAACCATCATATTTTCTTGTTTGTGTATTTAAAAATGTCCCAAATTATTTTAAATTAAAAGGACCTTGATACTATCTAGCTATTTGCCCTAATTTAATAGATAACAAAACAGATGCCAGAAAAATAAAGCACCAGTCCCAAGTCACACACTTAGCTGATTGGCTGAGCTAGAACTATTGGGTTGTTGGAAAAGTCATGACATATTTTGTCTATGTTTTTCATAGGTCATTTGTTTATATAAATCAATGAAATATTGCCCATTTTGTTCAATAACCTTTTGCCATCTTTCAGTGAGCTTCATAATTCCTCTTTCATAGAAGGATCCATCTTTATTTGCCAAAAACTGAACAAGGTGCTGATTTACAATCTCATCTGAATTGAACGTTGTACCACACAAGGAGTTTTGAAGAGAGCAAAACAAGTGAAAGTCTGATGGCACAAGGTCAGGTGAGTATGGTGGGTGTGGCAACACATCCCATCCAACCTCCAATAATTTTTGATGGGTGATCAAACTTGTGTGTGGTCTCGCATTGTCACATTGGAACACAACTCCTTTACAATTAACAAGCTCTGGACATTTCTGGATGATGGATTTGTTCAAACTGTCCAATTGCCGATAATACACATTTGAATTGATTGTTTGGTTCCTTGCTAGGAGCTCGAAAGACATGACACCTTTAAAATCCCACCACACTGAGAGCATAACCTTCCTCTGATGAATGTCTGCTTTCAATGTCATTTGAGGTGAATCATCACATCTGGACCGAGACAGTCTGAGCACCACATTGTTGTAAACAATCCACTTCTCACCACCAGTTATCAGTCGCTTCAAAAAAGGATCATTTTCCTCAGTTTAATGAGCATATTGCAGATGTTTATATGCGCCATCAAATGAACTTCTTTGAGTTCATGCGAAACCCAAATATCGAGCTTGCTTATGTATCCCAGCTTTTTCAGGTGTTTGTGAACACTTGAATGATGAATGTTCAATGTTTCTGTAGTCTCTCTTGTGGTGTAATGTGGGTTTGATTTGATCAATGCCTTTATTTTGTTGTCATCAACCTCGGTGGACCTCCCTGACCAAGGAGCATCATTGAGATCAAAATCACCAGCACGGAATTTCATAGAGCATTGTCACCATAAAATTTATGCAACTTTTCACAAGCTTGATGTGCGTCCTTCCCTTTATGGAAGTAATACAGTAAAGTATGGCAAAAATGCACAGTTTGGTCTTCCATCTTCAACTTGTAAAATCTCCAAAACTCAACCAAATCGCTCAATTTTTTTTAGAATGAAGCTAGAACTGTCAGCTGTCAAATGACATAGCAATAACATAGATGTGAATGACTCAAATACTTCCAAAAATGAACTAGTGCCATCTGTCACAAACATGCGTCATGACTTTTCTGACAACCCAATACTTTTGTTTTGTTTTTAATATAATTGGGCTTGATATTAGTCACTACACTTTGAACACTTTGGAATGGTCTTTCTAACTTAGAACCTGAGGCTTAGCACAGTTAAACATCTGTGACACACAGTGATCAATAATTAATGACTACATTGCTATATTTATTTGTAAGTTAAATATCAGTTTCTTCATTCTTTCTCACACATGAGAGTTTGAACGTTTGGAGCATATTGTGAAATAGTAACCAGTTTCTGATATTGCGAATGATTTGCACACAAGTAGGTGAGTGAACATAGTCTGAAGCACCCTCTACCACTTCCAGTGTAGGCAATCATAGTTGGTAGCCTAATACAGATGTGCAAATACAAAAATACATGCAGATGTTTTCTCTTAGGTAGCTATCTTGTTTCCAAATGATGTTGCCTAGGTAATGAGCTGAAGCTTGGAAACTGTTTTCCTTAAGGAAATAAGAATGTTATCAGTTATGAGTAGTTATAGGTCTAATAACAGTACAATGTATATTAGGTTCATCTTGAATTAATCTGACTTTGTGTCCTGATGAAAAACCTTATCTCCATGTATAACATAATTTTTATATAAAATGTATCCCTTCCCAATTATCCTTATAAATGAACTTTTCTGCCCTAACTTATTTATAATGTATAAACTACCAATAGAAACTTCAAACCTTTTCCACCCTTGATAACCATCAATTGTTAGTTTTTAACTAGGTTATTAAACAACTCTTCTGTATCAAGATTTGGAAAACTATAGGTACAAAATGTCATTTATTTCTTTCCCTTTAGTATCTAAAAGAAAATTTTTAGACAAAAGAATGTCTTAAAGAAAGTTTTATATATATATATATATATATATATATTGTTCATAGTGGAAAGAAAGACATAGGATTTTTATATTAGGCTCACATTATTTTGATTATTGAATAAATGAACAAAAATAATTAATATTTCATTTATTATTTTCTATGAGGTGATTTGGGTGTAATAAAGAAGGGCCAGGTAGGCAGTGCAGCCCAATGCTGGTTGCTACATTAATCTACACATTTGAGCAACATTAGGGCCCTCCTCTATATCTTGCCAGTTCAACAGAATGAAGAAGGGGGTTACCAAATGTGAAAAAGCATCAGCATATGAAAATAGGGGTATGAAATAAGGGCATAGTTTACTTTTGCTTCACTTTCGACAATCACTGTTTACTGTGGCTGCTTCAAACCTTTAATCATTCCAAGAACAGATAAACCCTTTTATGCTCCTTGTTACTTCTGCTGAGAGTACAAACAGTAATTTATAGCAAATGTTAATGTGCATTGAAAGGAATTATATGGAAAAATATGTTATCCATAGTTTCTCCTCAGAATGGAGCAAGGCAAGCATAGCAGTAAATATGATCAATTATGGCAGAATGATGACAGAATTTATTAATAGTCCAAAAGACTATCATCAAGTCAAGCTGCTACTCAGAGTAAATATGGAAAATCCATTAGACTGTCAAAAAGCATAAATTACAGAAGCAGTGTTTACAAGAAGAGTACTCTTCTGAACCGGCAATTACATGACAAGACTCGATTTGATCCCTGCTGCCAGAAGATTCAATAGGATTTGACTTTCACCAGCTTCATTTTTTAAAATAAAACTACTGGCATCCTAGCAATTGTGGAAATAATTATGTGGGTAGAGATAATACAAAAGCATTTAGTACTTTACATATTAGAAAATATTGGAAATCTAAAAAAGTTAAAATGTTTAATAAAGCAAGAAGTGTAGAGTTATGCATACAGGTCTTCTTCACTGAAAGTTTTTTTTTAATATCTAAAATTTGATTTTATTTATACATGAGAAAGAAAACAGAATGTATTGCCATGAAGTATTTAGCCTCAAATATTGGTAGCTAAATATATTTTATATATATATATATATATATATATATATATATTTATATTATATATATATTATATATATATTATATATGTATTATATATGTATGTATTTCTCTTTTGGTAAATGGGTTGTCCTCTACTGTTTTTATTTTTATGTTTTTATTTATTAAATTTATTGGGGTGACAGTGGTTAGTCATCATAGACATATACAACAGTTTAGTGGTTACCATAGGATAAGAGGGTTGGGGAGGTGGTAGAAAAGGGAAAGTTGTTCTTTATATTGTATAAATGTTTTAAATATTTCCAGATATAATTGTTACTTGCCCATCTCCTTATAGAATCATATACCTGCCAAATGTTGGTTATAATAGTGTTATAACTTGATTTATAATTAAGACGATTTACTTCTTAGTAACTACAAAGAAACAGAGTGCCATGACCAAATGAGCTTCTCAACGTACAAGTAGGCCCATTCATACATAATTTTTCTACAGATATTACTATTGAACTTTTTCAAGCCAAATACAGATCATATTATTTTCAAAACACCAATGAAGAAGAAACCATCTATTATTTTTCCTATCTGATTTCAGTTTAGCTTAGTTTTAAATCATGATAACTGAAGTCTGACAAATATTCATAGCAATATTAACAAGTATCCTATGATGCAGTAATTGCCCTTCAAAGTATGTACCCAAAAGAAACCCCTGTGTATGTGCAGAAGGGAGGATTTATTAATTCAAAAATGTTCATAGCATCACTGCTTATAATAACAAAATTCCAAATGCTCATAAATCAGAAAGTGGGTGCATAAATTGTGTTATTTTCATTCAATGGAATATTGTCCAGCAGTTAAAACAAATGAACTACAGTGACCCTCAGCAATATGAATGAAAGTAAAAAATAAGTCAATCCCAAAGATTATGTAGCATGGAAACGGTTTTACAGAATTAAAAATAATTAAAATATATATTTTCATGAATACACAGAGATGTGATAAACTCTATGAAAAGGGAATTTATGAAATAAAGAAATAGGATTCAGAATGATGCTACCTTCAAGTTAACAGAAGGCAAGAGAACAGATTAGATAAAATAACCCATATGGTTAGAAATAGGCAATTGTCAACGACTTCCTAGATTTTGCTTTAGATTTGTAAATGGTTATTCTATTATAAAATGATAACTAATATCAGAAATAAGGAAAAGAAGGAGGGAAGGGGATGGGGAGCAAAGGAAGGGAGGTCACGGAAGGATAAACAATAAGAGTGTATCATGACCCCAGGATCATGGTTAATCCAATTCTGTACATCCGCAGAGCAAAAACAACAATAATAGAACAAAAATGCAAAATCTCTGTATAGAGTTTTATACAGAATTAATATACTAGACTTAATCCTTTACTTTTTGCACATTGAAAGAAAAGAAGCTGAACTGTACACTATAGTGTCTTTTTAAACCAGATATAGAGGGCATTTAATGAATAGTTTCAAATTTTGCATAAATTACCTTCAATTAAACCTGTTTTGTACTAATCCTGATGAAGTCTAATTTGATTCCTCATACTAAAAAACAGGCAGCCCAGATACTCTGGCCTCAGTTCAGGGCCACCATCAGACCTGTAAAGTAGTCGTAGCCACCCTGACTCTCTATTATCCTGAGTTAGTGAGCAAAGGATTTGGGAAAGCAAGGATTTGGTAAAACTAAGTTCCACCAGAATCTCAGGTGGGAGCTAACTGGGGATAAATAAATATACCCTCCAGTTAATATGAAATAAATGCAAAATTTGCTGTGAAGTGTTTTTATAAAGTAAGTCTAATTCCTTTACAACTTCTGTTTTGAATGATACGATGATTTACATAATATTTCTTGAGGAGAAATGTTAATCCTACCTATAATTACATAATATTGGAGAAGTCAAGAAACTTTGTAACTTTTTACATTGAAAGTCCATTAACTTTCTGAACAAAACACTCATAAATATTCCCTAAATATAAACAATAAAAGTGATCTGTTCTCACTATTCAAAAAGAAAAAAAAGTAAGTGTATAAAATATAGGATACATTAGGAATTACGTAGATGGAAATATCTCAGACATGTACTCACAGTCTCTGATGTTTTAGCAAATGTAACTTAATATCCATAGAAGATTATTTTACTTTCTTTGTTACCTGCATCACTTTAAATTATAGACTACTTTTCAGACACCATAACTGATACCCTTTATCATAGCATCTTTGGATAATAGGAAACATCTTATGAAAATAAATCATTGATGTACTCAGCACTAACCTAGCATTGGAAAGTAAAATCCTCATATACTGAAAAACAGGTTTTTTTGTTGTTGTTCACTTGTTTTGTTTGCAACTATCTAATGTTAAATGCTGGTTGATTGGTTTGTTTATTCAGTGGATTGCTAGTGTCTGCCTGGGGCTCTGTGAGCAGTTATTTGTTGACCATATCAGGGTGCTCGTTATTACTTGATACTAGCTGCATCCCTGAGTGTATCCGTAATTGTACAAGAGTAGGTAGCCTAGGTTCTCCAGTTGGTCCTAGTATCAATGACAAGATGAAAATACAAGGTCACTAAATTACTTGAATTAAATCTGCAACCGCAGGGTAATATTTATTTTGTGAGCAATATTTATGAACCATTCCCCTATATTACTCAGAACGCACAGGGTTGATTATCAAAAGCAAGACATTCTCACACAGCTTTCCCTTTGTCCTGAGTACTCCTCCACATCACACATACCCCAGTCCTCTAATATTCCAAGCACCCCATCAAGGGGCAGCTTCTCTAGGAAACGCTCCCCCCATTAGTGTTGATCACTTCCTCCTCTGTGCCCCCACTGTGGCCTGTACTGAGTTTCATCATAGTGTGTGCATATCTACGACCCACTGACAACAGTAGGAGATATAGCTCCAGTTCTCCAGCTCAGGATGAGTGCTATGATCCATCTTCTGTATCCAACACTCATTTGCTGACTATTCCTGGAGAAATCACATAGGAAGACCTAATTGTGCCATTATATATTCTTTGTTATTAATTCCAACACAGCCACACACTGAATCACTTCTGTTTTTCTGTTTTACTTTACTCTCATCTTTGCCAAGAACTCTCTCATCTTTTCTTTCCTCAGGGCTCTGATTTCTCATTTGCCCTCACAAAGCAAATAACCTTGTCCCATACTTTGCATAGAAAACAAACAAAACAAAACAAAACAGGAATTCTCTTAAATTCCTGCTACCAAACATAAACCTGTCCATCATCTACAACCACCTTCTTACCTTTACCAACTTGATAACGATATATTGTTGCCCATGATAAAGAGTCACCCATGATAAAGTTCACTCCAAAGATTTCCATAATTTATTGGATTGATGTACTTTAACTCAAGGAATTTTATGCCACCTTTACTTTATTCAGCATAGGCCACTCTTATGTACAAGTTTAAGTCAATCAACTGAGGAAGCAATTAAAATTTCTGACTGACTCCAGTTGTAGAGTATAGGCATGGCAGGAAGGGGTGTAGGCAAACTGGCTCTCCAGGCAAGGTACTTATCTTAGGGATCTAGAGATAAGGCTTTAATGGATTAAACAGAATGGGAAAGAGGCTCTGTTTTGCTGGTGTAAGGTATTTGGGTATTTAGGGTTCTCCCAAATGCCTTCTTTTTTATTCTAGTGTCCTACTCGTTTCCATTCAACATGCTGTTACTAAGAAATCTGACAAAGATGTGAATTCAACCTATGTGAAATTCAGCAACCTAAGGCATTAGACAGGATGTTTTATTATTGACTATGTCAATCTTGCTGTTACAATACTTTAACACAGACACAGAAAGTCCCCAACTCTCTTACTATGCCTTGAGCCAAGAATTTTAAACTTTGATCTTACTATTTTCTGTTACTTAGCACCCCAGTATAGCTAGAAGCAGCTGGTCATCCTTCTCTTCCTTAATCCTTCCTACAGATTCTATAAAAATATCTACATGTTTTTCCAAAGTCTTGCCTTCACTAGCCATTTCAGTTGAGACGTTAATTTAAGTAACTTCCACGTGCTCTGCCATTAATGACCCCAGTTCCCAGTTCTGTACTAACTAGATATTCAAGGCCTTCAAACTCAACTGGCTTAACTAACACATGCACTGGCTTCCACTTCCTTGACGGCTTGTTGCCTTTCCTGGGACTAAATACCATATTGGTCAGCATTCTTAACTGCAAACATTAGAAAATATTCTGATTTATTTAAGGAGAAAATTATTTTTAAAGGGATATTATGGAGTTCATATAAATGAGGGAAGGGCAATGGCCCACACCACAGTGCTGCTCTGGAGAAGATACCATGGCCATCCCACTTGGGAATGATTGCACTTAAAACTGGATGCCTTTTTCCCCTCCATCTCCAGAAAGATCCAAAATCTCTGTCATTCCATGTGCCAGAGTGTGTATTTCCCCCTTTTTCGGTCACCTCTTTACAATGCTAACTTTCTAATGCAAATCTCAAGTGGGTTCAAATGACTGGAAACACCTACGGTAAGTCTCATGCCACATCTAAAACTCCAAGGGATTCTGGAATATAGATATCCCCTTGGTCTAGGGAAGACAGATTAAGAATGTGAGAAATTACCAAAATATAGGAAAAATATTGGGCCACCACAAGTGACAAATATCTACTACATGGGCATATGTTAAGATCACCTAAATAGGTATCATTCCTGTGGTCGACATTACTAGCACTCACAAAAATCTTTCTGGATCTCTTCTTCTTAGATAATAATTGGAAACTACACTTACCTCCCTCTAGAAGTCCGCAGAGGTCATATAATTTACCTTGGTTGATGGAATATAAATCAAGTAACAAGTGTCACTGCAGAATAGAATATTTGGGGGCTAACGTGCCTTCCACATACTCTCTTGCAGCATCATAAAAAAGTAAGGCTTCGATCAGCCTGGGTGTCTCTGAGTGAATAATTTGAAAAAACTCCCTTCTTGACCTGTAGTGGACATGTAGCAAAAGCAAGAAATAAATCTTGATGTTCTAATTTTCTGAAATTTTGCTGTGACATAATCTAGCCAATGCTGACAGAAGCCACACCTCTCTTCTGACTGTGCTTTTATATATATATATATATATATATATATATATATATATATATATATATATTATATATATATATATATATTATATATATTATATGGGATGACAATGGTTAGTAAAATTACATAGGCTTCAGGTGAACAATTCTGTAATACATCATCTATATATCACATTGTGTGCTCACCACCCAGAATCAGTTCTTCCATCACCATATATTTAACCCTGTTTACCCTCATCTACCATTCCCCCTCCCCACTTACCCTCTGATAACCACTAAACAATTGTCTGTGTCTATGAGTTTTTGTTTGTCTTGTTCCTTTGTTGCTTTCAGTTTTATATCACACATATCAGTGAAGTCATATGGTTCTCGATTTTTTCTGTCTGACTTATTTCGCTTAGCATAATAATCTCAAGATCCATCCTTGTTGTCGCAAATGGCACTATTTCATCTTTTCTTATGGCAGAGTAGTATTCCAGTGTGTGTATATACTACATCTTTTTTATCTAATACATACCTAACAGTTTGTCATGACACGGGGCTTTCACACAAGCACTTCAAATTCAACATGTCAGAATTTGTGAACTTTTCCATAAACTATCTTTCCTCTGCTGTTTCATGGCTCAATAAATCCTCCAACAACCCTAGATGTGTTCCATCTAAAAACCCAGGGTTCTTTCCTGATTGTTCCCATTTCCTATTACTCACATGCTATCAATTTCCAAGTGCTATGGTTTTTATTTCCTCTATGTTTCTGCAGTCCTGGACCCCACTTCAAATAGCCTAGTCCAATAAACCGCCATCTCTTACATGATTTAATAAAATACCCCCATATCTAGTTACTACCTTTATCAATGCCTTATATCCCAGCCTCCATGCTACAGATAGCATGGTTGTTTGTCTGTTTTTAAATATAGATTTAAAACTTCATTAAAATCATCAATAGCTTCTCATTTCTCTTAGCATAAAGGTGAGATTCCTGACAGAACTTTAAGATTCTGTATGGTCTAGAATTGTTTTCATTATATCTTTATTCTCTTCTCTAGAAGTGCTTACTGATACTCAATTCTGAGACATGCTATCCTTTTTCCCACCTCAAAGCTTATGCTCCTGCTGTTGTTTTCTCTATCGGAAGCCACTCCTCCAACTACCCAATATGTCCGCCACTACTACCACCACCTCTGTTTTGCTACATCTGGTCACTTGCTACTAATGACTGTTCATTCTCTACCTCTCTGCTTAACATTATGGCCTCAGGAAACATAGCTTCATTCCTTGATTCTCCAAACCAGTTACATTCTCCCAAAGTAGTTCATACTTAATGTTCACTCTTGCCTCTCTTTTGTTATAACTTGTTTGGAGTTCATCTTCTCAAAACAGTCTTTAAGTTGTGACGAAGAAGACATTGGGTTGTTTGCCATTCTTTCTTCAATGTCTAGCACGACATCAAGTAACAATATTTTGAATGAGGGTTTGAAGTTGAGTAAATGAATGAATGAGTTTCACTCCGTTACAATACTTCCAGTTTTTTAGTAATTCTACCTAAATCTATGTCTAGTTTTTTTTGTTGTTGTTGTTTTTTAACTTGGTAGGTTTAAAAATTACCTGCTGCTTAGATCATGTTATCTGCCCATCTGTTCTTTATTTTGTTTCATTTGTTCTACTTATATCTGTTTATTGCTTGCACAGAATCATTTTACAATAGCTTCAACCTTCTTAATTGCTCAGAAACCAGGGATTGGTTTGTTTATTTCTCATATCTCATGCTGGCACACATGCTGACACTCCTTTGGATTCAATTATTTGCAGACATTATTAAATATTCTCCATATCTGGGGAGGTAGAGAGAAAATAGAAAATTCTGATGCTTGGGTTTTCTCCACCTCCAAATTAAAAAAAAAAAAAAAAGCCTACTTTGGACTAAAAATATCTGCAGCTTGATTCATGTAAATGTTCTATCCTTTCATCCAGAAAGCATTTCAGCAAAGCATTCAAATAAAACTTAGATTTGAAATAATATCTATTTGAAAATTGTTTTTAGTATTTAATATGACTGATCATATCTAATTAACAAAAACTCTGTTGTTTAAATAGTTTCCAGCTACATAATCTTTTGATATAACAATCTAAGTAGTGAGATAGAAAGTAGCATGGATAAATTTTCATAGAAATTAAATCAGGTGCAAATGTGTCTGAAGCATAATCCATTGGTGGAATGTAGGAGAGAAGTTTAAGAGCCCATTCAAAGAGTAATTTATGAGTCTTCTAGGATATTTGGTCTCTGATCAATAAATCATGAGCCAATGGGATTTCTTAATGAGCATCATGTCTAGGATAGATAGTAGCAATTTGGCAGGTCCCACAGCTGATTTTTTAAAGTGAATCCAAATTCTCCACAGACCCCTCTTGTCTTCCATCAGTGTTTCTTTGAAGGACACATGGGAGCTGTCATGATGTGTTCTCCCAGACCATGCTGAAGAATTGAGAAAACTGCTATACGAATGTAAATGTAGGAGCATTATTGGATTTTCTCTTGAAGCTACATGGATATTTTTCAGAGAAATAAATAAATAAGATTTGCAGGCAACAGCAAGGAGGAAGACTTAAAAAGCAGTTGCAGTGGGGTCTCCTGGCACATTTTTAAAGTGTATTTTGGTATAACTAAAGTATAGTCTGAAATGAGACTTTTCCCATATGAAGAGATTTTCAGAAGACACATAAATTTGGGGGATAAATATATGATTCAGAAATGACTTGGAAGTTTATTGTCTACCATAATGACTAGGTCAAAGATCCTTTAAGGATTTTATTCCAAGTAGAGAGGTCTGCAGCCTTTCAGTTTCCAGGATATTGAATAATCTGAAACCTCTTAAAATCTCTCTTAAAGGGAAAGAAATTTAAAACTTCATTAGTATATCTGCTCTGCTTATTATAGTTCACACTCAGGGAAAATCATTTTATGTTTCTTCTGTTGGGAGTTATTGGATATCTGTCACTATGACCAGGAGTTATGAACGCTCTAGAGATAGGACATAAGCCTCATATCTGTACTAACCACGCATCTCTGATTCTTTGCCATCTGGGGCTTTGATGAAGACACTGCCCCTCCCAGAGCTAGCCAGCTCCTAGAAGTAGTAAACTATGCCTGAGAGCACACTTTTCATATGCAAACCCACCAATCCAGAGCACATACCCCAATCACCTTTATGGGGCTCTCATAGGATTCTCACATGCTGGGCCACTCTTCATCTGACCTAATCACACCAGGGCCAGGTACCAGATAACTAGGGACAGCACACATATTCCAGAGCCTGCTGAAATTATTCAAACTAGCCAATCCTAAACCTGCTTACTCTGCCTCACCCATTTGCCTCCCATGGAAAACATGATAAAGGCTAGCAGCCATGTTCTCCCCTGCTCTTGCTGCCTTCTAAACCTGCTGCTTCCTCACGTGGCCCCCGTGGCATGGCGTGCCCCCTCTCCTCTTGGCACCTATGAGTTTTACAATCTCTCTATTCAAGGGCAATCATCCTCTGATCTGTTGGCTTCATCATATCTGAATAATAATAAATCCTACATTTTAAAACAATATCCAGGTTGCACAATATTCCCAGGGACACCAATGGTCATTCATTTGGTCTGAGTAGGCATCCCCATTCTGGTGCCTTGAGAGGTATCAAGGAGTTTTCTAAAGTCAAACTACCTCAGCTTTACACTAGTCATTTTAACTAGATTAAGGAACGACATTTTTTGAGAGTGATAACATACTTCCTTAGCCATATCTCGTAAGAAAATCGTCTCAAATCTTAGGCACCTAGCAAAACACAAGATGTAGAGAAAACTGGGCTTAAACATGTGGATTTACTTAAGAGTGAGGAAGATGGGAATATCCAGGAGAAGCAGCAGCAGCCAGGGGGCTAAGGAGAGAATGGTGAGTATGAAAGAAGAGGGCGCAGGAGCAACAGGTAAGCTTTTTTTGAGTTTCAAAATTTAAAATAAGGCCCAACCTTGGCATTGGGTTGTCTCCAGACATTTCTTCATTCACAATTTGGTATCTTTTTAAAATCTTTTTTTTTCATAGCACAACCATCTCTTTTTGTTAGAAGAGACAGTGTACGATTAGCATATTTTGATTTGCTAATTTAATGTGCCTTGCCCCACTCAAAAGAAAAAAAAATCAAATGAAAAACTGTCTTATCTATATGAGGTAAAAGTTGCCAGAATTCAGCTCTCAGCAGAGAGCACTCAGGATAGGTTAAAAGCTCTGGTGTGATTTGAAAGGAGCAGGCAACTCAGTCTCCAGAAGACTGAACTCAAGAGATCCGGAACTCCGGATCTGATAACAGAGCCTGCTCTCAGGTGCAGCGCTTTTTCCAGTCTAAGAAGCTCCCCTGGCTTGGTCAACATTCCAAGGCCGCTTCCTACTCTATGTCCTTCCTACCTTACCCACCTACACTTTATTCTCAACACAGATGCCAGAGGAATCCCATCAGTCAAATCATATCACTCTGTTTTGAATCCTCAGTGGCCCATATGTACTCTATTCAAAGCCAAAATCCTGACATTAAAGATTACCACAAGTGCTCTACTTTCCGAATGCCCATTGTCTGTCTGACCCTATTTCCTTTTACTCTCCCCCTCACTTCCTCTGCTGCAGTCACTCTGTCCTACTTATTGTTCTAGAACATTCCAGACATACCCTCACTTCAGGCCTTCTCTATTTGTTCCTTTCTGCATCTGGAGGATTTTCTTCCTAAATATCCATTTGTACTTTGGCAACTGAAAATGGTTAGAGACAAACACACATCAAACTCTTGATGTGTTTTCACAAATGCTGTCTTTTTTCTGAGGTCCATTCCGGCCACTGTGTTAACTTGCAAGCTTCCCCCTGACAAATATCACCAACTTTCTACCCTACTTTATTGTTCTTAACATGTATCAACCTCTTACACACCACGTTACTTATTTATTTATATTTATCTATTTAATTCCAATCTACTTCCACTAGGTTATAAAACACTAGCAGTAAGAGTTTCCATCTTTTGTTCACTGTTTTATGCCCTATATAAAGCACACTAAACAGTACCTAACTTATATGGGCCTCAGAAATGTGTTCATTGAATAAATGAAAGACATTTTTTTGGATGCTTGAGATACAGTTAAACATAAGTAGCTATTCCTATCCTTGAGGAACACCAAATATGGGTGGGTGGCAGAACAAATGTTTTAATTATTCCTATATTTATAACACACTCTTCTAAATTTAAGTTGTTAGCAGAAGTCAGGGTGGCTGGTACCAATGTAGAGGTGCTCATGACTCCTACAGGAACTCCAAGGATTGAGAACAAAATGTCCCTATGATTCAGAGGAGTTGGCACCTCTCCTGGTCACTGAAGGAAGGCAGTGATATCATGAAGCCACTGCAAACATGATGAATGGACATTCTGACCAGCCAGATATAGCCCCATGTTAAATTACCACAGCAGTTGAAACTTCAGGTGGATAAATGAAAGATGGCTATACATTTTACAAAAATTCTGTACAAATGCACTAAATGGTGCTCCTTAATTCATTTAAAATATTTAGATTTGAAATAAAAAATTTAAAACTTCTGCTCTAGTCATCATTTACTGAGCTCCTAACTGTGTGTCAGGCATTGTGCTTGGAGCTGGGAGAGAAAAACGAGGTTGTAAATTCAAGCCTGAAGGAGTGGGAAGTAGAGCTGTCTTCTCATGAATAATTTTAATAACAGAATGAAAAAAGGATTCCTTCCTTAAATCCACTGAATTATTATAAAATCATTAACATTGAATGCAAATTCTTCATAAAGATACTTTTTACCAGGAAGAAGTTTAGGAGAAGACACAGATGGTATTCCTTTATACTTAACCTCAGAGAAACCCCACTGCTCTAACTCAAATCTCTTAACTATAATGAGTACAATATCTGTATCTTCTAGGTACACTGAATTTAATCCAAGCACTCCATGCCATGGGTTAATTTAATTAATCACATTATTGGGTACCAACCTTGTACACATTTATCAGTCACGAAACTCCCTTTCCTTCCTTCCCTATCAATCACATCTCTGCTCATCTTTTACACCCTAGTCACACGTTACTTCAGTGAATTATCCCAACTTCCACAGCTTGCCAGTTACTTCCCTTGCTCATCTGTGTATTCATAATGTGTGAAAGTAGTATTAGTTGGGTACTTCCTCTGTGCCAGGCCCATTTCTAGAGGCTGGAAATGCAAATGTAAACAAAACAGAAAAAAAATCCCTTCCTGCATGAAACTTAAAATGTGGTAAGTGGATTATGCCATAAACATAAAGAATAAATATGTTGTCACGTGGTGATAAACGCTATTAAAAATAAAATGGTGCAATATCATCGAGTCCTTCCCTAATTTCCTCATTACTATGGAAAGGAGTGGGATCATCAGGGAAGGATTCTGAGGAGATAAAATTTGAGCAGAGACTTGAAGGGAGTGGATCATAAAAAGAAAAAGTGGAAAATCATTCCAGGCAGAAATACTTGCAAAGGCCCTGAGTCAGGGACATATTTGAGAGCTCTAAGGAAGATCAAGTTGGTCAGTGTGTCCTGAACAATGTGATGGTGGGGAGAGCAGTCTGAGAGATAGCTGAGCCAAACCAAGTTATCACCCTAGTGGTAAGGCCTTTGGAATTTATTTTAAGTGACATGAGAGGCCACAAACAGGTTTGGAATATGAGAATTGCACAATCTAATCTTTCTTTGCAAGATTAATCTGGCCACTAGGTAGACAATAGACGGCAGGGGGCAGGAGTGGAAGCAGAGATTCTGAGGGAGATTAGCCTTGCTGAGAGATAATGGTGGCACTTATTTTGTATGATACTTAGTTATTTCTTTACATACATTGTTTAAAGGTGGATCTTGATTTATTTGGTTTTTTATTGTCAATATCCAGCAAATGCCTGGTGCCTACTAGATGTTCAGTAAGTGCTTATGGAAGGAAGGGAGGAAGAGAGGGAGGGAGGGAGGATCAAATAAACACATAATAGGTTTTGAGATTCTTGAATCTAGTTAAGAAAACAAAAAAAAAAACTCAAATGGAAACGTGTTCCTCTTTCCAAATAATGCAAAAAGAAAAGCCTTCATTATTATTTCAGTGAAAGGCACGCGTTTGTTTTTCTATTAAAAAAAAACCCGAAAATGTTGGATCCTACTCATGTTCCAACACTAAATGAATGTGCAACTTGAAGAAGCCTTAATTCTGCAAAAACTAACCAAAATTGGTATTAAGGGTTATAGGAAACAGGAAACAAGAATCGCTTACATTTACTGGAAGTGGGCAATGTTTAAAAATAGGAGAGAAATAATTATCCTTGCCTCCTTCTCTCTTCGTGGGTGGCACTGTGATCTCTTGGGCTTACAGAAAGTCAAGATCATCGAACAGATGGTCCATTATTGGGGTAGAGTAAAACAAGATAAGTCTCTCATCTGAAATTAGTTTAATTTAGGAAGAAAATTTTCAATTTCACAGATGTACTTGAAGTTGGCACAAAAATGAGAACATGTTGAATTTAAGTCAATTTCTCTGATTCCTTATGTTTTCTGTTAACTGTTAGTCAAATGCTTTTCTGCTATATTTGGCAAAATAACAACAAAAAATAAACTTTAATCCTAAATACAATTACTCATCATTTAAGAAACATTTATAACAACACTGTGTATAAGGGGCTCGTTTAACAACCCTAATTCGGGCTCTGCCACAAGAAATGTAACATCTGAACAATCGGTTTCACTCAGGAAAAAAACAGGCAAACAGTCACTGTGTCTGAGTCCTCTGACTATATTATAAAATTCAAAAACAATTAAAGCACGCAAGTCACCCTGCCTAGAAAGATGATAAGGACGTCCTAATGAGTAATTCCACATGGCTACAATGTCTCAGAAGTTTGGGCTAAAAGCACCCACATTTAGACACAGGCTTAAAGAGCACATTCACTGTCTGAGCATGTGACACATTAAAGAAACTTCCACTTGGACGAGCCTGAATCCCTGGCATCCTGTGTCACAGTCTTATTTTTACATTGCCTGTGGGATATGCTTCAATCTTAGGCTACTTGTTGGTAAATGGCAATTCTATCTTTTGAGTTGTTCAGGTGGAAACATTAGAGTTCTCCTTAATTCCTATTTATTTCACATACTCTGCATCTGAGACATCATTAAATCCTATCGGCTCCATCTTCAAAATATATCCAGACTCTTCTTACTTTTCACCCCTCTGTTGCTATTATTATCTCTCTTCTGGGTTATTGCAAATAATCTAACTTGACTCCCGACTTCTGACCTACTGGGGCCCCCTCAGCAGCCACAGGGATGCGGTGAAAACGTAAGTCCTACATCCCTCCTCTCCTCAAATTCCCACCATGGTTCCCCATCAGAGTTAAAAGATGAAGTCAACAGAATATAATGCCCTATCTGTGTCCCCTAGTCATCTGTGTCCCCTAGACCCCTTTACCTGTCTAACCTTATCTCCTACAACTTTCCCCTTCATTCACTCTGTACGAGCCATACTGGCCTCTTTGATGTCTCTGGCACAAATCAGATATACTCTTGCCTCGGGGACTTTGCACATGCTGTTGTCTCTTTCTGAAGTGCTTATCTCTGGGTATTTGCACAGTCCACTATTTTACTTCTTTCAGGATTTATTAACGAGGCCACCCTCTCTACAATTACAGTACCACACCACACATGCCTGTCTCCCTTACCTGCTGCATTTTTCTTCCTAGTACTGACTCCAGCATAATAGGCTATGTATTTTACATACATATCTTAATTGTCTTTTCCCCCACTAGAACAGAAGCTCCAAAAGGGCAGAGATTTTTTTTTCTATGCTCACTAGTATATCTCCCAGCAACTGAAACAGTGCCTGGCACACACTAAGGATTTAATAAATATTTGTTGAATTCATCAATCGATTTATTATTTCAGATTCTCCCTATCCAGATACATTTTGTTTATAAATAATACTCTATAAGACTTAATTTGGGGTTTTTGCTTGAGAGAACAGCTTCGAAAATCCTTGGTCTTTTTGCTTCAATCATATAGTGAAAGTAATACAAACAAATCAGAAATATGAAAAGTGAGAAATTTAGCATGAGGTAAGGAGAAGGAAACATAGTACATAGGCAGGTTACTAAGACAAGAAGAGGCTTGCATTCCATGTCTTTATTGTAACTTAGGTAAACCTCAGGAACTACAATGGAACACTCAGCAAACATGAAAACAAAGTCGTGGTCACCCCACATCTCCACTTCTTCTACAGGTTAGACAACTGACTCCAACTCTTCGCATGTCAATTTCTTCATGTGCAATGAAAGAGCTGAACTAGCTGACTCCTTAAGGCCTTTTCCTAAGCTCTACTGGCATGATCGCTTACTTAGTGTTTTTTTTTTTAAATAATAAAACCAACATGAGAAATTTACACCATCACAAGGGAATTTACTGGAAGAATATTACGTGTTTTCCTAAATTTTAAGACTATTGAGGAAGCAACTCTTGAGAAAGGATGAAACTGGATCTAAAGCTCACAGCATCAAGTGTTTGTGGGTGTTTCACTAGAGCTCTGCCTAAAAGGGGCTCAGATTCCAAGCCCAGGCTCTGTGCCTCAGATTACATTCCTGAAGGAAAATGGGACTAACCAAGTGTGAGTCAACTGTTCCCCCAAGGCCAGTCTCATATCATCAGAGAAGCAGGATGATGTGATCCAACTATGGTTCCTATGAACCCACCATTATGGGTGGGAGACTGTTCTCAGAGAAAAGTACTAAGGAAAACTCCCCCAAAGTGTCTATTGAAACTTTAAATCCCAACTTGTCTAAAACAGCAGCCGTGTCATTATTGCCAGTTATGATATCGTACACAGGAAGTATTCTAGTCAGATGATACTTTTTTGACTCTTTTTAATCATCAGTATTAAGGGCAATGATTATTTTCTTGAATTCAAATGGCAGGTTAGTTACTGACAGCAAAGTTAATCTCAGATAATCCTCAAAATAATGTTTAGTCAACATTGATGATCTCAGTAACTTCTACAACTCAATTTTATAAATCATTTAAACCAGTTTATATGCTTTCTCCATTCTCCCATGCAATCCAGACCCCACATTAAATAGCATTCTCTTCCAGTACATATACCTGTAATGGTCCAACTTTAAAGATAAAATTTCCTAGACATAAGAACTAGAGACTTCTTTTAGTATTTTTTCTTATTATGTGGTCAATAATATTTGTGACTAGTTATTTTAGATTAACTGTGAGGAAACTACTGATTCCTCAATTGCCTTTCCTTCACCATGCAGCCATTGTCTGAAAGTTTTATTTTATGCCTGTGATTTTAGTTTGGTGGTATTTTATAACTTTTTCCTATGCTTCCTCCTTTTTTATGTTATGTGTCTCAGTTCTGGATTTTTTTGTGTGGTTATTAAGTTTATGAAAAAGCGAGTTTCATATATACAGTAGTCCTTTCTCTTCTGCATGCATCTTATCTCCATTCCCCTTTGCAAATTCAGACCTTTACCCACTTCCCTTTTATGTCTTAATTGTCACAGAGTATCCCTATTTATGCACTGAGTTCATTTCCAAGTTGCAGTAGCTATTGTCTTCTTCTGTTTTTTTTTAATGTTTTTACTTCCTTTAACCTTTATGTTATATTTAAGTGTATAGTACCCTATTCTGAATAAGGGTTGCAATTTCCTGCTTCTGTCTGTTAGTCATCTTATTCATAGTTTTTGTATCCTTTTGTCTTCTTGTTTCAGGTGGAATAACCCCCTTCAGTATTTCCTATAATGCAGGCCTTGTGGTGGAAAATTCCTTCAGCTTCTGTATGCCTGGAAGGGTCTTTATTTCTCCTCCTTATTTAAAGAATAGCTTTGCTGGATATGTTATTGTTGGCTGGCAATGCTTCATTTTCAATAGTTTGAATATTTAATTCCACTTCCTAACTTGTAGAGTTTCTGCTGAAAAATCTTATATTTGGGGGCTGATTTGAAAAATAACCAACACTTATTTCTAAGTGTATATGTGTGCCTGCTCACATACGTGAATGCTTATTACTTGCTCGCTCACTTATACTTACTATAAGCAAGTTTTAACTGTCGTTTATTTCACATATTAAAATATCAGCCACTCTTTATTTTAGTGTAAGCTTCTTTATCCCTTTATAATACAGAGCTTGTCAGCAGATTTTGAATTCCCAAAGAGCTATGAGTTCTTGCCAATCTTCTGGCAAATTAAGTTTAATTTGTAAATAATGGCAAATAAATAATTTGTAAAAGTTTGATCAAGACTATTTTGAGAGGAAGACTTCTATTCTGACTTCCCTAAACCAGAGTTTTTGAAGTCTCTGGAAGCACAACGCTTATTTTGGTTTCTAAGTTTCTACTATTGATATTTTTTACCTCAGATAACATTGGTAGAAATTAAATGGTTCATTGCTTTGGGGGAAATTTTACTTTTTACTCAATAGCTGAAACTTAAGGTACTTTTTTCCCCCTTGCTTTTGCTTCCATTTCACATGCTTCAGGCCAAATTTAAAGCAGGAATCCAATATACCTAAATGTTGCAGCAATAAGATAGAAATGGGCTTTCCACAGAATCTTTCCTTGAGACATTGCTCAACAGTGTCCTCTTATCCCATAAGTTTAATGAAATGTGTAAGTAGTCTCTTCTCAACAGAAGACTTCAAAAAATAGGAAAATCTCCAATATATGTTTTTTTGGGGGGGGAAATAGAATTATATCAGAATGTAAGCTGGATACCAATAATAGGTGTTCAATAGGCAATAACATCTTTAAATATAGGAAATGTTAAAGCATGGGAAGAATGTTTGACAAGAGAATAATGGGTAAGAATTGGTAATAAATTTTGGCTTCATAAAGTAAAGCCTATATCTCCCAAACTTTTGTCTTTTGCCTTTTAAGAGATTAAAGTTGTAAGAATTCCTCGTTAGAATTGCAAATATAATAAAAAGGATAGGAAGGCTTCTAAGAGATGAAGTAGAATGCACTAGGTTGATTTAGCTTTAGAGAAGAGACTGAGGGGTAGATTTACTTTCAAAAATTTGGAGAAGTATTCTAGGATGCTAGTGACCAGATGTCCTTCATTGCCACAAAGGGCATACCAAGAGAAAATGGGCTAAAATTCCAACTAGAACATGGGAACACAATTCTAATTGTGTAAGATAGTAGTTTAAAACTGTAGGTGTATACTGGTTCACCTGGGAGCTTCAAAATACTGATTCCCCAGAACAATTAAATTCCCTTTGTTATTTTTTAAGTTTCTCAACTGATGCTAACAGACAGCTAAGGCTGAGAACACTGGCATGAGGCAAGAGGGTTCTATGAAATGGCTTCAATGGAGCGTATTAAGAATTGAGCAAATAAATTGTAAATAAAACAAACATGTCCTTTGTTCTCTAAAGATGATCCTTTTCAAGTCCCATCCCTATAGGAAGCTCTCACATTTTCTCCATATCTGTGATTTTTGCAGGCTAACAGTGTAATTTGGGGTCCAAAATTTAGACAAGGAGTTGAGGTAATGTTCCCTGCTTCCTGTAAGGGGTTGCTCACTATAAAACCAAACCTGAGTTCTGAAAATTAACAGGAACAGAACAATCTTCAGATTACTAAGTAGCTTTGACTCTGCCACCCTAAGATTTATCTACTCCTGACAGTTGTATCATTTTTTTATGACAGTGCCAACGCTGCTTGCCTGGGCTTGGAAGGGCCCACCTCCAGCAGTTTGGCTCCAATCTGTGTCCTTTCCCTTTGAAAACAAACTGGGAGTCAGAAAGAAAAATAGACTGGTAAGAAGTAAGCCCAAAAGCATAAACTCAGGCTTTTGAGTGACAAAACTCAAAATTCTGTTTCTGCATAGCCAGGTTGTTTGCCAAATCTGTTCCAATCTATCCACTGCCTTTTAAAAACGACATCCCAGCCCTCCAATGGAGGCACAAGTTGCAAACACCTGGCTAACTTCTTTTCTTTGCTTTTACTTTCCCTATTCCCATATGGTAACTGCATAGTTTTGCCACATAGATATCTTTTCATATTCTACTTGATTTATCTCTGGTCAAATCCCAGGTAAGAAAAGTCAGCTCTTTAGTTTACAGGTGAAGAAGAAAGAACAGGAGGAGAAGGAAGAGGAGAAAGAAAAGGAAGGAGAAAGAAGAGGAGCATGAGGAGGAGAAAGAAAGAGGATGGGGTGCGTGGGGGTAGTAGAAGCAAAACAAAAGAGGAGGAAGAAGGAGAAGAGGAAGAAAATGAAAAGGAAGGGGAAGAGGAGGATTTTATAAATACTATGAGGAGGAGTGTTTTATAAACACTGAGTTGTCAGAAAAGTCATGATGCATTTTTGCAACGAAAAACAGAAAAAATACGTCATGACTTTTCTGACAACCCAATACTATGTGTCAGTTGCTTTATTTCCAGTATGTCTATATATTATTATGATTTTCAAAACAACCAAGGTTATTAAGTATCATTTTTCAAATAATGAGATCACAGCTTAGAGAGATAAAATAACTTTTTCAAGGATGCACACATATAAAAACCAGGCTGAAGGGGCCGGCCGAGTGGCTCAGCTGGTTAAGAGCTCGCTCAAGAGT
>NW_017732125.1:512456-538354 GCF_001890085.2 Hipposideros armiger | reverse complement strand
AAAAAAAAAAAAAAAAAAAAAAAAACCAGACTGAGATTCATATGTGAGCCTACCCTACTTCACACCTCATGATCTTTCTACTTTCCTTGCTTTCCTTCCTAAGTCGTATTTCTGGGGAAAATGAGTTGTATCCCCACAATGTTGCCACAAGTCCAGGACATGCTGATGTCACAGTATCCCATGTGAGTGACACCTGCAAGAATTATACAATGCACAGTTTCCATAGGCCCTTCTCTCAAGTA
This sequence comes from Hipposideros armiger, assembly GCF_001890085.2. Classification (NCBI taxonomy): domain Eukaryota; kingdom Metazoa; phylum Chordata; class Mammalia; order Chiroptera; family Hipposideridae; genus Hipposideros; species Hipposideros armiger. The sequence goes on along the minus strand of NW_017732125.1, from coordinate 538,112 downwards.
TTTATTCCATAAGTGACTTACTCTTATATCCTATATTCCTGCCAACACAGTTGTAATAATTATATTTAGTTATGTCATATTCAAATTGCAAGAAACCAAAAAGAGAAAGAGGAAACCTTAAAAGAAAAGAGAGCAGGGGAAAAAGACTTCTTACTTAGAGAGGAACAAGGATAAGAATTATATCGGACTTCTCACCAGAGAGCAGGAAAGCAAAAAGAGAGTTAGTGCTGGGAAAACAAACACACAAACAAACAAACAAAATCAAACCTAAAATTTTCTATCAATTAAAAGTGTTCTTTGAAAGTGAAAGAGAAATGAAAAAAATAAAATAACTGGAATTCATCACCAGCCAATTTGCTCTGAAGGAAATACTAAGAGTTCTTCAGAGAGAAGGAAAATGATAAACGTCAGAAACTTGGATCTATAACAAAGGAAAACATTGAAGAAGGACTATATAAAGGTAAAATATTTTTCTAATTCTTATATGGTCTAAAGGATAGCTTTTAAAAATAACAGTAATAACAATGTATTGGGTGATTATAAATGGGTGAAATGAATGACAGCAATGTGACAGGAGAAGGAAGGAGAAATTGAGGCTAATTTCTCATAAGGTATCTGCACTGCATGTCAAGAGTTTAGTGTTATTGGAAAGTAGACTTAAAATAAATAAAAATGTAAATTGTAAATTGTAGGGCAACCACTGAATTAACAATATAATTCATATGCTGAGATAGGAGATAAAATAATATGAACTGGTTAATTAAAACCAGAGAAGTCAGCAAGAGAAGGGGGAAATAAATCCAATTAATAAAAAGAATTTCAAATATGGTTAATATTAATCCAACTACTTCAATATTTACTTTAAATGTGAATAGTCTAAATAAATTGAAAGACAAAGGTTGTTAGAGTGGATTTAAAAGCAAAAGTGACCCAACTACATGTTGTCTGTAAAATCCTACTTTAAATATAAAAATTCTCATAGTTTAAGAGTAAAGGGATGAAGAAAGCTATAGTGTGCTAACACTAATAAAAATAAAGCTGGGGTAGCAATATTAATTTCAGACAAAAAGGACTTCAGAATGAGGAAAATATTCAGAGATAAATAAGAGCAATGCATGGTGATAAAGAATTCATTCTCCAAGACATAATAATTGTAATTGTATACACACACACACAAAAAAAGAGCATGAATATAAATGAGACAAAAACTGATAGAACTGAATGGAGAAATAGACAAATTCATTCTTAATAAACACTTCAACACCTCTTTCACTATTTGATAAGACAGGCAGCAAATTGGTAAGGATATATAGATGATGTAAACAGCACTATCAAACTTGATCTAATTGACATGTACAGAATATTTCAACAGCAAAATATACAGTTTTCTCAAGATTACATGCAGCATTCACCAAAATACACCACATTCAAGGCCACGAAATACATTAACAAATTTAAAAGAATAGGAATAATACACAGTACGTTCTCAAATCACAATGGAATTAAACTAGAAATAAGTTATAGAGAGATAGCTGGAAATATCCTCAAATATTTGGAAATTAAAATCACTCTTAAAGACATCCCAAAAGAAATTTTAAAATATTTTAAACTAAATGAAAACACAACATCAAAATTTGTAGAATGCAGCAAAAGTAGTGTGTAGAGGGAAGTTTATAGCATTAGTGCTTGTATTAGAAAATAATAAAGATCTAAAATCAACAACCTAAGATTTGACTTTAGAAAATTAGAAAAAGATGAGCAATTTAAGCCTAAAGCAAAATAAAAAAATTAGAAGTAATAAAGTAGAAATCAATGAAATTAGGGGCAGCCGGTTAGCTCAGGTGGTTAGAGAGCAGACTCATAACACCAAGGTTGCTGGTTGGATTCCCACATGGGCGGTGGAGCTGTGCCCTCCACAACTAGATTGAAGACAACTACTTGACTTGGAGCTGATGGATCGGAAAAACACACTGTTCCCCAATAAAATTTTAAAAAATAATAAAAATAAATCAATTAAATTAAAAACAGGAACCCAACAGAGAAGATGATTTTAAAAATCTGGTTCTTCGAAAAGATCAACAAAATTGATAAAATTCTAACGAAGCCAACCAAGAAAAAATGAGAGAAGACACAAATTACTGATATCAGAAATGAAAAAGGGATCAACATTACTGATAACAGGGAAATACTACAAAAAAAGTTATTCTTACAAATTTGCTAATATAGATAAAATGAATGTGCCAATTCCTTGAAAGACATAAGCTACCAAAATTCATACAAGGAAAAACAGATAAGCTGAATAGCTCTATACTTATTAAAATTGAAACTATTTTAAAACCTTCTAAAAAGTAATTACCAGGCTCAGCTGTTTTCACTGATGATTTCACCAAATACTTAAAGAAGAAATAATACAGTCTCTTCCAGAAAATACAGAAAGACTACTTCCTAATTTATTATCTGAAAACAGAATTACCTGAATATGTAAAACAGGTAACATTACAAGGAAAGAAAACCGAACAATACTTTTAAGGAACACAGATGCAAAAATCTTCAACAAAACATCAGGCAATAGAATCTAACAACATGTAAAAAGAATTATATACCAAGAACAAGTGGTATTTAAAGCTGATTTGACATTTGAAAATCTGCCAGTGTGATCTACCACATAAGCAGACAAAAGAACAAAAAAAATGCTGAAAAGTATTTGACTCAGTCTAACATCCATTCATAATAAAAACGCTCAGTATTCTGGCATAGAGGGGAACTTTCTCAACTTGATAAAGAGTAACTACAAAAAACCATACACCTAAACAACATAGGTAATGATAGTAGACTGGATGTTTCCTCACTAAGATTGGAAAAAAGGTAAAGATATCCTCTTACCACTCCTGTTCAGCATCATACTGAAAATCCTAGCTAGTGAAATAAGAAAAGATAAAATGCTCACAGATTGAAAAGGAAGAAAGAAAACTGTTTATCTGTAGACATCATGATTGTATAGGAATCTCCACAGAATCTGCAGAAAAACACTCCTGGAAATAATAAGCAAGTATAGCCATATCACAAGACACAACATCAATATACACAACTCAATTGTTTTCCTATATACCAACAACAAATAATTGAAATTTGAAATTTAAAAAACACTATTTACTATAGCACCAAAAAAATGAAGTACTTAGGTATAAATGTAACAATATGTACAAAATTGTACACAGAAATCTACAAAACAATAATGGAAGAAATCAAAGATCTAAATAAATAGAGAGATATTCCATGTTTCTGGATTGCAAGACCCAATATTCTAATGATGATAATTCTTCCCAAATTGATCTGTTTATTCAACAAAATCACTATCAAAATCTGAACAAGCTATTTTTTAGATGTCAACATACTGTTTAAAATTTATATAGAAAGGTGAAGGATATAGAAGGGTCAACAAAATACTGAAGAACAACACTGGAGGACTCACTTTATCAGATTTCAAAACTTATTATGAGGCTACAGTAATCAGAGTATAAAGGATGGCAGATGTTAGGAGGCAAGTTTCTCACTGTTGGAGTGGAAGATTACATACGAGTGCATGCAAGGGAAGAAGTATAAAATGACTCATGTGGAATCGGATTAAAGTTGAAGACATCAGTATGAACTCATGCTTAGCTTAATATAATTATTTTATATACGTGTATATTCAAGTATTACTATACACACATATACATCCTTTCTCTGTCAGCTGAGAGAGCCTAGTAATGTTGACACTCCAGTTGCAATGAGCATAACTAGAGAACAGATCTTGGATTCTAATACAATTCTCCAATAAAAGGAAATACGTTTCTTAGAGATATGGCCACCTAGAAAGCTGGGTCAGTGGACATACTATTGGGTTGTCAGAAGAGTCATGATGCATGTTTGTGACAGATAGCACTAGTTCATTTTTGGAAGTACTAGAGTCATTCGCATCTATGTTATTGCTATGTCATTTGACACCTGACAGTTCTAGCTTCATTCTAAAAAAAAAAAAATTGAGCGATTTGGTTGAGTTTTGGAGATTTTACAACAAGTTGAAGATGGAAGACCAAACTGTACATTTTTGCCATATTTTACTGTTTTACTTCCATAAAGGGAAGAACGCACGTAAAGCTTGTGAAAAGTTGCATAAATTTTATGGTGACAATGCTCTACAAGAACGTCAGTGCCAACCATGGTTCACAAAATTCCATGCTGGTGATTTTGATCTCAACGACGCTCCTTGGTCAGGGAGGCCCACTGAGGTTGATGACAACAAAATAAAGGCATTGATCGAGTCAAACCCACGTTACACGACACGAGAGTTTGCAGAAACATTGAACATCCATTATTCAAGTGTTCATGACCACCTGAAGAAGCTAGGATATGTAAGCAAGCTCAATATTTGGGTTCCGTATGAACTCAGAAAAGTTTATTTGAGGACACGTATAAACATCTGCAATATGCTTATTAAACATGAGGAAAATGATCCTTTTTTGAAGCAACTGATAACTGGTGATGAGAAGTGGATTGTTTACAACAATGTGGTGCACAAACGGTCTTGGTCCCAACGTGATGATTCACCTCAAATGACATTGAACGCAGGCATTCATCAGAGGAAGGTTATACTCTCAGTGTGGTGGGATTTTAAAGATGTCGTGTTTTTTGAGCACCTACCAAGGAACCAAACAATCAATTCAAATGTTTAAAGTCGGCAATTGGACAGTTTGAATAAATCCATCATTTTTAAACATCCAGAACTTGTTAATTGTAAAGGAGTTGTGTTCCATCGCGACAACACGAGGTCACTCACAAGTATGATCACCCGTCAAAAATTATTGGAGCTTGGATGGGATGTGTTGCCACACCCACCATACTCCCCTGACCTTGTGCCATCAGACTTCCACTTGTCTTGTTCTCTTCAAAACTCCTTGCATGGTATAACATTCAATTCAGATGAGGCTATAAATCAGCACCTTGTTCAGTTTTTCGCAAATAAAGGTAGGTCCTTCTATGAATGAAGAATTATACAGTTTACTGAAAGATGGCAAAAGGTTACCAAACAAAAATGGGCAATATATCATTGATTGATCTTTGTTCTTTATATAAATAAATGACCTCTGAAAAACAGACAAAATATGTCATGACTTTTCCTACAACCCAATAGATGCACTTGGAGCATCTTGTAGTGCTACCCCCCCAAAAAATAAACCCCTAAACCCCACAATGATGCTATGTTAAAGGAACACAATAGTCAACTGAAGGATCTCCCAATCTCCCAATGGCCAAAGCTAGAAAATTTGAGCAATAAAATAATAAACTCATATTGGTTAATAATTCAAAATATAAAATAAATATCCACAAGTCCATACTGTCATAAATGAGTGGACAAATAAGTAAATCAGGAGAATAGATAAATCTCCCATCCAGAAGAGTCTCAAATAATTTATATAATACTCCCTCCCATTCACAGAGGTGGAACATAACTTCCCATTCCTTAGTGTGAGCTGCATATAACAACTTCCTTCCAAAGAGTAATGTATGGGAAAGGGGGGGAAAAGAGTAACATTAGAGTGGAAAAATCTGATGACTATTTCCTCAGCAGGAGTTCAAGGTTAACATCAAGAGTGATGTCATATTAATAGGATGTGTCCTTAATATGCTGTGATGAGAATGGTGTGGTAGCTCTGTTTTTTCTCCCTCCAACCTGTCACTGTAGTCTAACCCTGAGAAGAAAAATAAAAACTAGCACAGCCGAGAGGAGATATAGAGATACCACAATTAAATGTATGTGGTATCATGATGCCAGGATCCTACAGTAGAAAAGGACATTTGGTAAAAACTAAGGAAATCTGAATAAAGTGTCTACTTTAGTGAATTATAATGTAATAATATTGGTTCGTTAGTTGTGACAAATTATTAACTAGAGTATGTAAGATGTTAAGATTAGAGAAACCCAGGTGTAGAATATGGGAACTCTCTGTACTCTAACTTTTCTGTAAATCTAAAACTGTTCTGAAATTTTAAAAGTCTATCAAAAAAAAAAAACTTAGCAAGCATTTTCTGCTGTCCTATTTTTTTCCTTTAACTTCTCTTCTCTTCTTCCAGGCTCATGTTATTAATTGATTTTTTTTTTTACTAAAGTCTTCACTTTGGAAAAAAAGGAGTTTTATAGCTAAAAAAAAATAAATAAATACAGCTCAAATGCCCTAAGTCATAACACTGTATATATATGTAGGGAATGGACCTAATATTTCTTATATTTATTTCTGCATATATTAAATGCTCAATACATTGAGAGAACAATATGATTAAAAAGCGAGAAACACAGCTACAGCTGAAGAGCAGTGTGAACAGGACTTTAGATAGACGGTATTTTGTCTACTAAGAGGGCTCTGGCCAAATGGTTGGGATAATTATTGGGTTGTCGGAAAAGTCATGATGTATTTTTTTCTATGTTTTTCGTTGCAAAACTGCGTCATGACTTTTCTGACAACCCAATAGTAACACCGCAGCTCTCAAAACCACCAAAGGGATCACGTCAAGAATAAATGAAAATGTATTAGCATCAACTTGAAAAATCTAGGAATAACTGAAATTGTCTTTTTTCAATTCTGACCTCCCAACAAACATAAGGACTATTTCTGTACTGTGCAAATTCTGGCCAAAAAAATGAGACGTCTGATCCTGACAGGCAGTAGGATTTCTCTTCCTTTATAATAGCTTCTCTGCTCCTGTTAAGATTGGCCACAATTAGAATGATTCCCCTCCTTTCTCACCCTTTCCCTCTCTCTCTGCCATGTCCCTAGAAAGCTTCTCATATCTGTCTACTATATAGCAGTAGAGTTGCCTTGCTTTTTTTTTTTTCATTAACGAAGCCATTTATGTGAGAAAATGGGATTCTACAGCCAGAAATTATACTCACTGGGCCTCAGATCTACTTCCAAAGGAAGGTATCCCGTGGAAGCAAATGGATAGATCAGCACATGCAAAATTTAAAAAATGTATACTTTAACAGGTCTAATGTCACGTAGTGATAATATATATGGAATATAATAATGAACTTCTCCCACTGAATCAGTGTCTGCTTCTCAACTGGGATTTGGGGCTATATGCTTCCTTGCCTTTTTCCTTGAAATAGCTTAGACTTTGACCACGTTTCAAAAGGAAAGTGGTACAAAATGCCTTTTTTAAAGTCAATTTAGGCAAAATAATCCTTTTTCTCATGTAAGTCCTGTATAAAAACAATGCTTTTTCTCATAATGTAATAAACAAGCAGAAAGTGAACATACAATATGGCCCTGGCCCCCAAAGAAAACCTGATTAAAATGAAAAAGTTACACTCCCTTATGATATCAAATGTTTTCATCATGGGAACAGAAGTGCAAATAAATGAAAGCTCTATAAACAGCTTCACTTTACATAACTAACATTTACTGAGGATTTCTCATGTCTCTCCTTGACCTTAGCATATACATATTAAACTTTATAATTTCAGTTTGAATTATTTTTGAATAAGCTGAATGCTATATTTGGCTACAATGAATTATACACATTATTTTCAAGTGTTAAAAATATCTTTTAAAAACATCACTTTTCATTCCTTTAATTCATATCTCATTTCACTTAGAGCCATCTGTGAAAAGCAGAGAGGAGGATGAGTGAACTATCAAGGCAGAGTGTGGTATTTTTGAGCTGGGTGAAGGCTGCACCTTTCAGTCTCCATAAGCAATGAGGTGGAAACTCACACAGAGGGCTAGATAAAGTGCCTGGCCTACCATCACAATCACATACTCGTTCTCTATTAACATTTGACACACCCTCTGTTCCTTCAAGATTATATGCAATGAAACTGAAGGGTGGATAACAAAAACTCAAAGGATTCTGATAATGAATCTGGGACTAAATCAAGTGGCTTTATGAAAAATGGGAGCGAAGGCATAGTCTTTGACACTCCTTTCACATTAAAACAACATGTGAGATGAGACTTCCATTCTCTCTACAAAGTAGATTTTGCATATCAAAATCTATTTTGAAAAACCAAACCACCTGACTTCTGTTTCAAAGGAATTTTCATTCCGAAGGATCACTCCATTGGTGTTCATTCCCATTCTATAAGCTGCTAGGCTTCGCCAAGGCATGTGCCATGTCAAGACCACCCCATTTGCCTGGTGATGGGAAGTATCCTGAGAGAAGCAACTAGAAGACTCAGCACATATATGCGTACATACGTGTGTGTGTATACACTCACACACATATATACGTGTGTTTACACATACACAGAGAACTCATATACAACATCCAGAGAACTCACTATGAGAAATATGACATTAAAAAAAAGTGGAATTTTGAGGAAAGTGCGATAATTTAGATAGTAGGCTATGAAAGAGTAAAAGAACCAACATTGATATATTAGGAAATAGATACTTTGACCAACATTATGTTATAGATGGAGTCAATTCTCATCACCTATACATGTCTATTATAGGGCAAAAAAAAAGGCAAAGGAGCATATAAGCCACAATGAACAGTGACTCCAGTACATCAAACTGATCATTATTCCCTAAATACCTACCTTTATGAAGGCCAAGTGTGGAGGTATAGAGAATACTTTTTAGACGGGAAAGCTGGAATTCACATACCACCCCCATCTTTCATGACCTACGAAACCACAGGAAAATCATGTAAAAAATCTGTCCTTTATCTTTTTGCCTATATATGAGCTGAGGATGGTAAATGCTTAGTAATCACTTTGCCTCCATTTCCACAAGCTGAAACTATCTTTCCCCTATTTCTTCACCTATATTTACTGTTCTGATCCTTCAAAACCCACTTCAAGTACCATAGTAATAATCATAATAGCATTTAAAAATTTCCCCTGAGTTCTCAGCTCTACTCTGCACAAAACTGCCCCATCATCTCTGTTCCCAGAACGCCCTGCTGGAAACACCATGCAGTGGCTATAAATGCACCCATTTATTGGAAGTACATTGAAAAGAACCAGGCCCTGGAAAACTGTTGCACAAAAACCACTCCAAATTTGATACATCCTCAGACTGGGGTGGGAAAGGGGAAAATCAAGAATTCTGGGTGTTTTGATAAAAATCCCCAGGATGATTTATAAGGCCTCCTCCTCCCAGACCTCTCCAACACCCAACCGCTCCACCAACACATCACATTGTACTAGAAGAAGAATGACTTAACCATTTCCTGCCTCGTGCTCTAACCACAGAACACTAAAAGTATTCAACAGGTGTTTGATGACTGACTGAATGAAAATTAGCCTTCATTCTTCCTCTGAAAAATATTTGTAACTTAAAATTAATTTATAGGAGGTAGATAGAGAGAGGATCTCCTTTGAGGTTTAGGAAATAGTATTGCTGTTAGCCTGGTTCACCACTCAAAAGTCTGGCACATATAAAATATCTGTGCAAAATCTTTAAGTGTATTGTTGTTTCTCTTGACTCCACACAATCTGAAAGTTCAATTAATTTTTAATTACAACATGATTTAAAAATATAGGCTTTGGTATTTGATGATGACCACTATTTGGTCCAGGAAAGCAAGAAATAGGATGGGTGGAAAGGAAGATTTTTTTTTTCCATCTGTACTCTTTAAATCTGTTTACTTGAACTGTGTCAATATCATCAAACAGATTTTCAGAAATTGTTAAGAGGTTTAAAATCATTAAGATAACAAGAAGTAGTTCAGGCTAAGAATTTTTAATAACCAAGTAAAAACACTTAATCCCTGGCATTTTCGTCAACTCTTACCAAGACAGCCATTACAGCAAGATCACTAGCAATCACATTCTTTATTATTCAAGGAAAAGCACATGTTTTGAGATTCAGGAATTTAACACATGAACTCACTTTGTTGAATACATTAGAGAGTAAATTAGGCTAAGGCTGACAATTAAAGTGTGTTTCTAAATGTAAGGCACACTAAGAGGCTGCTGACTGGTAGTTTAGTAATTAACTTCCTCATGGAAACACTTATCATCTGTACAATTAGGGCACATTCATTTGCAAGTGTCAGGAAGCCAACTCTGACTTAAGAAATGGAATGTAATGATTTCTATAATTGAGAAATCCCATAGGTAATGCTAGCTTAAGGCACAGAAAGGTTTCAGGAGCTTAATGTTTTTTTCTCTTTCCCTTACCCTTCCTCTTCTGTTTCTGTTTGTCTCCCGTTCCTCCTCCCCCATCTCTTGGCTTTAATTTCTTCTGTGTTGACTTAATTCTTAGGCAGGCTCTCTCTATATAATGAACATGTTGGCATTAGGATTGTGGAATTTAATTCTGAAAACTGAGCAACCTGAATAGAAAGAGAGCTGCTTATGATTACGCTGCCACAGGTTTCATGGGAGATGCTCATTTGCATGGACTGGGTCACTTAACCATCTCTGAATCAAACTGAGGACCTCCTTAAAAAGGTGATTATGTATTCAGTAAGTCAGAGTGGGACCAAGGTTTATGAACTTGTAACAAGATACCAGGTAATGTTGATGCTGTTGATTTGGGAACCATACTTTGAAAACCAATGCTAGTTGGTCAAAGGTACAAAAAAGGACAAAAGCAACACTACCTAAATAGGTTTAGAAAAATTCCATCATTATGGTTTTAGAAACATACCCGTGATAAAAATATAAATTTTTTTATGAAAAAAATGAATAAAAACAGGATATAACACGAGAGCTCTAAAAAGAATTATATAAAATAAAGAGAGACCAGCATAAGTTAGGTCTGGGTTTGCACCGAGGAATGTTATTTGTACAAAATGAAATATCCTACATTATACTATAAGATGATGGTACTGTGGTTTTAAATATATATTTATATGGGGAAACATAGCTTTAGTTTTTCTATATATTTTTTTAAATATCACTAGATAATATGGATCCTATAACTAGCTTAATTTCTGCTGAAATAATTCCATACCAAAAATACCAAGTAGAACAAAAATTTCCCGGTCACAACTGATTGTCTTCTTATTTTAAGCCATAGTTCATAAAAACATCCCAACACACAAAAAAGTAGCTTAATACCAAACGATGATTAGACTTAATTCGGAATTAGAAGGGCTCCTAAGACCTGTGCAGTGTCAGAGCGCCCCCCTGTGGCTCCTTTAGACTGGGTTGTTTGCACCAACCAGTTGCTCAAGCTAGTTAAAAGAACCCACTGTTTAAATAGATGAATACGTGACCACATACAATAAATTTCTCAGTCATTGCCAAAACTGTCAAAGAACTACAATCAGGAGCCTATGTTTCAAGCCACGTGTAAAATTTTTAAGTTTACTGTTATTTCTCCTGACTCCAAACAACCTGAAAGTTCAATGAATGTTGAAATGCAATTGTTTTGGTCTACCTTCAGCTTACTCCCATTTTAATAAAGAGACAAATCACAAAGAAAAGAGCCAACATAAAGATTTCGTTTTTAGAACTATGTACAATATGACCTATTAGGGACTGGAAGAATTCAACCAAATTTTATATCTTTTGTCTGGATCCTTAATCATTGATTTGGTACTACATAAATAAATACATTTATATTTCAAGTAAATGTATTTATTTGATCATTGAATGGACCGAGAAGTATATACATGCTTATAGAAGTTCAGAAAGCTTTTAAAAAATTATGAACAAATAAATGTTTTTCTGGGGAATGCAATTGGGTGGTAGAGGCCTAGTAAGAAGTACTTCATACATTTTTAAGATGCTTAAATTTTACTATTATCATGTATTATTTAAATAGTTTTGATGAGTTTCAGTACCTTGACCATCAATTCATTTAAGAGGTATTATTAAGAGCTAACATAATGAAGAAGAAACTGTACCGGAGGCAGACATGATGACTAGCACTGATGTGGGTGCTGTACTTATGCAGCTTACAGTCTATCTGGGCAAAGAAACAATAGACAAATATTGCAAATGTAATAATTTATGCAAATAAGAAATAAAGGAGATGGCCACAGAGAGTTATTCTCAAGATCATAGTGGTGCCTCTTAGTGTTCAATATTAAATTATGACTGATGACATTTTCATGTTATATATTTATTTTACTCTAAATTCTTTTTGAAGATTATTTTTGAAATTTTGTTGTACTTTCAGGAACGCTCACTAAGTAATGAACATATTCACTGAACCTCACTTCTACCTTCTTCAATAGACTTATTCTAAAAATTACCTTGTACCTGTGAATGACCATATATGGGCAATCAAAGGGAAATTCCTAAAACACAACCTTTTCAATGTTTTGGGTATTTTAGGGGTCAATTCAAGCCTCAGCACCAAAACTTTAATTGCATATACAGCAATCAGCCATTGCTCCAAAATGCCTAAAACTACCCATTAATAGTAGTACCACATACCAGATTAGCCACATGTCCTCTTCTGAAATTCATGAGAATAAAGTATGAACGTGAGGAAAGGGAATAGCCTGTAGAGTATGACATTCCTCAACATGAATGCCAATTCGGACCCTTATTTACTCAGTTACTTTTTTTCGTTTTGTTTTTAAGCTGAGCCATCCTGCCACCTGTTGGCAGCTCAGCGGCAGCGGCAGCTCAGCTTGGGCCGGGAATCAAACTGGCGACCCTGTTGCTCAGAGCTCGCACTCCTGAGCGAGCTCTTAACCAACTGAGCCACTCAGCCAGCTACTCAGTTACTTATATTCTCATATGTAAAATAGGTAATATGTGCCGATAATATGTACTGCAAAAGATCATTTGAGGCTCCCATGGGATAACATACATAAAACACCTTCTGGTTCAGTATCTGACCTCAAATAATGGAAACTATTTCTCCTGTATTAGTTTGCATATGTCAATTACTATATGAAATACTTTTCTCTCATGGGGTTGACACTCTTCCTATTTTTATACAGATTTTTATTGAATAGCAAGAAAAGAGACAAACAATAAAAACACTTACAAAACATCCACTGTTATTATTCATCCTTACAGCCAATGGCACTCTAATTTACTGTAGCCTACAATACAGACTCAGGGGCAGCCACAGAATAAAGCCGAGGACATTCTACCACAACAGCTCTCAACATCCTTAACCTACCTAAGACGTCAGCTGGATAGAGAGAAAGCACAGGGCTGGAAGACCTGATTTTCAGCGTGTATGTCCCATCGGTGGCATAATTAGGGACGGCAGCTTGCGCTCCTAGCTTTTGGTTTACCCATCTGTAAAACAACGGACTTATGCAGTAGTTAATACCTACATATTTTGAGAACTAAATTACATTTCTCTATGAATGAATATACTCTATTTATTCCTTTCCTTGAACATGCACCTAGCTTCTTGTTCTGGAAAAAAAAAAAAAGATAACCAGAAAGGATATTTTTTAGAATTTTTTTTAATATTTCATGCAGAATGTTCCACTTTGACTATACTGATCAAAACCAGTGTAAATCTGTGTAAGTTTACACTACTTTATTTGTAATATAATAAATCAGTGTTTTTACATAGCTACAGAATGATTTTCAGGCTCAGCCATAATAGTTCATAAGAATAAAATGAATATATTATTAAAATACTGAGAGGTCTCTAAAGATGGCTTGGAGAGTGGGGAATAAGGCAGGGGCAGCTATTCCACCAAATATGCATGACCCACTTCAGTAGTTTTAAGTTATTTTTAAGAAGCAACTGTCTAGTCACGAATTCCACTTGCCAGTCATCCTTTCATTTCAGTGGGACCTTGTGATTAATTCCTGCCAATGAGAAATGAGCAGAGTAAAACTAATAAGGGAAACTTTGGATCAAGGTAAGGTAGTTTTGAAGTGGGGATAGTTTTTGTGCTTCTGCTTTACCAGCTGACTATCAACCCAAGATGACCTTCGGAGACATGTGCTGCTGATGGTACAACCTCCATATTCTGGGTTCCTGAGGCTATATGAGTAGAATTCTCTACCCCACCAACTAAAAGGACATGCATAGGACTTTATATCAGCAAAAAAAAAAAAAAAAGCATTTATTGCATTAGGGCACTGACATTTTAGGGTTGGTTTGATAGAACAGCAAGCATTACCTTACCTAACACAGCAAAGACACACTTGACCTGAGGCTTCGGAAAAAGAAGAGCCTGCTTCACACGTCAAAGACAATCTGGGTTTGCAGAGGGCAGGGAACACTTGAGCACTGCCTCTAATTAAAAGTTAAATCAACTTATACAAATGACCCCTATACTATGTCTTTGGTATAACCAAAAACTATGAAAGTTACTCTGGAATTTTCCTAAATATTTTAAGGGTTTGTTGCCTGCAGCCAAATAGATCTATGTATATTTAGCATTATCTTTAAATATTGTTATCACCCTTAAAAAGCATAGTGATGTTTTGGTGCTAGTAACATAATATTTATGTGATTATAGAATGCACTTGTTATAAATAGAAACCTAAAAATAGCAATTGCTGTTAGGAGTATCATTTCTAATGCATCTACAATTATGAAAGAAAGGGTTTAAGAAGAAAATAAGTTTCACTAGCCACTATAAAGGAGTTGGCATTTATTACTTGGTTTCCAGAGAACTGCTATCCTTCAACAGAACAGCTCTTTTAAAAAGCTGTTTTTCTATCACCATACTATCATACTACCCATACTATCAGCCTATGCTTTATGAGGGCAATAGTCAGGACCTTAGCAGAGAAAGAATGTGGGACAGATTACCTTTTCAGGGGAAGATAGGTCTTGTCAGCAGTTTGTTAGTCCCCAGTGTTCCAAGAGCATGTGATAGAGAGTAAGACACCCAGAGCACAGTCACAAAGTCTACGCTTGTGTGTCTGTTTGACCAAGTTGTCATTTCTTGAGCCTTTTGTTTGTTATATTTTCCTTTTATATTTCCTTCCATTTGTCTTTTCCACTACTTGGCAGGAATTTTTAAAAAGACATAAAGGTATCAGTAAGTGAATTTTGCTGCTTTTTGCACTTTGAGACACAATATATATCTGAGATGCTTTCTGTATATCAGAAAGCAAAAAGGAACCTATGAAGGGTCTGAGGTTTTACCCTACAGGTAAGCTAACCAGTTAGCTTCATGGATGTTGGCAAAAGACACAAGACACCTGGGTCAGAGACAAAGGAACTTATTACTCACACCAATACCAGGAGTCAGAGTGTCAGCATTTATCATGCTTCTTCCTCAAACATAATCCCTACAATAATATAAAGAGGATCGGGTAACACTGGCACACATGATGGACTGCCTTACAAGAGAAGAATCCTGAGCTTGGGGAATTTGAATCTTTTATAAGGGACAGATGCCTGCCTATCCTTTGCCCTGGAGGATAACACTCTCTCTGTCTTCCACGGCTGTAAAGCAAGCCTATTTCTTTCCCAGACAAAGACATTACTTCTGTCTTTGAAGGCTGTTTACTATACAAACATCTCTGAAAAGAGTTCAGAACAAAAGAGGACAAACAAGGTCATAGCTGTGAGATGTGTAAAAATGCAAGAAACTCATGGACATGAGAATTTTCCTTCTCTTCCTCTCCTTAGCATACACATACACACACATATTTATATATTCTCTAACACACACACACACACACACACACACACACACACACTAAGGCACAGCAAGGTTAATTAACTACTATATAGAATAGAGTTTAACAAATACTTATTTTTGATTGAATTAATTTACCAACTAGAGATTTAATTAAATACATAAAATATATAACATGGTATGTAAATATATATTACTACATAATATATAGATATATGAAACACAAATATCTAATGTAAATTTATATTTAATACATAAGTATATAGTTACTCGGCACTTAACAACAGGGATGCATTCTGAGATATGTGTCATTAGGCAATTTCATGGTTGTGCAAATGCTCAGGGGCCATGATAAACAAAGCAACATGACATTAAATCAAGCACAAAATGATGCAATCAAGAGACATAGTAGACACGAGATGTATGAGGCTGCTGCCTGTTGCTGGCTTAACACGGCATACTGTTTCACAGCAAACATTTTTTTTTTCAATAAGTAGAAAGAGAACACTAAAATACCGATAAAAATTCTTGTACAGTAAATACATAAACCAGTAACATAGTTGTTTATTATCAAAGCAAGTATTATGTATTGTACGTAATCGTATGTGCTATAATTTTATAGGACTTGACAGTGCAGTAGATTTGTTTACACCAGCGTCATCACAAACATGATCAATGCTTTGAGCTACAATGTAAAGACCACTAGAGCTACTATCTCACAACAGGAATTTTTCAGCTCCATTATCACCTGATGGAACCACAGCTGTATATGTGATCCTTTGTTGACCCAAATGTTGTTACGTGGTGTGTGACTGTATTTAAATAAAATTTTGGTTGGTAAATAGTTAATTCGATCAATCATAAATATTCACTAAACCCTATTCTACATAATTAGTTAACCTTGTTGTGCCTTAGTTGCTTCACCTGTAAGACTGAGATAATAAATGTACCCATTAATTGCCTTGTTTTGAAGCTTAAATGATACAATGCATGTAATTCACCCCAAATTGTAGTTGGTGTATATGCATCAGTTCAAAAAAATGTTAGTTCTTATTCTTTTATTATATTGATGTCTATATTTTATCATGTGTTCAAAATCATCTGTTGTTTACTTATCTTACTAGGTAATTATAATAGCTATATATCTGTACAGGCATATGTATGTATATGTGAGTATATAATGCTTTGTGCATTATAAATATATTTTATGTGTAATTCTATTCTACCTTTAAAGAACTTAACTGGAATGCTTTTCTTTGGAATATAGATCTGTTTATTTTATTAGTATTGATTCAAGTAAACTCAAGCCGAAGTGTAGAATCAAGTTAAAATAGAGGAAAGATACTAGACTATTACATGCCTGCCAGCTCTTGAAACAGGTCCTAGAGTAGCATAATAACTCTCTCCTCTTTTGTAGATAGAATCCTTTTAGTAAACTGTGATCCATCAGGCTATGGGAAAAGAAACAGATGCAGTTTGGGAAGGAAACAGAAAGCAAGGACTCTTATTAAAAGCAGTGTGATTTTCCCTTCAAAGAGCATTCGCAGAAAGCCTGTTAAAAGGGAGTGAAATCTTCAGTTCCTGTGGGATAATACACATCAAGAAAAGGATTCCTTTTTTAAGACTTGCAGCTACTAAGAATCCCCTTTTTACACAGCAGGACCAGGTTGTGCTGCAAAACATGTGCTGCTATTTATGGCGTTTTGCTAGTTTAGCACTGGTCTCTGATCATCTTTCATTTCTCACGAAATGAAAGCTAAGGGGAGAGGGGAGCTCAGGAAATAATGAACTGGTGCTATTAGTGCTTTGTGTATAGGGTGGGGGCAGGGAGCAGACAGGAGTCAATTAGAAGTGAAGACAGCAATAGAGTAAAGCTTATTGGATTTATTCTTTTGTTAAATATTCTGCATAAAAATTTTCTCTCCTTGGTCTTTAAAATCACCCTCCGTACTCAGTCTCAACTGAAATTAAACAATAAAACTAACACTGAATTTTTCAGGCAAAGTCAGAATGGCTAAGAATTACCTCCGGTGATTTATTTGTGCAAAGAGCACTAGATGACCAAAATAAATGAATATGCAGCTGCATGTTTATAATGAAAAGCACGCCACCACTATTGCTACTAATTACCAATTAAGATCTAATCACTCATTTTAATTAAGATCTAATCACTCATTTTAGTACCATATTGTCTTAATTCTCCTGCAAAAGAGGTCAATCCATAGATATTGTCAATGGTGGGTGAGTCATCACCTGGCCCTAGAATGTAGCTTTTGAAGGACTTTCAAAGCACATATCATAGATTTACTAATGTATTTTCCTCTTATCTTTCACATATGACATTTTTGTTGGAATAAAATCCTTGTATCTCCCAATGCTTCCATTCAATCCTTATTTAAATAAATAAAATACTTTTTTTAGAATGATACATTTGTACAGTTTGAAAGCATGGAAATTTGCAGATAAATACAGGTAGCGGTTGACTCCTTTCTTTAATTCATGGCTTAGTCTTAATTGTTCAAGATGATTACTGTTTCCTGATACTAACAGTAAAAAGAAAATCCTACAACAGATGTTACCCACTGGGATTATAGTACAAATCTATATTGTTCCAGTCCTAACATACGTCATCAGTAGAGAAAAACAAAAACAAAAAAGCTAGGCATCACTAGAAGAATGCTGGAAGCAAAGAAATAGTCTCCTCCCCCCACCTTGATTCCCATCCATTATATCCACATGAGGCAGCAGGGGACGCCCTTTAAAATTGCTGTCTCCCTGTTTCATAATATAACCTCTAGAAGAGTGTTAAATTGTACGTATTGTAATTTATTTTAACAGTGTTACATGGGTGTACTATAGGATGGACTTCCATTACCAATAGAACAGGCAGCTGTTTCTCTTCCTGCTTGGGAGAAGTTAGTCTCAGATATGTATTCATCAAACCATATCACTCATTATCATACAGCCTCACCTACTTATCGCTAACTAGTGGAGGTTACCAATATTTACAAAAAGAACCGATACAAATAGTTATCATAGCCTAGATATCACGTGCAGTTTGATGCTCAAAGGATCTTGGGGTTGCAAGTTATTTTAGTAGATATTAGTAATCGCTACTGATTAGAAGTAGGTAGGTAGGTAGGGGTTATATGTCCCTTTCCTTTCAAGATTATTAACAAGTGATGTTTCAATGCAGGTATGAAAATTCATTAAAGAAGGGGCTCAGTCACTTAGGAGGTCCACAGGGCTTACCAACAATTGTTACAGTCTATAATTCTTGTATAATCCCATAAAAAAGGAGAATGATTTATATGAATGAGTCAGAGCTTTGTTAATTTTTCCAAATCCACCCTATTAGTCATCAAAGTAAAAAATAAATAAATCTATGTGAGTTAAAATTTTGGTTTTACTAAAACTTATATCCAGTCATATCACATGATGAAGTTTACTATACATCATTGACAAATACTTGAAAGAAAATCTTTGATGTGAAGAAATTTGTGATTTCCAGGTTTCCTATACAACTTTTGTGTGGGGGAAAAATTAATTACATTATCGAGGGTTAAGGAAAGTATAAGAGAAGTTTGCAATCACAGGCCTTTCTGTTAGTAAAATTGAAAATAACTAATAATATGTCCAAGTTCATAATCACAAACATACTTTTCCTTTTAACTCTAACAAAAGCTTCAAAAGGAGTTTTTAAAAAGCAAATTTAACTAATGTCTGCTATTTTGTAGTGTTTAATTTTGTTTCACATCTATTAAGGATTACTTCAGCAAATCTCAAACAATTTAGACATATTAAACATATTAGGGTATGTTTATTCTGGGGAAATACTGCCTCACCCAATATCAATGGCTTAAAATATAAAGTTTATTTTTCACTCATGTGAAGTAGGCTTACTGTATGTTTTGGAACTCTCCAGAGTGCTGAATTCAATGTGATGGCTCAGATATTCAGGCTTATAACTCCACCATTAACAAATGGTGAGTTTTACTCTTACCCTGAAGGGGTAAGAGCAGAACTGGAGAATCATGAGGTGTTTTTTTTCCACCTCCCTCGGACAGGAAATGACATTTATTGCTTCACCTCACATTTCATTGGCCAGAGGTAGTCATATGCTCCCTTCTCACTGCAAGGGAACTGGAAAATGTAGGGGGACAGACAGAATGTTTGGTTAGCATCAATGTCTTTGCTGAACTATAATAGATTGGACATTTGAATAGCCATCTATGAGAGGGAGAACATTATTCTCTTTCCCAAAGATTAATTCCCAGAATTTACATGCAAAAAGTTCTATGAAGTAGGGTAAGATTTTGATTATGTGGAATTTTTATTGGTTGAGAAATAGAGACAAAAAAAGAGCTTAGTCAGACTTCCAAAACAATTTAGGCTCACAAATTCTATGTTTTAGTCTTTTCTGCCTTCTTTCCTTTTAGCTAATTCTTCTTAGGTAGGAGAAAACACAAGTATTTCCTATCAGACTTCAAGAGGAGCAGCACATAAAACATTGCTGAATGTGACAGAGAATGTTCTCTCCCTCCTCACTCTCTCTGCCTCTCTACCTCTACCTCTGTACCTCTCCCTCTTTCCCTGTCTTGCATTTGAAGACTCCATGCTCTCTTAGATATAAAAATAGCTCATGCAATGACTTTCTCCTTACTGTCGCTCTTTTATTTAAAGTTTGCTTCTGCCTCATCACATTAGGAATAAAATGCCTTATTTTTATTCACAAATTGACAGTTTTTTTTAGGTTTCCTATTTGGGAAATATTTAAAAAGAACTCTCAAATTAAAGGGAATTTTTTTTTTCCTCTTCAATTTCCTCCTTATATTATAAAAAAATTCCACTTGCTTTAGATTTCCCCTGTTACATTTTACATTCATATGACACTGATCTCACAACTGATCCCAGATGGGAAAAATGTAAAAACATTTAATAATAATAATAATAATAATAATAATAATAATAAAGCAATGACCCAGTATGAAAGCATTAAACTAAATTATTTTTTAAAAATACCTCTGACATTTTCTGCCTTGAGTTTATTTCTAGGGTACAAGATTATTCCTTTAACATCCCAATAGAAGAAACTAATTTTGATGCATAATTCACAATTCTGAGAAACTTCAGAGTGAAGTATCACTTTTCTCTAAAATAAGATTTATTTCATGCTAATAAAATTGTATTTATTTTACTGTGACTGGGAATCAACTCAAGATGTAAATATCTCCTTTCATTACATATCATAGATTGGTTAAGTTTTTTGTTTGTTTATTTTTAATCATGATATTGGTAAGAGTACAGTATAATCTTTCCTCACTGATAGATTTTCCTCACTGATAGATATATGAAAAGACCTCCCTTACTTATCTATAAATCAGTCACCATAGTGAACTGAACTAAGTTCACCGAAACCTGCAAATATGGCTTATTTGGGAAAGGGTCTTCGTGTGTGTAATTAAGGATCTTGAGACGAGATCATCCTAGACTAGGGTGGCCCTAAATCCGATGACTGGTGTCCTTATAAGAAGAGAGGACATAGACACACACACACAGAAAAAGACCACAGGAAGATGAACACAGTGATTGAAGGTCTACTGCCATAAGTCAAAGAATGCTTGGAGCCACCAGAAGCTGGAAGAGGAAGGAAGAATTCTCCCCTGAAGCCTTCAGAGGGAATGCAGCCTGCCAACATCTTGATTCCAGATTTCTGGCCTCCAGAACCATGCGAGAATAAATTTCTATTGTTTTTAAACCATGGTAATTTGTTATGGCAGACCTACAAAACTAAGAGAGTCTCCTAGAGGTTCTGTCCTTCAGGCCAAATCTCTGCAGCTGGCTGTGTGAGAAAAGCTGTCCTGTGTTGCAATCACATATTTTGGGAGGCTCGGCCCACCAAGGAGTTAAAGAACACCAGCTCCTAGCTCGGGCACTTACTCACTAGATGATTTCTATTATTTTTTTGTCATGTATTTTTTTATTAAAATAGTGATGAGAATTTTAAAATTCTTATTACACTCCCTTCTTTACTTCTTACTGAACAAATGAGTCCTCTTTGGGAAAGTGATAAAAACAACAAAGTTCCATCATAACAATGGCATGAAAATGAATTTAATTTATAAATGAAACACTAAAAAACGCAATGATTTATATGTACAAAAAGAAGAAGATATGGCCAAGAATCACTTTTCCCATAATTGAAGTCCACTTTATGAGGAGCTACACAAGAAAATTCTTCACATTGTGAAAAATATTATTTAATCACATTTTTATCACTTTGAGTATCTTCAAAGCCCTTTAAAAAGTATGAAAAGAGACAAGTTATGCACTTCTCTTAGAGAAGTTTCTTTACCACTCTTTGGAAAAATAAACAGCCACTAAAATATGACCTGTACTATGTCTAGGAAAATTAATATGAGTCTTGTTCTCAAACTCAGATCAGCTAAGTAGAATGGATTTCCTAAGGCGGTGTGGGCTCTGCACACTCTGGTCGTTTGGAGGAACAGATGCCCTGCGATTTCCCGAAGCCACTGCTGTGTCCTCTGTGGCTTTAAGGTAGACAGCAACCACATCCCTGAGATTCAGGATGAGACCCACTACTAACATTTACAAGGCCCAGGGCAATAACCCAAACAGGATCTCACAGCCCTTATATCTAATTATTTTAGAAGTATAAATCAAGCTAACACACTCAATTTGGATTCTCTACCCAGTAGTTTCTCTTCAGTACCGGACTGTGAACAGGAAGAAGCTCCAGTTGGTTCGTTTGGCATGTTCATGGGGTCCAGACCTACAAACATCATTCGATCTTCCTGTGGTCAGTCCTTTTCCCCTACCTGAGAACTGGAGCCTGCAAAGTTCCCATTTCAAGTCATGGGTTATCCAATCTAACTTCCTTGTTGCTTATTTTGAGTCACGCTTTTGTCTGCATTACAAGATAGTCATTAGTATCATATGCATCCAATTGCTATTAGTATTTGGTCCCCTCCCATGCATATTTTGAAATTCATTAGAATTTCTTGTTACCTTGCTCTCTAGTACATGCTGTCCATGGGATTTTTGTCTGTTTGCCTCCCTGTAGAGTTGCTCTATCAGATTTTGAGAGGGGATTTGGAAAGATAAAGAGACTCCCTCCACTCAGGAGACTCCCTTCTTTGAGACTGACCTTTCCAAGCCTCTTTACCTTATCAATAGGGAGGAACAATAGTAGTATTTATGTTATAAGGTTGAGATAAGAATCATATAACATGAAACATGTACATTTTTAATCACTGGTCCAATATTAGAATTTGAAAATATTAAGTTTACTTTTTAGCCATTAGGTGAAAGCTCCTTCAGAACCTTCTAGATTCTTTTTTACCATGAAATTTCAAAGCAGCTTTTCTTATGTTTGCAGAACACATAGCAGATAAGAAACAGAAAACCAACAGATGGTGGGAGGTGCTATTATTCACGATTGCAATTACATCAGAAAGGTTCATGAAAGCCTGCTATTTGAAGGAAGGCACAGAAAGAAAAACCAATAAAGAAGCATATTATGTCCCAGTACAATAATGGACACTTATACTTTTCATGTAGATAATATAGCATTGTTAGGTAATAGCTAGAAAAACATTTAAAGTATCTTTAAAAACCTCAGCAGTTAACTCTATTAAAAGTTTCAAAAAAACTTTACCATAAAAGATATTTTATTAGGAACATAGTTACATTATCATATTTCCTTAGGTTAAATAAATGGATATACATATATCACTAAAGAAATAATCCATTATAATTACCTTGTTATTCAAAGTTATAGTGAAAGATAAATCATATGCCATTAGTCACATAAGATATCTTTCCCACTACAGTGCAGAAAACTCAGTGTAATGTGTAATGTTTATTCATCTACCCTTGAACTGCATTGTTTTAAGAGAGTATAAACACTATATCAAGTTATAATTATTTGCAAAATTGAGGAGTGTGGTGATAGGGCCTTATTATTCCCCAAATGAGAAAAAAAAAAAAAACTAATACAAAGAGACTCTATAAAGTTGAATTCTAAGTTTATTTCCATTTCACCCTACAGCATATTGTCACTTTAATGATCTCTCAGTGTGATCCTGGGGTTGTTTGCCTTTGACCTCCCTCTCTTTTAACTTCCCTGTAGTATAAAGAACTGAATGGTAGAAGCTGACATCCGAGTCCTGGTTATGACTGGAGCAGAAACACTGAAGTCTGGTTCTCACACTAAAACCATCAGTAGGAATTACCTAATGCCCAATTTCCTGGTTATCTTGGTGATTCTGAATAACACATAGAGCTTGTGTCTCAGTGTCCCTATCTGTTAAGAGTGACTGGCTCACTTCAAAGGAAGATCTTAAGACTCTCATAGCAACTTGAGTGGCAGGCGCAGAGAGGAAAGCAGATGAACCAAGAGACTGCTATAGAAGAAGGACTGGCCACCTGACACTTGTATAGAATCTGATGGGCTGGATAGCAGCACTTTGCTGCAAAATAGGAGTTAGGACAGGAAAGAAGGAACAGTTGAAGCCTCATGGTCCTTGGACTCTCAGCAGCACTTAATACCCTTAATAATGTCCCTTACTCTTGCTTTGCTTCCTTTCCTCTTTTGAGGCACTATACAACTTTTATTGTTGTCCTAACCTCTCAGACTACTCCTTTTCTACATTACTTCTTTTTTCATTTTAGTCCTGGTCCCCTTTTCTCTCTGCCTTCTCTTTCTCTCTTGTGAATGCACCATTCATTATGGTGCTTTTAAAAGCTGGTATTTTTAAAAGTATTAACTCCTTTTATTTTTAAAATATATTAACATTTCCATTTTGACTGAGCTATTTCATAGGAACAAGAAATTATCGTGTCATTTTAATAAAGGGATAAATAACAACATTGACAAATTCGAATACATTTAAATGAAGAACTAGTTATTCTACATTAAAGCTCATGACAAAGTGGAAGAACTACTATCTACAAAATACTAAAATGCCTACAAATCAGTAACACAAAAAGAGACAATTCATTATAAAAACAGGAACAAAAAGAAACTCATAGACACAGACAATAGTTCAGTGGTTATCAGAGGGTAAGGGGGCTAGGGGGGATAGAAGAGGGTAAAAGGGATCAAATATATGGTGATGGAAGGAGGACAGACTCTGGGGGGTGAGCACACCATGTGATATATAGATGATGGATTACAGAATTGTACACTTGAAACCTATATAATTTTACTAATCAATGTCACATCAATAAATTTAATAAAGATAAAAAAAGGAAAAAAACAGAAAAAGACCCAAACAAGCTTTCAGAGAGGTTTCAATGGGTCAATAAGCACAAAATAATCACTGCACCTCAGTAACAAAGGTAAATTCAAATTCAAATTGTTTTGAAAGAGGAATACTCATCCGCCAGCTTAGTAAAAATTAAAACATTTAATATACTAAGTGTTGGTAGGATGCAGTGCAATGAGAACTAACATACTTGATGATGGGAGTGTTAGGTGTTTTTCCACTTGGGAAAGTAGTTTGACTTGTCTAAGTAAGTTGAAGATTTTCATTCCAGATGTCCCATCAATTCTGGTTCTAAATATACTTCTAAGTACAAACAAAAACTTTTAAATGTGCATAAGAAGTCATGTCCAAGAGTGTTTCTAGCAGGATTTTGTGTAATTTCCCTAAAGTGAAAACAACCCAATGTCAATCGAAAGTAGAAGTAGTAAAAATATATTTTATAAACCTGAATATTTTCAAACAATGGCATTTATACGGCAATGCCAATGATAAACAGTATCTACATGCAATAACATCTGTAATTACAAACAATGTAGAGTAAGTCTCAATAGAAGGCATAGAGTATAATCCCATGTATATAATGTTGAAAAACAAACAAAACTAAACAATCTTGCCTTGGGATATGCACATAGATGGTGACTCTCCAAAGAGAAGAAAGGAAACAATGATTATCACAAAAGTCAGGGATAATGGTCACCTCTAGTGGGAGGAAGGTCGTTGTAGTCAGGACGGGCACACAGAAGGTGAGATGGAGGGAATTTCTCTTGTGTTGGCCAAGTCGTTTCTTGACCTGGTGATGGTTATATGAATAGGTGTTTGCTTTATAATCTTTAAAACTTTCACA
>NW_017732125.1:487595-511166 GCF_001890085.2 Hipposideros armiger | reverse complement strand
TGTATTCCTTGGCAAAAGCGATTCACTGATTACTACTGATCTGCTTCTTCTTCCCAGAACGTAAATGCAACTTTTAATACAATAGTTCCATAGCATCGTCCCCACTTATTGATTCCTGTTCATCATTCAAGGCATAGCTCTAATGCCATCAATCTTCCACGAAACCTTTCCTGGAGGTGTATATCTTTTTGTTTCATTTCTAAATCAGTTTATTGAGGGGAGGAGCACTATATATTTTGCCAAGTATTACAGTTATATGAAATTAATATCTGCCCTCTCCACACCATGCGTTTATCCATCTTCTACCTGAAATAGGCTTTCTTTCAATTGCTTAACTTACTGGGCCCTAATGCAACACAGTCCCTTTTCAGAGCTTATTTCCAGGTTAGTAGGGCTCACAACTAGTAAAAGCATTCCATCAGTGCCAAAGTCCTGTCCCAGGAAGGTGACATGCTTACAATTGCAGCTGTTCTGAATGCAGGGCCTGAAAAGCATCAGATGTCTCAGAAATTTCTACTTGAGTTTATATTAACAATCCTGCAAATCAATAAAGAAGATAAAAGCCAATTCTAATATCCTTTTTTAAATTTGTTCTGTAAGAAAGATGACAAGGCTAAAGACTGTGACCCTTGCTGCCTCACAAACATGCAGAACCATATACCAGACTTTTAAAAAATGAAGCCTCTTGTTGCTCTGGAAACTTTTCCTTTAAATATTTCCCACAAAACTTGTTTACGGACTATTGTTTAGTTACAGCATTTCTTTCCAGTATTTTCTTTCTAATATTAATAGCTGTTTATATTTTTATGCAGCACTCATTCTTATTTTCAGAATACTTTTTCTTGTTACTTAAACCCTCATATATAATTATGTCTTAGAAAAAGAAATTCCACAGTATTTGACTGATTTTTCAGCCACACAAATCCTTTCCAGTGCTGTCGTTCAAAATTAAAAGTTGCACAGGTTTTCATATGGGAGTCCTTTTTACAGAATTTCTGTTTAAACCTTGATTCATAGTTATGCCTTAAAAACATAATTGCCAATGATTTGACTGATTTTTTTTCACTCCACACATCTAATAAATGCACCTGAGGGAGCAGAGCTGGTGAAGCATAGCTCACTTGCCTTAAAGACATCCATAAGATGTGGTAGGAAAGGAATTATGAATACAAAGAAGAGTCTCTCTAAGAATTCTACATTTAATGCTTCCACAGTTTGAAGAACAGGAGCAATCTTTTAAAAAATATCTTCACCCTAATTCTGAACAACCACATTTCTTTATAGAATATGAGTATCTAGATGTCTTTAAGTGAGGCTGCCTGACATAGGGGTGTGAACACAGGGCTTAAAAGGGAGACCTCTATACTCTACTGTAGGCATTGGGTTACATGAAGGCAGGTTACTTAACCTCTGTAAGGCTGCCTCAGCTACCCGCACCCCTGCAAAATTCAGATGATAACCCCTCACCTTCAGAATTCAGATATGAATTAAGATCATCAAAGGAGGGGGCAGTTGATCCTGTAATAGCAGTTGTAGCAACAATAACAGAACAAAAGATTCCTGCCATTCGAAGGGATAGGGTGTGATTAATCATGGGAGGTAGAATGTAATAGTTAGAAAAGATCATATTCTATTTTATTATTCAGAAACACATTAGGGAAGGGAACCATACTCATGTTTCTTAAAGGTGTAAGGAATGTGATGACTGTGAAGGAAACAGAGCAGAATCACTGTGTTACCATTGAGTCCTAGTCTCAGAAGCCTTGCAATTGGTTTGTCCTGATAGGTCATGGTTCAGTCAAACATCAGTCTCCAGATAGCTCATCACCAGGGTTGAACTGAATGATCTACCCTGTTATATGCTGATTATTTAACTGAACAGAAACATAGCCAAAAGCTTGGTTTACGGAGTACACTTAGAGACTTCTATGAGCTAAGTTGTATGTTGTGCTTTCCACCCTCATAAATTTAAATGGATAACTGAAAAATACCCTTCAGATAAGTATGCTCTGTAAATCAAGTAGGAATGTGAGTGACAGCTAAAGCTGAAACATTCCTACTTGATATTATGTATTATTCTGGTGTAGTGGTTTCAGCTCAACTTTCTTACTGATGAAATGAAGTCACTAACTTTCCCAATGCGCCCTTCACTTGGTATTTTGAGGGTAGGGAATACATGGAGGAAATGTAGAGGCGGCATTGTACGAACACTGAAAAGTCACTGTCCCTTCACAGGGGAGCAGGTCACAAGTGGCACATTCATCTCAGAGCAGCCTTTTTGAGGTTGTTAGCATCCTGACATCTACCAAAAAAGGCTGACTCTTCCCTGGAATTTGGGGCGGACCTAAAAGCTCAAGAATCTACAGAAAAAGCAACTGTCACTGTGATACAGAAAGTACGTTTGGGGTTTTGAGGTGTTTCCTTATAGTTAAATAAATAAATAAATAAATAATTATTTTGCACGGGGAGGAATTGGCATTTATAAGAAGCTGTCTGGCTTCTGTTATTTTCATAAATTATAGTAATGACCAAATTTTGGAGTGTGACAGGATGGTAATTTGATAAAAATATGACTAGGATGTATCAGAACAAGGATGAATACAGCGTCAATGGTAATGACCATCATCATAACAATATTTGCCTGTATTAGTAAAAAGTCATATTGAAACTCCAGGGTAAACATGCATATGTCTTGTAGAGGTTTAGAGGGAGCGAACAATCAGGGAATATTTCTTAGAGGAGGTCACAACTGACTCGTGATGAAAGGAAGCAAAGCCACTATGCTTATAACTAATCCTAAAATAAAATCTCTTGCTCAATGTTCTTTATGTCCCTTCCAGGCCTATGTAAAACCTGCATTTGCCTTTTCACCAGCTTTTATATCCCTCTCACTTCCTCTCCAGCCTTAAGGCAGCAGTTAGTAGTCAGCAGTAGCACCCAGTGACTGCATTACCGCTACCTCTTCGGAGTTCTTCTTCTTCAAGCACTATTTCGTCAATTCGTATTTCTGCTCAATGGACTTTGGTAAGCTACACTTTGATAAATAGTAAGCCCCTTCCCTTTTCCCTTTCTTCACCCTGCAGGTCCCTAAAATTCTCCCTCTAATACACTGTTTACATCAAGTTGGAAGCTTCTTAATATTGTACTGAAATACCTTTTCCCAGTGTCTCCCCCTCTTAGACTGCAAACTCCCAGAGAGCACAGAATTACCTGCTGTTGATGGTGCATCCGTGTTGAAGAAATGAACTGAAATTCCAACTGAAAAGGCTAACGCTTCCTTACCTTCTAGTCACCCCTTTTGGAAATATTTCATCTTTAGCTACCACTCACATTCCTACTTCCAAATATTATCAGAATCTCTCACCTATATTCTGAATGATGCTTCATTTTTCCAGATATCCTTCAGATTCTCAAGATCCTATCCTCCTAAACTCTCAGCATTTTTATAGAATTTCCCTAGGCTTTTATTCTTATTTGCATCCGCACTTGCCTGATTCCAAACATATTCACAATTACCACCTCTTAAATCTGAATGTGAATTTAGAAGATGTGAGTTCATGTGGAAGCACTTTCTCTTACTATATTTGATACCCTGGGAAAAATGGTTTGCTTCTACAAGCCTCAGTCCTTTTTGGTAAAATTGAAGTGTTCATTCCCACCAGGCCCACAGAGCTGCCCTAAGGACCAAATGAAAGAGAGCCGGTACAGTTCAAGGACCCTATAAGATACTATAAATATGGAAGCTACTGTTGTACTTAGAGACTGAATATAGCAACAGATATGCATGGCTAGGCCACATATGACAATAGAACTCTGACTCATAACCTCTGCAGCAACGAGTCAAGGAAACCAAACCTCAACCTCTGCTGCAATTGTCCCCAAACTGTCAGAACTTAGTAAATAATTGCCAGCTTCCTCAAATTTTGCCATCATTCTCCCATACTCCAGCTGAGAACCAACCAGAGAAAGCCAAATATGGTTACCAAACTAGATTCCTCTCTTCTAGTTAGCCCACCTCCCTTCCAGACAACCTCCAGAAAGGGCATCCTTAAAGCCCTCTCTTTTTTTCCCCACTATAAAGCTTTTCAGCTCCCTTGACTGCCTGCCTTTGAGCCACTGCCAAATGCCAGTGACAGCGACTGACTCCTTTGCTCCAGCAAACCTTGTATAAATAACTCTGTTCTCATTTGGGTGCACTTTGTATATTTTTATAATGCCTTAGTGTATATTTAAGTTTACTCCTATAAAACTTAACAATAGTTACGTTTTTCCCTTCAGAGGATCAAAGCATTCATTGGTTCAGTGCTGATATTCATTAAGCATCTCCTACATACTGTGATGGCTCCTCAAGGGTTTTAAATAAAACTGATTTACGTAAACCCATAAATTACGTAGAATCATATGGACGATCTGGCCTTGCTTGGAAGATGTGCTATAGTATATGAAAAAACTAAAGTCAACTATTCAAGGCAAACTAAAAATGATATGTATTGTACATATATGTAAAATGAGAGATGCAGGCAATAAATGTACTATTTCCAAAAATTAGATATCACTTATGCTTAGCTGGGATCTAGGAAGGTTTCAGGCAGGAAATTAGATTTGAACTGGGACTTGCAGGGAGGTTGTAACTTGAGAGTGGCAGCGGGAAGCAAAGGTAACCCAGACAGGGAAATGTCCGTTAGTAACGTCCAGGGCAGGAATGTGCAAAACCTGGTAGGAAAGCAGGTAATGATTGTAACAGGAGCCTATTGAGAGTAGGATGGGGTACAAGGAAAGGGTAGTGATTAAGATTATAAAACCAATGGGCCGGCCGAGTGGCTCAGTTGGTTCAGTTAGCTTAAGAGTGCAAGCTCACCGGTTCGATTCTCACATGGGCAAGTGATGGCTGCACCCAAGCTGAGCTGCTGCTGAGCTGCCAACAGGTGGCAGGATGGCTCAGCTGGTGTAACAACAAGACTGCCTGTTCGATGGTGGGCTATGCCCGCCCGCAGCTAAGACTGAACTTGGCACCTTCAGCTGAGCTGCCGCCCAGATGGCTCAGTGGATAGAGCGTGTGTTTTTAACAACAAGGCTGCTGGTTTGACTCCTACATGGGATAGTGGCTATGCCCACCCGCAACTAAGATTGTAACACAGCACCTTGAGTTGAGAGGCCGTGAGCTGCCAACAGGCAGCCAGATTGTGACTGGCGTTCTCCACAACTAAGATCAAAGAACAACAACTTGGCTGGTCCCCCTCCCCAATTCCCCAACACTGTTCCCCTCCCCCTATTCCCCAATTAAAAAAAAAAGATTATAAAATCATTCACAAAAATGTGAAATTCATCTTGAATGTTTGTGATCAGAGAATTAATATATGTAGATATCATTTCAAATTAAGAAAGCCTTTTCTCCGGACTTATGTTAACTTCTCAGTGTGTGTAGGGAACTACTTCCCCCTCTACTTATAATGATTTATAAAAGTATCACTTCTGATGCAACTAACTATAAATAGTTTAAATTATCAAAGAATATCTATATACTAAAATCATGGTCTCTAATTAATTTCCTTGGGAAATCTCCTTTCAATACTTGTTTAGTTAGAAAGCAGAGGGAAAGACTTTGGAGAATACAAATAAATTATGAATATTTATTAAGTCCTCATTGGATTTTATTTGAAGGCACATACTCAGCTAAACCTCCATTAAGAATTTTGCCACGTTAAGGATTATAAACTAACATTTTGTAAAGTTGCCTGGTGGATGATTATCACAAACAATAACTCTAAACAAACAAAAATAGACTGCACAAAAGCTTACAAACTTTAGTTTCAGTTTAGAGTTATTTTTCTGAAGCACCACCCTTTCCAGTAATTTTTAAGGTAAATTTTAATGTGCTGGTAGATGATGAAAATACTTCAGACAAAGCAATATGAATCTTACACAAAGGCAAGAAGGAAAAGGGCATCTTTTGGGGTGCTCAGAAGCCACCAATCTCTGAACACTGGGGTGGATCCCTCCGTGGACACTGTCTCTTCCCTCATCATCCATTTCCCACCATCACAGCCGAGTCTGTCTCCCAGGCTTGCTCTATTAAATATGAGAATCTCAATTTGATGCACTCTACCTTTTAAAACTTCTAAAATTGATTTTAAGTATAATCTTATATGTTCAAAGTTTGATTTCAGTGGAATATGAAGTACATGTATCAAACTTCTCTGCAGAGATTCAGTTTGAGAAATGTAGAAAAATCATAATACAGTAATACCTTGGTTTGTGAGCATAATTCGTTCCAGAAACAAACTACTTGTACAGCAAGACATCATTTGTTTACCACATTAAAATGTATTAGAAATGCTTGCTTGTCTTGCGGAACACTTGCAAACCAAGTTACTCACAATCCAGGGTTTTACTGTCTATCATTGCTGTGCTATTTTTGTTTCTTCTCATCCCCCTTCCTGTCTTTCTGGGCCCAAGCACATACTAAAAACACTAAATTCATTTCATATTGTAACTCATTATTGAGAGAATGATTCTTTCTGCATCTAATAGGAGATATTTCAAAAAGTAAATCCTTGGTGTTGAATCAAACCACTGAAAACCGTGTTGAAGCTAATACCTAGACAAATCAGGGCTCACGAGTCTTCCCCTGAGAAGGAGAAGATGTCCCTATAAAAGGGGAGTTTTTTTCCTTACTGACCACAAGAAGGGAAACTATATAAGGTATCCTAAAAGTCTAAAATGTTGGCCCTAGGTCCACCTAGGAGCTGAAGGCAAATTATATAAACTTGAAAAGCTACTTTGAACATTCCATGCAACACCCACCCCACAAACATATTATCACTTAAAATATATGAGTCAAACTTGGTTCAAATATTGAGTTTCTCTTTAGATTCTTCTGGAATCACCATATGCTCAACTGGCCAAGAGTAAGATTGTTTTGTACTGGATTGTACCATCTTCCCTTGAATGATTATTCATGAATTATTAAAGAAAAAGCTCTGAGTATTATAGTAAATCTTTCTTAATAGCTATTAAGTATCAGTAAGCTGAGTATCTTTTCTCCATGGATAAAAATACAGTTTGGCAAAAGGGAAATACATACAGAAAAAGCATCTTGCATGATTGGGGAAATAAGCTAGCTACAGTCACAGATCCATAAAATACTTTGCATTCAGAAATTAATACTTGCATGATTAAAACACATTTTTAGTTAAAATAATAACGCATAGACAATATAGAAAAATGAACTTTCGGAGGGAAAGAAATGAACAACATTTAATAATAGTAATGTGAGAAGAGGATTAAAAGTTGAAAAGATTTAAACTGCATATTCGCTCAGATGACATATAATAAAAAGACTTTGCTAAAGAGGGGGAAAGTCAGCAGAGTAGAGGGTCAGTTACAGCTTATTCAAAGAGAAGATCAAAAGCAAAACTTAGCAAATCATAGGAGGTAAGTAGCTGCAGAAAAATAAAGCTTCAGAAATAAGATACCTGAAGAGAAAAAGATTAAAGGAACAGAAAAAGCAAACAGTGATATTCACAGGTAGAAAATTATGCACGTATATAAGATAGAATCCACGAAGAACTTTGAAAACTGGAAATGATTTTACCTTCAGGTTGATAGGAACTCAGCATCCCTGTAACCTGGCCCTTTTAATAACAATTCCACTTCAAATCCTAGGTGTTTATCATATGGGGAGGATAGAAACCAGACTAATATCAATTGAGCATCCATGTGCTGATGTGGACACCAAAGGAAGTCATATTTTCACCTATGAAAAAATGGGAAATATACGGAACCACAGAATCCCAGGTTGAACGCATCTGAAGGGTATCAGTTGCTTGAATCTCATCTACAAATTATCTTCTGAAAAGCTCATTACCTTCTAAGGCAGTTAATTCTGGTGTCAACACTGTCAGCTTAAGTCTTTGGAATGAGCTGGAATCTATCTCTGTGCATCCATGACTCATTGGTCCTAACTCCAGGACCTTTTGCAAAGGCTAGAGTCTTCTACATTGGGTCCAGCTACTGTGCTATCATGTGGTTTACTTCAGGCTAACATACAGACGAATCCTCTAACCAGTGCCCATAAGACATGGTTTTAAAACTCTGCTACCAGCATGAGAGCTTTTTTTTGAGCATGCTCCACTTAATCTAAAATGTTTGGTATAATCTAATTAGCCTCTTGCAACTAATATTTTATGAACATGGTATAAATTGGTTGAGTTTTATGGTGAGCCATATCATTATGTTGAAACTTAATTGAATTGATTCAAGTTAAACATATGCTGCTGCTAAACCATATTTACTTGATCCTAGACATAGTTTGTTGTTCTGCTTGTCAGTATCTTTTTTGGCTAATTCAGTCACTAGATTACATGTCTTGCTCAGTAGTGTGTCTTCATCATGACATTTAATAATGTGACTTAAATCACTAATATAAAAGTGATCAAAGCAGAGAAGACAGAGCATGCCATAAAAATGTCACTCAGGTTGGGGGTTCAATGATCAACTAAAACACATTTCTTTATCTTGTCCTCAATTATAACCCAAAAAAACTGTCAAATATTTTGCTACTGCATTTCTCTCATCTACAGGGTCACTAAGCCTATATATACTCAAATGAAGTGACAGAATATATTCTTATTGAAATTATTCATAATCCTAGTGATAATGGCTTATTTTTTTTCTTCTCATGCCACAGGTCATTTTCTTTTAACTATGTTTTTTTTAAATGAGAAAAATAATACATTCTCATGTAAAAATAAAAGTCACACAACTATGAAACATAAAAGTCTTCCATTTTCTCTAATGCCTCTACACAACTCCCTAGAAGTAATGCTGTTAATTTTTCTAAACATATTTCATATTCATATTCAAATGTACAGATAAAGGGCTAGATATACCTTATATTTATGAGTATAGATATAGACAGAAATAGAATGTTTATACCATCCATCAATCATATGTCTGTTTATTAACGCACCCAACTACCCAATGTATTCATTCTGTTCAGCTACTTGCTTTTTGTACTTTAAATATTTATTTTACTTTAATGGATAAATGCAAGTTCAATTGTAATTTATATTAAGTGTAAATATCTTCTATTCGTCCTTCTAGATTTATTTGCCACCTTCTTGGTATCTGGAGAAGCTGGTATGCAAGGATCATGTCAACAGACATCCTTACCACTTGACTTTGAGCCACAAGATTAGAGATAGGGACAAGAGTCATTCTTCCTTCTTTTAAGGTTTGTCGTGGGCTGGCTAGACATCTCTTGACCAAAGATTCTAGCTCCTATACAGGTGGCCCTCTCCCCTTCTCTTCTCATAACGCTCCTGCCTCTTTTCCTTCTAGGCACACAGGTGGTACCTGCTTCCTGTATTTCTAACACCATCTCCCCTACACCTTGCAAACACCTCGCAACATATTTTTAAATTGTTCCTTCATTAAATTATCCTCAGATTACACAATTTGAGTGAGCAATTGGCTTCTGGTCAGAATTCTGATGAATAATGCATTTATTGATGATTTTCTAGATAGTTTACAATCTTTTTTTTTTTTTTTTTGGAGGGCAGTGTAACTGGCCCTCATATGTGGGATCCGAACCGGGGCCCTCTGGTATCCCAAGCCAGTTCTTAACCATCGCACCACTTGACTGGCTCGATAGTTTACAACCTTTTACTACTTAAAAAATATTTCAGTGAACATCCTTGTACACATATCTATGCACAACTTAGGAGACTATTCCTGTAGAAAAATTTTCTAGAAGAACTTATGAGCACCTGTTTTTCAACTTTTTTCAGATATTACCAAATGTACCATAAAAAGTTGTAAAAATTTGTGCTTACAATGACATTGTGTGAGGATAAACTGAGTTGCCCTGTGCAGAGTGTAATCCATCTGAAGTAGTTAATAATTTGGTTTAGAATTTCTCCTTAGTTTGAAATAAAAATCACCAGTTTTCAGAACCCACTTCTAATGTTTTAAGAAAAATTGGGGCCTTCTGAGCAGCTTCTTTTTCTTGGGCCCACTCCAAACTCTTTGGAGTGTACTTTTTTCTCCTAATAATGCTGCCCTTGAGCCTTTGAACCATGGCCTTGAGCTGCTTTTCTTTGTGCTGCTAATTCTTGGGAGTGTATTACCTCTTCTAATAAACTTCTCTTTCACCACTTCAAAAAAGAAAAGAAAAAATAAAAATTGGAAAACTACATTTTCCCAGCTTGTATTTCCATTCTATCTCCTCTTCCCACAATCCTTCCTGCTCCTCAGATAGATTTGTCTTTGTGCCCAGGACCCTTAGTCCTGAGTTGTGACACTACAGCATTAATGAAAAGCCTGGAATGTTTACCAAGCCTCTTAAACTTGGAGGACTTAAGCTCCAAGTTCTGTCTTCGTTTCACTAGGAAGTTGTTAACATGGTTGTTGAACACTTTCAACCTTCTAAGTATTTTTTTTCCCTCTGGGCTCCTTGGAGTCTCACAGCTCATGAGTCCCTCAAGGATGCGTGGAGAGTTTGAATGAACATTTTTAGGCTTTCGTGGCTGTGGTCCCTCTTTTTGGGATACTGTCTGCCTAATTTCCTAGCCTCTGTGACAATTCTGAAATCCAGACACTCTTCAACCCAATAAAATTGTAACTTTGTGCTTGAGTGTTACCTTTGGTTTGCTTTGGGGTCTAGCCAGTGCTCCAAAGGAAAAATCAACATGGACCTTTCCAGGGTCATATCCTCCCTACCTTCTAACTTCATTGCTCTTTTGTTATTTTCAAATATTTTGTTCAGAGTTGATTATTATTGGAAGTAGGGTTAGTCTTACCAAGCCACTCTACCATTATCAGAAGCCAGAACTTGGCATATGGCTTTTTAAAAATGTCAGCATTCCAGAATTTTTAGGAGTCAAGTAAAGGTCTGGGTGTTCATGTGAACACTGCAACAATTTTTGCTAAATTTTATTAAATGAGGAAACACTGATACTCAAGAGTTGCAGCTTTGAGATGAGTGGGTTCCTATTTTATCATCTGTGATGCTAATGAAAGGAAACTTAGGGCTTAAAAACACAGAACATTTAGTTACAACATGTATATATTATTCTAACAATTACAACATACTTTAAAAATTTGCTTTATCATTCTAATTTCTCTCAGAAATTCTTACACAAAACAATATTGAAATAGCTTTATAGAAGTTTAATTTAATGGTTTCAGAAATGACCAAAACATTACATGCTGGTCTTGAGTATTTGGTGGAGAAGTTTGGCCTTCAATTCAGACGTATATGAGACTACCCTGAGGATACCATTTTCTGAAAGTGGTTAATATGAGAAAGGCTGTGCTTTTCCATTAATTCTGATTCTTCATTTACCTTTATATTATCTGTGAAGAAAGGCTTTATTAAAATAAATTTAATAGTTCAAAGAAGATTAGAGAGGGTACTTAATGTAATATAGAGGGAAAATGCTTTTAAGCACACTTTTGCAGTTTAGAAGTACATATTTAAAATCAAGCAATTGAAAGACTAGAAATCCTTCTTATCTTTTCACTAAAGCATGGACAACAATGTAAGCATGGTTTAAGATCTTATTAGCTTATTTCTTAAACCACTTTTTAACATTTTCAAGTTGCTTTTCTCCCTGTGTACCTCTATAGCTGCTATCACAGCTAATATCACAGCTTATTATGATTATTAGTTTATCTAACTGCACCTACCCACTGCCTCTGTCTTACTCAGCCTCAGGGTCCCTTTACTCAGCATGGTGCCTTAGATTGGTAAAGTACAAAGTAAAATTTATAGTATGTATATTTATTTGTAATGACTAAATAAATAGAATGAGTATATATTTTTTAACTTTATGATCAAGGTTTTTACTATTTCAGGCTGGTATTCTGACCAATTGATATTTTTGTAAATATTTTAAAGGGAACTTATTAACCAAGCCTAATAATACCAAAAGTTTGGAGAAATCTGACACTCTAGAAGGTAGTCTACAGAAATTTTACAAAGAAAATTTCATGTGAGGGCCAAAGTGAAGATTAGGTTTTTATCTGAGCATTCCTCTCCATCTATCTTTCATAGCTCTCCCATTAGCTTTGATTCTGTCAAGTTCAGGAGTGTAGCACTCAGTCCTACCACCTCAGAAACGGACTTACTGGCTTTTATTTCGGGCACATTGACAAAACTTACGTTCTGTACAATGTTCAGAATGCCGTCGTTTAAGATCTGTGACTCCCACAGAGGCTAGCTACTCTTCCCACTTTCTGTCTTATGCATTCTCTTTGTAAAGGCATACCGCTTATAGTATATCAAATCAGGATCTGACATTTATTTTCTGGGAATAAAGTATAAAAAGGCGTTAATGTCAATTATGATAGTAATAATGCCAATAAGAATAAAAATAATAAGTAACAGCTATCATTATAGAGCACATATCATAGACCAACCTCTTTTCTATGTGCCATAGTTTTCTGTTTTACAACATTAACCAAAGATTCACAAGTAATCGAGACAATAAAACTATGCAAGTTATTAGAACAAGACAAATTCATATTCTTGCACCAGGATCTATTGGATCTCTACAGCAACTATGACTAAGAAATCTCATTCTAATTGACCCATATGTTTATACCATCCATCAATCATATGTCTGTTTATTAACGCACCCAACTACCCAATGTATTCATTCTGTTCAGCTACTTGCTTTTTGTACTTTAAATATTTATTTTACTTTAATGGATAAATGCAAGTTCAATTGTAATTTATATTAAGTGTAAATATCTTCTATTCGTCCTTCTAGATTTATTTGCCACCTTCTTGGTATCTGGAGAAGCTGGTATGCAAGGATCATGTCAACAGACATCCTTACCACTTGACTTTGAGCCACAAGATTAGAGATAGGGACAAGAGTCATTCTTCCTTCTTTTAAGGTTTGTCGTGGGCTGGCTAGACATCTCTTGACCAAAGATTCTAGCTCCTATACAGGTGGCCCTCTCCCCTTCTCTTCTCATAACGCTCCTGCCTCTTTTCCTTCTAGGCACACAGGTGGTACCTGCTTCCTGTATTTCTAACACCATCTCCCCTACACCTTGCAAACACCTCGCAACATATTTTTAAATTGTTCCTTCATTAAATTATCCTCAGATTACACAATTTGAGTGAGCAATTGGCTTCTGGTCAGAATTCTGATGAATAATGCATTTATTGATGATTTTCTAGATAGTTTACAATCTTTTTTTTTTTTTTTTNTATATATATATATATATCCTCTGAACCTTATGTGATTTCAAGTTTGATTCTTAAAGAAGAGTAACATTGTAATATTGTCTATATTTCCAAGATCTTTGTGGAACTATTGAGAAACAGCATAGTAAACTCTCCTTTCTTATGTAGTTTTGGTGAAAATGAAATGGTGGTAATATTTTTATTACCATTATTATTATATCACCATTACTTGATAATTTATAACACTATGTGCGAAACACTGTTCTAGGCATTACAGATATTGAGCCTTTAATCCTGACAATAATCTTAGGAGGCAGGTACCGCTACAATCTTCATTTTGCCAAAGACAATGAGGCATCAAGAAGCTAATGATCATGCCCAAGTTCATACAGCCAGTAAGAGGAAAAATCAAAATTCAAAACAGGCAGCTGTCTCCTGAGTAATGGAGGTTGATTTAAGGCTTTCTTTTTATTAAAGAAATAGTTTTATTTTTTTCTTGTTATAATGGCAGATATCATTCATTCAATGAGATAACTTGTACTTGTGATTCAAAACTAACTTCTCTTTCTAATTTTTACACAGAAGGCTACTTAATCTACATGTGGCTTAGATGAGAGATGTAGAACAAAGGTGGTAATTCTATTAAAAATAGGAAGATAAACCTAGGAAGTAGGAGAGTGACAGGACAGGGGGAAAGACAGAGTGAAAAGTGTCAGCTCTCTAGGAAGTAGTTTTAAGATAGTCTCTGGGTGTCTCCTTATTTGATTGTAATACATTCAAATTATATGTTTTAGTGAAAGATTTTTCTGTTCTTAAAAATAACTCCAAGAAGGGTTGAGATATCACACAACACTTTCATTTTAATTTTCATAAACCTATAAAAAATTATGAAAACATGGGAGCCAAGAACTATAATACCTTTTAGCAGAATTGAATTAATTTTGGATGTTTTCATTAATGAGATGACAAATGTGGGTGGCATAAAGAAAGCTGCATCTCATGAGAAGTATATATGTAATTATTTAACATTAGCTTTAAGAAATAGGAGTTATTTTCCTTCTCTATTTTTTCTCTGATGAAAAAGAAATTAAAGAACTAAAGATCTAAACATTATTTTAGTAGATTTAACAGACAGTAGTACAAGAGAAATGTATAAGGAGAAAATGAAAGGCTTCTTAAAATGTCAAATCTAGGAAAACTAAAGACAGTCCATACAAAATATATTATGAAGATCATAAAGAAATTCAGAACAATGTTCAATTATCAGAAGCAGACTTGAAAACAGGAATGCTTAAGTTTCTAAAATAAATTTTTATTGTAAAACTAATTCTCCCTTTGAGACAACTTTTCTGAGATTTAAATTTTCTTAGGTGACCCTCATTATTAACAGTGCATCTTTTGGGCCAGTTGAGTGGCCCGTTGGTTAAGAGCTGGCTTGGGACGCCAGAGGGCCCCGGTTCGGATCCCACATATGAGGGCCAGTGACACTGCCCTCTACAGCTAAGATGCTCAACAACAGCTCAACCTGGAGCTGGGCTGCTGTGAGTTGCCGGCAACAGCGTAGGCTGCAGCCCCTGTGGCAGTGGGTTGCCATGGGCTACCATGTGTAGCCAGCAGCCAGCGTGAGTGGCCGTCCAGAAGCCGGCAACTGATCTGCCTCACCCGGGAAGAGCGCAATGATGGTGACAACTCAGGCCTGTGAAGCAACATCCTCCACAACTAGACTTAAGAACAAAAGGACAGCAACTTGTCTGTTCCCCTTCCCCCCAATTCCCCAATAAAAAAAAAATATTAAAAAAAAATAGTGTATCTTTCATTCGTTACTTTATTCATTCAACAATCATATAAAAAGGGAGTCAGCTGAGTGGCTCAGTTGGTTAAGAGCTTGCTTAAGAGTGAGAGCTCTGAGCAACAAGGTCGCCGGCTCAATTCCCACATGGGTCAGTGAGCTGCCAACAGGTGGCAGGATGGCTCAGCTGGTGAGAGAGCATGTGCTCCTAACAACAAGATTTCTGGTTGGACTCCTGCATGGGATGGTGAGATATGCCCACCCGCAACTAAGATTGAACACAGCACCTTGAGCTGAGTGGCCACGAGCTGCCGGCAAGCAGCCAGATGGCAACTGGACTTGGAGGTGAGCTAGTTGCGCCCTCGACAACTAAAATTGAAAGACAACAACTTGACTGCTCCCCTCTCCCAATTCCCCAATTTAAACAAAACAAAACAAAAAAAGACCAATTATATAAAAAGGGGCAACTATGGATGAAAGATGATTGACCTAATTAGGGATAAATGAGTATGACTATATTAATAATTTGAATAGGAAAAAAAAACTAGGATAAGATAAATCTTAGAGAGGGAAAGTCTCCATAAAGATATTTAAAAATTGGCTATATATTTTTAGAGAGCTAAATTTACATACAATGATATGTATGGATCTTAAAAGTATAATGCATTGAGATATTTTAATTACTCAGTTATAATTATATATAATTTGTACATACTAATATTCACCTTTATTGGATATAAAGCTGTGTGTTTTGACATATAAATGGAATCATGTGAAATTGAAAATCACTGTGTCTGGCTTCCTTCACTTAACATAATACATCTGAGATTCATCAGTGCTGTTGTTTGTATCAGTAGTTTACTCCCATTAATTACTAAGTAATATTTCACTGTATGAAAGTACCACAGTTTATTTATCCATTCACTTATCATAGGACATTTGGGTTATTCCCAGTTTTCGGTTATTAATAATATTGCACACCTCCAAGTAAAGATTTTTGAGTGAACATAAATTTTCATTTCTGTAGGGTAAACTACTAGGAGTGAAATTTCTCAATCACGTGATAAGCTTTACTTTATGAGGATGCCATACTGTTTTCCACAGGTGGGGTAGCATTTTTCATTTCTAGTGAAGATGTGTGAGTTCCAGTTGCTCCACATCTATCAGCACTTGGTTTTGTCAGCTTTACTAAGCCATTATAACAGGTATCTCATTCCAGTTTTAATTGGCATCTTTTTGATGACTAACAATATTGAGTATTTTTTGTACGCTTTTGCCATCCACTATTTTCTTTGGTGAAGGACCTATTCAAATCTTTTGGCCATTCATTTTTAACAATTGGTGGTTTGTTTTCTTAAGTTCTGAGAGTTCTTTGTACATGCTAGACATAAGTCCACTGTCAGGCATATGTATAGTGTATTCTGTGATCTTATTAAATTCACTTATTAGTGCTAAGAGATCATTTTTGTAGATTTCTTGAGATTTTACTGTATTATTAATTATGTCTTCAAAATAAAAATGGTCTTGTTTCTTCCTTTCCTAACTGTACACCTTTTATTTCATTTTTTGTTTGTTTTTTGGAGTTTGGTTTTTTTTTAACTTATTTAACTAGTTACGGTTTCCAGTATGCTGTTGAATAGAAATGATGAGATGAACACTCTTGTTACTTTTCTGATCTTTGGGGAAAGGCTTAAGGCTTTGCCCATTAAATACGATGTTAGTTTTTTTGGGGGGGTGTTTTATAAATGTGCTTGGCTAAGTAGATTAAGGATTTTTTCTTGTATTTCTACTTTGCTGAGAGTTATCATCACAAATAGATGTTGATACGTGTCAAGTGGTTTTCTGCATATATTAACAAGATCATGCAGTTTTTCTTCTCTAGTTTTTAATATGGTGTATTATATTGATCAATTTTTGAATGTTGACTAGCCAAAGATAAAACACATTTGGTCATGATGTAGTATCTATTTTTTATATATTGCTGAATTCAATATTTTGTTAAATATTTTTGTTTATGTTCATGTGGGATATTGGTTTGTAGAGTGTTTCCTTGTACTATTCCTATCTGCTTTAGATATCGGGGCAATAGCAGTGTCATAAAGTGAGTTGGGAATAGTGTCCACCCTCCTTTCTCCTTTCTAAAGGAGATTATGCAATAATTTGGTGTAACTTTTCATGGGAACCATCGAGGACAAGAGTTTTATTCATTATAATGTTTTTAACTACCAATTCTATTTCTTAAAAAAAAAAGCTCTATTTAAGTGTTCTACTTTTTCTTGTCTAAATTTTGGTAGTTTTTATCTTTCAATGACTCAGTCTATTTATCTATGTTTTGGAGGTTACATATTAATGTTTATTTATAGTAATCCTTATGAGCTATTTAATAATTGTGAGATCTTTAGTGATATCC
The DNA here is from genome assembly GCF_001890085.2 of Hipposideros armiger. NCBI lineage: Eukaryota > Metazoa > Chordata > Mammalia > Chiroptera > Hipposideridae > Hipposideros > Hipposideros armiger. The sequence continues at coordinate 493,766 of NW_017732125.1, read as the reverse complement.
CTGGAGTGATAGCTTTCACTTCTGATCTTAATAACTTATTTCTCCTCTATCTTTTTCTCAGTCAGATCAACTAAATCTTTATCAAATTTTTGATATTAAAAAAAGCAGTTTTAGTTTCATTGATTTTTCTCTTTTTCTACTTTCTAATTTCAATTTCATTTATATCTTTCCTTATTTTGATTATATTTTTATTCTTACTTGTTCTTGGGTTTAGTTTGCACTTATTTTTCTAGAAAGAGGAAAACGTTTTATTTTCTCAAGGTAGAAATTCTCTCTCTTTTCTTGCCTCAGCTTTATTGAGATAATTGACATATAAGATTGTGTTAGTTTAAAGGTGTACATGTTTTGATACATTTATATTACTGCAAAATGATTACCACCATAGCATTAGTTAACACCTCCACCACATTATAAAATTACCATTCTTTTCCTTTATGAGAACATTTGAGATCTACTCTCATAATAACTCTCAAGTATAAAACATCGTATTATTAACTATAATTGCCATGCCTGCCCATTAGATCCCCAGAACTTACTCATAACTGGAAGCTTGTACCATTTGATCAATAGCTCCCCATTTCCCCCACCTCACTTCCCAGCCCCTGGTAACCATCATTTTAATCTGTTTCTTTAAGTATGGTGTTTTTAGAGTCAACATATAAGTGACATCATACAGTATTTATCTTTCTCTATTTTACTGAGCATAATGCCATCACAGTCCATCCATGTTGTCAGAAATTGCAGAATTTCCTTCTTATGGCTGAATATTCCATTTCATATACATACACAGACACAAGCACACACAATCGACCTTTTAAGTGTGAATTTATTTCTGGACAGTTTATTCTGTTCCATTGACCTATATATCTATCCTTATGCCAGTATCACATTGTCTTACTATAGTTTTACAGTAATTTTTGAAAATGGACAGTTTAAATCCACCACCTTTATATTTAAAAAAATTGGGGGCTTTTTTAGGTCTGTTGGGTTTCTGTGTACATTATTACTTTTAGTTTTTGAGTATTTTAATACACAAAGCCTCCAGGTATACAATAAAGAAAAAAATATTTTTTGAAAGTGAATTTCTATAAATGAAGAAAGGGATCACGATATATTTGAAAGGACATTTGATTTTAGCTAAGAAGGATACAAAAAAAATATGAAAAAAATAATGCTGAGAGAATGTCTACTTCTAATTTGAGAACCGCATCTACCGTCAAAGCAGAACAGGGACGCTCAGGCTGGGCTACGCATGTGCCAGGACGAGAAAACTGAGATGGGTAGGCATAAAATCATTACGCTTTCTGATCAGCCTGTTCCCATGTGAAAACATGCTCAAGAGGAAGTCCTTAAAAATGAACGTTTCAGGGTCCGCATATAAAGAGCTTGGAAGTTGCCATTCCATCCTAACAACAAGCAAAAAGCTAAACGGACTAAAAAATTAACAACTTTTTTGGATATGAAAGAAAGAAGTGGATACAGGGCAAGCTTCTCCCCACCAAGGTTAGAGAGATAGACAGGAGACGACCGGGAATCATGGCTTACCGGAGCAGAGGATCAGTAGTGCAAACGGCCACAGGAGCTGGTGCCAGGCAGGAAAACCTGAACTGCAGCTGACAAATTGCTGGGGGCTCACCGTGGACAACTCTGTGAGTTAGGAAGTCCAGGGAAACCCAGTCATATAGAGTCCCACAATTTTGTGAGGTTTCCCTCCAGGAGCTCAACCAGGTTCTCACAGTGACTATCAGAGGGGGGGAAAATCCCATAATGCATCTGGAGGGAAAACGTAACAGCTTTGAGACACACCGGAGCACTCAGTTCTTAACAAGGTGTGCCCTCAGGAGAGTTAAATACAGCCTAACCTGCTGGAATATTATCAGAACCTAATTCACCTGGGGGAAGGTAAATATTCAATTCCAGTCAGCTGTAGGCTTTCGCATGGGAGAAGGTAAATACCCAACTCACATCCACACTAGCCATCTTGTCTTAACTAAGGGAGGTTAAAATAAAAAATTGGGAAACACCTGTAAAGTTCACCACCCAGAGGCATAGACTAAAAGATTGAAATCAAATTATAGAACGTGTCCTCTCTCCCCAGCCTCAACACCACATTATTAATGCCTATTTACAGAAGTTCCTTTTACCCAGTAGATTATGTCTGGCTATCAAGAAGAAATTACAAGGCACCATAAAAGGCAAAAAAACACAACTGAAGACACAGTTCAAGCGTCAGAACCAGAGTCAGACACAGCAGGCACATTGGTTTATTAGATCAGAATATAAATAAAACAACTGTGATTAATATGCTATGGGTTCTAATGGATAAAGTAGACAGCATGCAAGAATAGATGGACAATGTAAGCAGAGAGACAGAAATCCTAAGAAACAAACATACAAAAAACATGCTAGAGATCAAAAGCATGGTTAACAGAAATAGAATTTGAAGAAACCCTCTGATGGACTTATTAGTAGTAGACTGGATACAGCTGAGGAAAGAATCGCTGAGCTTGAGAATCTAGCAATAGAAACCACCAAAACTAAAAGCAAAGAGAATAAAGATTAAAAGAAAAAAAGACTATCCAAGGTGTGTGGAACAAACACAACACGTACAATATACACATAATGGGAGTATTAGAAGACAAGAAAGAGAAAAAGAAACAGGAGAAATATTTGAAACAATAATGACTGAGAATTTCCTCAAATTAATGTCAAGCACAAAACCACATACCAGGGAGCTCAGAGAACACCAAACAGAATAATACCAAAACAAAACCCAAAAAACCTGACCTACACCTAGGTATATCATTTTCAAACTAGAAAATGACAATAAAGAAAAAAAATCCTGAAGAGAAAACAGAAGAAAAAAACAAAATAACTTGACCTATTAGAGGCACAAAGATAAGAACCCAACTGCTCAGACGCTATGCATGAAGAAGAGAGTAGACATAAATATTTAAATTCTTGAGAGAAAAAAACAGTCTAGAATGCTCTACTCTGTGATATTATTCTTCAAAAGTGAAGGAGAAATAGAATTTTTCCAAAAAAATAAAAATTGAAGTTTGTTGTTAATAAACCTGCCTTGCAAGAAATGTTAAAAGATCTTTAAAGAAAAGGAAAATAGCGCAAACTCAGACCTACATGTAGTATGGAAGAACATCAAAGATGGACTAAATGAAGGTAATATATAAACTTATATTTCTTATTCATAATTAGCCTAACAGATAATAGTTTGCTTAAAATAATATTGGGTTGTCGGAAAAGTCATATTTTTTTCTGTTTTTCGTTGCAAAAATGCGTCATGACTTTTCTGACAACCCAATAAGAGCAACAATGTATTTAATTATGTATACTTAGTATATATCATATATATGCATGTGTGTACATATACACACATATGTGTAATATATAATATGCTTATGTATACGTATATGTATGTAAAATGCATGGTACAAGGGACAGGAGCAAGGAATTAGAATTATTTTGATATGATAAGGTACTCACACTATCCATAAAGCTTGACATTGTTATCTGAAAGTAGACTGAAAAAGTACAGAAAAAGATAGAACATTTTCTGTTTGATTGAAGTATTTCTAAATAAGTTAATTTAATATTTAGAAATTTAAAAAATATAATGAACAACCAAATATCCATCATTCAGATTAAATAAATATAAAACAGTTTGCTGTATTTGCTTAAGAAACTTTTTTAAAGAAATAAAACTTTATAACCTTCTTTTCTCTCTTTATATCCCACATCTTTCTGGATTCTTTCATCTGTTAATGTAGTGTTTCTTCATGAGTGCAACAATCTACAATAAAGAAAATGTTTTTAATTTTTTCAACAATTATATCATTCATGTATTATTCTATAATGTGCCTTTCATTCCTTTAGCATTCTAATTTTGATTTTTATTCATGTGATATAAATAGATCCAACATATTTATTTTAAATACTATACATAATAACCTATAATTACATTGCACTATATGCCAGGTTTATATCTTGTTAACTGTATATAATCTTTATAATAACCCAGTGAGGTCTATATTACTATTATGACTATTACCATTGTTTTTTATTTCTTTATTTTTAACATTTTTATTTTTTATTAAATTTATTGGGGTGACATTGGATAGTAAAATTACAGAGGTTTCGAGTGTACAATTCAACAACATATCATCTACATATTACACTATGCCTACTGCTGAAAGCCAATTCTCCTTCCATCACCATATATTTGACCCCCTTTATCCAATTCTACAACTTCCCCTTTTACCTTACCCTCTCGTAACCACTAAACTGTTGTGTGTCTATGAGTTTTTGCTTGTTTATCTTTTGTGTTTCTTGCTTTCAGTTTAACATCCCACATGAGAGAACATATGGTTCTCAACTTTGTCTGACTTATTTCACTTAGCATGATAATCTCAAGATCCATCCATGTTGTTGCAAATGGCAGCATTTCATCTTTTCTTATGGCAGAGTAGTATTCTATTGTGTATATGTACCACATCTTCTTTATCCAATCAACTATCAAAAGACACTTTGGTTGTTTCCATGTCTTGGCCACTGTGAATAATGCAATGAACATAGGGGTTATACCTTTACGGATAAATGTTTTCAGACTTTGGGGTGGATAGCCAGAAGGGGGATTGCTGGGTCGTATGGTAATTCTATTAAGTTTTCAAGGAACCTCCATAGTGTTTGAGGAACCTCTACACATAGTGGCTGTACCAGTTTACATTCCCACCAGCAGTGTATAAGGGTTCCTTTTTCTCCACAACTTCTCCAACGCTTGTTATTATTTGTCTTATTAATAATAGCCATTCTAACAAGTGTGAAATGGTGTCTCAATGTGAATTTGATTTACATATCCTTAATAAGTAGTGAAGTTGAACATTTTTTCACACATCTGTCGGCCGTTTGTATGTCTTCTTGGGAGAAGTGTCTGTTCAGGTCCTCTTTCTGTGTTTTAATTGGCAACACTTCTCAGTGTTTTCCATTGTTTCACTGTAATGTATGACCTTGCATTATAGTTTTTCACCTTTTAACACAAAAAACATAATTTTTACAGTTTATTGTTAAATTTACCATATGTTATACATATATATGTATATGTGTATGCATATACACCTACATATGTATGTATATACCATATATAATGTTAAGTGCCATGCAGTATTTTAAGAGTTATACTTAAGAGGTCTGACAATTAAGTTTGAGAACTTGCTGCAACAACATTGCTAAACTTTTTTGATATCAGAGGGATTATTCATTATGAATTTGTACCAACTGGACAAACAGTTAACCAAGTTTACTATTTGGAAGTGCTGAAAATGTTGCGTGAAAAAGTTAGACGACCTGAACTTTTCGCCAACAATTCATGGCTGTTGCATCACTACAATGCACCAGCTCACACGGCACTGTCTGTGAGGGAGTTTTTAGCCAGTAAACAAATAACTGTTTTGGAACACCCTCCCTACTCACCTGATCTTGCCCCCAATGACTTCTTTCTTTACCTGAAGATAAAGGAAATATTGAAAGGAAGACACTTTGATGACATTCAGAACATCAAGCATAATATGATGACAGTTCTGATGGTCATTCCAAAAAAAGAGTTCCAAAATTGCTTTGAAGGGTGGACTAGGTGCTGGCATCGGTGCACAGATTACTTCTTCAAAAGTAACCATAGTGATGTTCAGCAATGAGGTATGTAGCACTTTTTCTAGGATGAGTTAGTGAACTTAATTGTCAGACCATGTATATTAACTCATTTAATCCTCATAACAATACTATATATAGCATACATTAACCTCATTTTACAGATGAGAATTAGGGGAACAGAAATGTTAAGTAACGTGCTCAAGCTTATATAGCTAGTAAGTGGCAGAACCCACAGTCACAACCAGCAGCCCAGCTACAGAATTTCTGCTCTTAATCACATCCCACTTATTTTCTCTACCTTTATGTATCTCTAGGTGGTAAACTATTATTCTCAGCTCTTATTCTTGAATACATGTTTAGCAGAATGCATTATAGGTTATAGTTTTTTTTGTTTTTTTTTAAGATTTTTATTGGAGAATTGGGGGATGGGAACAGCGCTGGGGAATTGGGGGAAGGGGAACAGACAAGTTGCTGTCCTTTTGTTCTTCAGTCTAGTTGTGGAGGATGTTG
>NW_017732125.1:439330-487335 GCF_001890085.2 Hipposideros armiger | reverse complement strand
GTTCTTAACCATCGTGCCACTCGGCCGGCCCAGGTTATAGTTATTTTCTCTCAGTTCTTAGAATTGTTTATTTCATTGTTTTCTGGAATATATCAATGCAAATGAAATACTTCTGCCCATCTAATTGTCCTGCATTTTTAGGTAATCTCTTTTCTCTACATTAGCCTCTAAGATTATTTTTCTTTGTCCTTTATGTCTTTTAGTTTCAAAATAAACTATCTAAAATGTGTGGTTTTGATACTCTTGGATTCATAATTCTAGAGAATTCATATATAGTATATATCTTTGAAAGTAGCTTCACTGCCATTGAGATATAGGCAGATATACATATATTTCATGTAAATATTATAGGTATACACCATTCCATATGTATATATCATGTGACTTTTCATATATAGTATACATATGTAGTACTGAGATCTATTTTATATTTATACATATATTTCATCTAAAAGTTTTTTAAACATATTTCTCTTTTATAAGATTTTTAATAGGTTCCTTTTATATCTACCAGCTGTTTTTCCATTTATTTCTGTATTTCTATTTATATATATATTTAAAGATATCTTTCCCTTCAGTTTCTTGTTGTTTTGCTTTAGGGAAGGGAGGAAATCCCAAATGAAAACAGTAATTTTCAAATTGATCTATGGTTTTAGTCCTATTGAGAGTGATAGAACACTGTTCACTGTCTTTCTTTGTAGTTACTTTCCTGGTGTGTTCTGGAATTTATTTTTAGCAGATTCAACTTGAATATGGGGTCCTGCATGGGCTCCCCATAAGAAGAAGTATGATGAAACAAAGTAGTAAGTCACTAAGACCAGTTCTGGGCACACAAGCTTTCAATAGGCCTTACAACTTTTTATTATATCTACCATCTGTCTAGCATTTCTTTTCTTGCCTGCATCTGGCCCCTATGGATCTAATTCTAGAACCTCTTGTTATTTTGATGAGTTGATGTAGACTTTGGCTGTAAAGCAGTTTATTAATGTCTCCCTTGGAAGGAACCTTTATATAAGCCTGAGATGCAGGCAGCAATCACTCTTAGTTCTTTCCAGCCTCTTTTATGTGCAGAGAGCACCATTCCAGCCCTGGTTCAAATAATGAGTGCCTCTCATTCCTTGCCCCACATGGGTCACTTTGAATTTTGTATCCCACCGAGTTAAACTTCCCAGTTCTTGACCCCACTTCCAGATCCACAGCTCAACAGGGCTACAGTTTTTTCATGAGTTCCTGCTTTGTCTTCCATTTCCACTTTTGGTACCCTGAGATGCTTGCCTCATTAATTTTCTCCCTCTGTGTCATGTGATTGAAACTGGGGGGTCCTGGAACACCCCAAGCATGAACTTTAAATACCATATAGATTAGAAGTCTCATAAATGTATTTTACAAAGTCTGCTTACAACTTTTAAAATATAGCTTTCTATTCTATTCTATTGAAAACAGTTTCCAATATTTTGGTTTTCAGTCTTAGGTAGCTCATTTAAATAAAAATATATACTTTGAATTCATTCACTTTATGTAAATCAAGAATCCACTAGCCAACAAGGTATCATATTTCCTGTTTAAAAGAAGGATAACTCTATTTGCATTCTGTATTTTATTCAGTTTCTATTTAGTAAATGGTATCTTTGCTTAATTCCAAGGCGATATGGTTGCCATTTTTCAAGCAAAACCACTAAATATCTTCATTTTATATCTGAGGAAAGTTTCATTTGAATTAATGAATGCCCGTTAGCTGTAATGAAAACATTTTTATGACAAAATTTTAAACAGTTTTATTAGCATGCAATAGCTCAGAAGGAAATATCTATTTTATCTTTTTGTTTTATCTTTTTGTTTACATATGTAATTAAGTATAAATTTATTTTCAATGAATGAAAGGGTGGTAGAAAAGAAGGGGGCATTTTGTTTGTTATGTTATTTAGCATTCATATGAATGTTATAAAGGTCATTTGGTAATTCCAACACCTGATTTATATGAACAGCTTTCTGGTTAAGATGTTTAGGGGGCTGGAATATTTTTATGACAAAAGAAAATCTGTTTCCATTTCAAGTATAATCTTTACATTGCAAGCACATGACCTTTATTTAATGCAAATATTGACTCCCTCTTTAAAATCCTTTGTCCACACAAAAGCTGGATCACTTGTAGGCTCAGCAAGGAAGTAGAAAGCAAAGAAGTTTTTTACTTGAAATTGTCATCAATTTGGATTCCATCAAGTATGAGAGATATTTGCAATAAATAGTAAAGTGTATCCACATGTCTAGTGTACACTCTGCACCTCACGGACACTGATAAATACCTGAATGACTACATGTGGTTTTCAATAGTTCATAAAGAGGGGCAAAGAAAAATTTTCTACTTCATTCTTTATCATTGGTATGGGCAAAGTATTTTGCTGCCGAGGCATAATGATTTTTTTTTCCTGGCAACTCTAGCAGAACAGCATCTAGTCCAATTAAAAAGCTGTTCTTTTCCTGTTAGTTTAAGAAGTCAGCACCCACGCTTCACTGCGGTGTTCAGCTCTCAGTTAATAATAGCTCTCTTGACATCTTATTAAACTGAAGATGCTTTCAGGCCCAAGATTAAATGGCATGTATGAATCTCTTTATATTATTTGAAATATACACTCTACCCATATAAACTACTATTTTTGTCCTCTGAATTTTGTATGAGTTATTATTTCCAGGCCCTCAGAGAGGGTCACTTTCCACAAAGGAAATAGCCACATAGTGAAAAGGTCAAAGCAAAATCACAAAAGAAAAAAGTCTGAAATCATAAAAAAAAACAAAACACCTTTTTTTTTTTTTTTAAGGAAGATGAAGATCAGTCATCAGCTATTTTCTGCCACAACCTGAGACATGTGGAGGAATAAATAAGTATCTTCTCAATTTTACACAATAGATCCCTCCTCCCAGGAGTACAAGTATGCTTGTAATACCCATATTTGGAACGGGATTCTCTCTTCTTCTTTTTTAAAAATTTACTTTATTAAGGTATAATTTAAATACAATAAAATGCATATTTTAAGTGTAGAGTTTGGTGAGTTTTGACAAATACATTAATGCATATACCACACACACACACACACACACACACACACACACACACACACACGCACACACACTGATATAACAATAACATACAGAAAAGTTTTTTCACCCACAAATATTCCTCATGTCAATTACAGTCAATCCCCAATCTCTGTCCTTGGCCCTAGGCAATTCCTAGCATGCTTACTCTTTCACTAGAGATTAGAATAAAGTTTCCTAGACTTTCACACAAATGAGTCTATATTTGTACCTGGCTTGTTTCAGTAAATGTATTTTTTTTAAATAAACTTTTTATTTTAGGATAATTCTAGATCTACAGAAAAATTGCAAACATTGTCCAGAGTTCCCACAAAGCCCACACCTAGTTTTTCCTGTTCTTAAAATCTTACATTAATTAATGTGTAGTTAATGTAATTAATACAATGCTCTTGTCACAACTAATGAACCAATAATGGTATATTAGTATTAAAGTCATACGTTATGCTTATTTCCTTACTTTTTAACCTAATGTCCTTTTTTCTCTCCCAGGATCTCATCTAGGATATTGTATTACATTTAGTCATTGCATTTAGTTGTCATATCTTCTTAAATCCTTTTGGCTGTGCCAGTTTCTCAGATCTCCCTTGTTTTTGATGACCTTGACAGACTTGAAGAGTACTGCTCAGAAATTTTGTAGCATGTTCTTCAGCTGGGATTTGGCTAATGTCGATTACACAAAAGAGTATTTTTTGCAAATCAAGAGTTATAGGTCTTGGGAGGAAGACCATGGAGGTAAAGTGCCAGTCACATCACATCCTATCGAAGTGACTGACCTTCACTGTTGATGTTAACTTTAATCGCCTGGCTGAGGTAGTGATGGTCAGGGCTCTCCCTGTAAAGTAATTCTTTTTTCCCACTTCCAGGTTGTATACTCTTTGTGAGGAAGTCACTAACTGGAAGCCACACTTAAAAGGGTATGGAATAAAGCCCCATCTCCTTAAGTGCTCCAAAAGTATCAACATAAATGATTTAGAATTCTCCTGCACATATTTGTGTATTCACCTCCATTTATTTCTTCAGTAAAACATTTATATATGTCAGTAGGAACTCCTGCACATTTATTTTAAATTTTGAGTTATACTATAATACTATGTTATTAATTTTGTTACACATTTGGCCATTTGGAGCTCTTTCAATTGGCTCCTTTGTCCCTTTGATATATTCCCATTCTTGTGGGCTTTTGGTTTTGGTTTGGTTTGGTTTTGGTATGGGTTTGTTTTTGTTTGTTTGTTTTTTTTCTTTTTGAGTACTACCTTACTTTTCTGGAACTACAAGACTCTCCGTCCATATTTTATAGATTCTCTACTGTAGCCCCAAATCAGCCATTTTACCAGTAAGTGCATTTTCATAGCATGTACTCTTGATAGAATGTGATGAGAATGACCATTAACCTCTGCGGTTTCCTCACCAAACCGATAACCACAATCTAATGATGAGAAAAATTGGAGACTGTATTAGAAACCCAGAGCTAGTTATGCTCATTGCTACTGGGTTATCGTTACTTCTATGCCTTCTCAGGGGCAGAACAGGGATATTTGTTACCAACCTATAAATACTTACATATATCTATAAATATTTCTATAGGTATCTATCTATATCTATATTGAAAGATATATAAGTTCATATGATGTCTCCAACTCTAATCCATTACCAAATGGATAATTCTGGCCATCAGCCCTTGCTTATCTATAACCTCCCATTCCAGCAGTGAGAAACTTGACAACTGATCAACTTCAGCATGCATGTACTTAGGGGCTTCAGAACTGTTATCCTGGACCACTGGGGAAACAATTTCATCAACTACAGTAAGTTGCTATGTTTAGTGCCTTTAGTCTTAAAGTCTCCACCAATTTCCAAAGTTACTTAGTTCAGCACCTTTTTCTCTTACCTCCCTTCAGTGAGGTTATTTCATACATTTGCAATACAGAGTTTGAGTCACTAGAATGCATGAAGGTACTGTTAACTAAGACTGCAAAATTCCAGGGGAAGAGACTTTTTTTGCAAATCAAGAGTTACAGTTTAATGTATGTTAAATTAAAGACGCTTAATGGACGTTTGGGGATATATCAAGTATACTGTCAAAAAAATAACCATTTGCCTGGCATGTAAATTGCAAACATTTTCCCCTGATTAATGTTTGTCTTTTGAATTTGATTATGGTATAATTATATCTAATTACGTATTTACATTTTATATTTAAACATATATAACATATTTATAGGGAAATAAAAATTTATTTTCTTTATATCTATTCCTTCTTATTGGAATTTCAAAATTAAGTCATGCTCTGGGTGCTTAAATATTTCATTGCAGAAAATTTTTTGAATGTCATTTAGCAAATTTCCTCGCAATATTTGTTTTCTATCTAATTATGATAACATTATGCTTTAAGTAGTTAAGATCGAGTATTTACATAGGTAAAAATGAAGTTCAAGAACAGTCTGAGAGGACACAATTGTCTCTAATCTCCATATGCGGGAAGGGATTCTCAGTCAGGTACCCCTATTTAAATATATCCTCAGTTACCTAAAGTGAAGAAGAAAACAGTCTTATTTCTTGAATGACTGAATCTTACTTCTTGAATGATTGAGTAGAATGCTAAGTAGGTTGTCTCTGGGAGCTGAGGTTATAGGTGATTTATACTTCCTTTTTATCCTTTTCTGAGTTTTTCAAGCTTCCTATAGTCAGCCAGTTACGTTTCAATAATCAGTGAAACACATAAATGTTATTTTAATAGCTTTATCTATCAAACTAAATCCTCTTGCCCACACATTATCCTGGTTCTCATAATTATGTTCTAAAAGTGGTTCCCTATCTGTGGAGGTCCTGACAACTGCAGACAAGCTCTGCTAATGATTTATCAATAACCCCAGGAAATTACCTCCATCTTATAAACAGCACAGCATCATGTTTCTTCACTTTAACTTATAACAGCAAACCTGGCCTGGGCTTCAACAGACTATTTTAGTTAATACTAATTTCATTCTGACAATATTTTCTGCTTTTGTTAACTTCAGAGCAGCTGCTGTGTTAACAACAAACAAAGAAGAAGCTGGATGTGAGATTTTTTGAAAAAGGATTTTTGTTTCCCCTGTGGTGTTGTGAACACACTCATTCCTTGCCCAGGAAACAAAACAATGCTGGGCCTGCTGTCATTCAGACCAAGTCTTAATGATGAGTGTTGCTGCTTTAGGTGTAAGGGTAGAGCTAAGCTATGTTGGAAGAGGAAACAACTCTGACAAAAATACAGCCACATGAAGGAATTGAGAATATCATAAGAAAGTAAATAAAGAATGTTATTGTCCTTTTTTTTTTTTTCATTTCTTCTCTGGCACTCTCTCTCCCTTTATTTGAATCTGTGTTTCTGACTTATATAATTTTTATTATTCTAAACTTTAAATATTTCTTTTAGGGTGGATCTACAGGTGATGCACTCCCTCAATTTTTGTTTTTCTGAGAAAGTCTCTATTCTTTACTTTTGAAGAATTATCTCATGGGATATACAAATTTAGATTAGTGTGCTGTTTTTTGTCTTTGTTTCTTTTCCCCAACACTTTAAATATTTCTCTCCAGTCTATTTCATTGCATGGTTTCAACAGCAATCAATGTAGTTCTCATCACTGTTCATAGGTAAGATTTTTTTTTTTTCCCTTCTGGCTGCCTTCAGGATTTTTCTTTGTCTCTGTTTTTCTGTTTGTTTGTTTTTTTGTTTTTTGTTTGTTTTTGACAGATAAATATAATATGCCTACATGTAGATTGTTGGTATTTATCCTGCTTAGTATTCTCTGAGTTTCCTGGATCTTTGTTTTGCTAATTGTCATTAATTCTGAAAATTCTAGACCATTATTATTTCAAATATTTCTTCAGCTCTGTTCAATGTTTCTTCTCCTTCTAGTATTACAGTTACACATTTCATTTTTTGAAGTTTTTCCACAATTCTTGAATATTCGCTTTAAAAAAATTATTTTTCTCTTTGCATTTCAATTTGGGCAGTTCCTACTAACATATCATCAAGCTCACTTATTTTTCCTCAACTGTTAAGTCTACTTACTGATGAGCCCAATAAGACATTCTTTGGGTTTGCTGTTGTGTTTGTATTTCTAGAATTTCTTTTTGAGTCTTTTAGTCTTCTCTCAGCCTACATTACCAATCTGTTCTTTCATATTCTCTATTTTTTCCACTAAAGCCCTTAATATATATTGTGTCATCTGAAAAGTCATGACGTATTTTGTCATGACATTTTTCAAAGGTCATTTATTTATATAAAGAACAAAGATCAATCAATGATATATTGCCCATTTTGTTCGATAACCTTTTGCCATGTTTCATTGAGCTTCATAATTCTTTGTTCATAGAAAGACCTGTTTTTATTTGCGAAAAACTGAACAAGGTGCTGATTTACAGCCTCATCTGAATTGAACGATATACCACGCAAGGAGTTTTGAAGAGAGCGAAACAAGTGAGTCTGATGGCGCAAGGTCAGGCGAGTATGGTGGGTGTAGTAACACGTCCCATCCAAGCTCCAATAATTTTTGACGGGTGATCAAACTTGTGTGTGGTCTCATGTTGTCGCGATGGAACACAACTCCTTTACAATTAATAAACTCTGGATGTTTCTGAATGATGGATTTGTTCAAGCTGTCCAATTGCCAAGAGTGCACATTCAATTGATTGTTTGGTTCCTTGGTAGGAGCTCAAAAAACACGACACCTTTAAAAATCCCACCACACTGAGAGCATAACCTTCCTCTGATGAATGTCTGCTTTCGATATCGTTTGAGGTGAATCATCACGTTGGGACCAAGACCATTTGCGCACCACATTGTTGTAAACAATCCACTTCTCATCACCAATTATCAGTTGCTTCAAAAAAGGATCATTTTCTTCATGTTTAATGAGCATATTGCAGATGTTTATACACGCCATCAAATGAATTTTGAATTCATGTGGGACCCAAATATTGAGCTTGCTTACGTATCCCGGCTTCTTCAGGTGGTCATGAACGTTTGCATGATGGATGTTCAATGTTTCTGCAATCTCTTGTGTTGTATAATGTGGGTTTTACTCACATCAATGCCTTTATTTTGTCGTCATCAACCTTGGTGGGCCTCCCTGACCGAGGAGCGTCGTTGAGATCAAAATCACCAGCACGCAATTTTGTGAACCATTGTTGGCACTGATGTAGAGCATTGTCACCATAAACTTTATGCAACTTTTCACAAGCTTGATGTGCATTCTTCCTTTTATGGAAGTAAAACAGTAAAATATGGCGAAAATGCACAGTTTGGTCTTCCATCTTCAACTTGTAAAATCTCCAAAACTCAACCAAATCACTGTTTTTTTTTAGAATGAAGCTAGAACTGTCAGCTGTCAAATGACATAGCAATAACATAGATGCGAATGACTCTAGTACTTCCGAAAATAAACTAAGCGCCATCTGTCGCAAACATGACTTTTCTAAAGACCCAATAATTCATAATTATTTTAAATCTCCTGTATGATAATTCTAAAATCTGTGTCATATCTGAATCTGTTCCTAATGTCTGCTTTTTCTCGTCAGACTGTTTTTTCATGGCCTTTTAGGATATGTGTTAGTCAGGGTTCTCCAGGGAAATAGAGCCAATATCTGTCTGTCTGTCTGCCTATCTATCAAACTGTCTATCTATCTACCTACCTACATAGAAACATGTTTATTACAGAGAATTGGCTCATGTGATTATAGAGGCCAGCCCATAATATCTGCAATCAACACTATGGAGACCCAAGAAAACTGATGGTGTAAGTCCCAGTCCTGGTCCAAATCCCTGAGAGCCAAGAGAACTGAGAAGGTGTAGCCCAAAGACTGGTCTCAATACCCAGGAAGAGATGAAGAGATGATATTTCAGTTGAGTGCACAGGCACAAAAATGCCTATGTCTCAGCTCAAAGGCAGTCAGGCAGAAGGAATTCCCTCTTACGCAGTCTTTGTGCTCTAGTCAGGCCTACAACTAGTTATATGAGGCCCAACCATACTAGGGAGGGCAATCTGCTTTCCTCAGTCTACCAATTCAAATGTTATTCTCATTTAAAAACATCTTCACAGACATGCATAGAATAAGGTTTGACTAAATATCTGACCACTTACTGGCTCAGTCAAGTCGACACATTAACCATCACAGCACATCTTATAATTTTTTTGCTGAAAGCTGGAAATGGTATATTGGGTGATAGGAACTAAGGTAAATAAGGTTTTAATGTGAAATTTTATGTTAATTTGTCTAGGAGTTGGGTTGTGTTTAATGTTTGCTGTAACTGAAGGCACCATAGGTTTATTGACCCCCCCCCCAGTGACCTTATTTTGTATCCCCTTTTGTCTTTCAGCGAGTGTCTCTTAAGGACTTCTAAAATTGCATCTGCATCTTAGAGCTCTTCTAGCTGTAATTGTTATTATTCTGAAGCCTTTTTGATGTGGTGGTAAGACATTAGATGAAGGAAGTGGAAGTGTTCTAAAATCTTATGAATTTAATCTCAGTATTTTAGTGGGCCTGTCTCTAGACTGTGACCTTCACATCTGTTTCTTTGCTTCCCCCCTTTCCACCACCCCTCCTTAGGGGAGACGGGGAGACTAGAGCTGCATATGGCTAACTGCCAAACCTCCAGGTAGTTAGGGTTCTGGTAAAGTTGTTTCTCATATAGAGAAGTCCTTTGTCATGCTCTGGACTATTTCAAAATAGTTACATTACCCCTACTCCTGCTAGAGAGGATTTGTCCCTGATCTTCACTATGAGAACCTAGTAGGTTTCCTGGAGGTAAAGCCCATGAAACTTTGGTGGTGGTGTGGGTGGTGGGGTCTCCCTATGACTGTAGCCCCCAAAAGTTTTTTTACTCTTTTGCTAGTTAGTCCAGACTAAGCCTTTAGCAATCTGTCAAAATGATTTAAGTATTGCAGCCACTATATGGCTACAATGTCTTCTGCTCTAGGTAAATTGATTTTGGCTGGGATTCTCTATATTCACCTTTCTCTCAGATTTCAGGGTAGTGGTCTATACCCCATGGCCCTAATTCTCATAAACGAGTCCAAGAAAAGTGGCTCATTTTCAATTTGTCTTGGAGTGATGACTTCCAAGCTTCTTATATGTGGGAGCTGAGAGCAAAACGCCATAACTTCTCTACCACTGATTCTCTTGCATTGCAATCAAAGGGAAATCTCATAGTTTCTACATTTTTTTTCTTTGTACATCTCCCTACCCTACCCCTTGAAATTACTGAGGAAATTCTTTTCAATATCTTTACTTCTTAGCATTTTATTGGTCTCTCCCTGGGAGATTTTATAATTGCATATTTCAAAATATAACCAAAACATTTTTTAAGCAGAAATTACAGTTAAGATATAAATATTAAAATGTGGTTTGTCAGGTTTTGAAATTTAAGAACAGGAGTTAAAATAAAGGGAATGGAATAAAATTGGGGCTGCCTTTAATTCTCAGGTTTTATTGCTTATCTAAATTTTATGGGCTGTTTAGCATATAACTACTATTGATTGCTGACACAAGAAACACAAGAATCAATAAGTACTCACAGACATTGGCTAATAAATACTGATTCTTTTTCAGTAATTCATTTATATAAACTGTTTATTGGTAGCAAATGATAAAGCTAAAAAAGTTGTGTTGTTTTTATGCTATGGAATATTATGTAGATAATAAAATTCTAATTCTTGTAAAAGAACAGGAATATGCAACTTTTTTTCTTCTCAGAGGAAATTTTAACATTTTATATATCATTGTCTTTATTAGTAATGTATCTGTATCTACTCAGCCTACGAAAATTTACATTTAACTTTTGTATAAGTAATACATTTCTGTGATTCAAAAATCATTAACTTAGAGAGTAAAATGACTCCCTAATATCTTTATCTCTATCCTCTTGGTTCCTGTTCCTTTATCTCCATTGTCATCAGTATTTAAGCACAAATAAGAAATCCAATATGTGCCTGCTGTTTGAACACTAGGCTTTTGGTCTATGTAATTAAAAGGTTGAATTCACATTAACTGAAATAGTAAGAATTAAAGTAAAGGAGATTTGGGGGAAAAGTTCAGAAATTCTATTTTTGATATTTATGTTACAGATTCCTACAAGCTATCCAAGAAGATAAATTGAGGAGGCAGTTAGTTGGACATGTGTCTACAGTCCATCACAGAAGGCCAGGCTGAGACATACTTTTGAGAGTCATCAGTAATTAGATGGCACTGAAAGCTATGAGGCTAGATGAGATCACAGAGGGAGGGAGGGAGAGAAGGTAGGAGGGAGGGGTGAAGGGAGGGAGGGGTGAAGGGAGGGAGGATGGAGGGAGGGGCAGAGGGAGGGAGGGAGGGAGTATGATAAAGAGAATCAAGCATTGAGCCACAGGCACTTTAAGCATTTAAGCATTCAAGAGAATGAGGAGCAAACTCTAAAAGAGATTGAGATGGAAACAAGCGGTACAAAGAATATTAAGAGAGAATAATTTCCTGAAAGCCAAGTGAAGACATATTTGAGAAGAAGAAAATGATCAGGTGGATCAAAAGCTGGTAATAGGTCAGGTAAGATGAAAACCAGGTGATTGATTCAGCCAAATTGAAGTCATTAGTGATCTTGACAAGAGAAATTTTAGTGAAGAAATGGAGGGAAAATTGGAGCAGGATCAAGAGAGAATGGAAGAAACAGAAATAGAAAACACCAAATACAGATGATTCTTATTATGATAGTATTTTCTTCTAAGTTTCTTCAATCCGTGACTGACTGACGTGATGAAAGTGGTGAGTGAGCTGATGGTGGATGTATACTTCCTCTTTGCTCTAAGTCTTCTCTCTCTTTAGAGAAATGTCTGCACCTAAGATCTGTTTTCCATAACTAGCGTTCTGCTCAGGCTAGCTTCCTCTGCTTGGCTGTGTCCCTGTGTCTCTTATGGAGGCTAAACAGCCTGCTGCCTCAGGAGACAGTCCAGTGTTTCCTGTTTCTTAGGATTGCCTCCGTTTGCTTTCAGGAATATGATACTACTTTCTCCACAATACATAATATTTCTCAATAGCATGTTTTTAGTCATATCTGCACCATATCTAGAAATTCTTTGGCATAGGTGGCATAATAATGCAATTCTCTACCTAGTGTTCAAGATTGATATAAATTTTTCCACTACTTTTAATAATTTTTTTGATCCTTTCAGTTTAATTTGTTGGAGGAATGTAAGGACAGAGTGATCATCTATGATTACACAACATTTAAGGTAAGTTCGACTCTATTAAATTGATTTTCAGTTACTTACCAATTGACGGATCTTTTGGACAAGTTACTAAATTTCTCTATGATGCAGTTTCTTTATCCATGAAGTAAGTGATGACACAAAGAAAATTACTGTGAAAATTTCAGTGCTTGGCACAAGTTAAACTCTAAGTTTCTGCCATTTTAAAAGCACACAAGGATTTTCAGGATATATGAGCACCCCTGCTTGCTTGTTATTGGCAAACCTAAAGGCATCTTTAAACACTGGGAACAGATAGGTTGATTGAACATATGATGCCATACATGTTCATTATATATATATATATATATATATATATATATATATATATATGCATTTCTTTATACCTTATCCCAGTACTTCTCTGAAAGGAGATCTGGGATAAGTACTGGGATAAGGTACAAAGAAATGCATATTATTGTCAGGATTAAAAAAATATAGTTCTGGAAAAATTCACAAAATTTTTTTATAAATAGGACACATTACAGAATCATGCTATGAAGATTAAAAACATGATAACAGAGCATCAAGAGGCAAACTGCTATTGGATTCTGTGATTAAAAGAAACATTGTGAATAGCCCCTAAAATTAATTTAGAGTATATTCAACACCCTTAGGCATATGGCAGCATAATGTAAGGTCACAAACTTTAAAGATACCAGTCGTCACTGAATCCAATTTCTTCATGCTGGCTGCAATTTAGTTGTTCCTTTAAGAGCTGTTCTAATTCAATGAATTAATAAGAAAAGCTTAGTATTTAAATCTTCCTACCTTACAAATTATTTTGCAGTGAATGTAGAATACTAGCAAGATCTTTTTTAAAAATTAGAGAATTTTAGAAAAATAAAAATCTGTGCTTCTTATTTTTAAATTTTGAAACATTAAATGGTCAAAAGAGATCTGATTTCTATTTTAGTTAATCTATTAATTTTATGTATGTATGTGTTTATTTAATTTATTGGGGTGACACTGGTTAATAAAATTGTACAGGTTTCAATGTACAATTCTATAAAACATCATCCATATATTGCATTGTGTGTTCACCAACCAAAGTCAAGTCTCCATATTTAGGAAATCAATTTTGTTTTTAACATCAGCAATATCAAATACTTTTAAAATTGAAAGTAAAAATATAGCTTCTTTTGTTATTATTAAAAATATTAGCATATCATGGCTTATAAGATCCTGATTCTTAAAAATAATTTCTTAAAATAATTCTTAAAATTAAATTCACTTTTAAAGTTTCAAAATATGTGAAAAGGTTAGAAAAAAAAGGGAAAGTGGGGTAAGTATGGAGGTTCATTCTTTAATTTATTCACCAAACATTTAATGATGGCTACTCTATTCAGTTCCTAAATAGGAAAAATAACTTACTATCTTATGGAAAAGTCAGAAAGTAAAACAAATTAAAAATTGTTATTACAGCAGAAATGGGAACACAGAGGATAGGACTGAGACCCAGACAAAGGAAGAGGGATAATTGTGGGTGCATAGAGTTGCTTCCCAGATATCTGTGCTGCATGTTAAATGTGAAGGATATGGAAAGGACATTACAGACAGGCTGCACTGGCAAAATTTTGAAGACTTGAGAAATTGGGCATGGTTGGAATGAAGGGTAAAAGGTGGGAATGGTAATATTTAAGGCGATATAGGTAGAACCCTGATCAATAAAAATGTCTGTTGTTGTAAGGAGTCATTATTGAATCCTTGAGAGGTGAGGGTTAACTTGTCAGTGTTTCATTACTGAGTGAGCTGCTTCTCAAAGACATAATGTGCTTCTTTGGGTAAATTGGCTGATAACTGCTGATAAGTCAAGATAAGAGCCCAAAGGTGATCATATAATTCATCAACATTACATCACTAATGGCCTTGACAAGATTTAGAATAGATGTCTTGAACAAAGCTAGATGAAGGTGAGTGATGAACCTAGAAGAATCTCTGTGCTGTACAGAGGGCCTACCTGTGGTTGTTAACCATGAAAATAAAAGCTTTATAAAGGTGTGCATTGTAGGCAGAGGTTTAAAAACCCTTGAATGATAATAATCTAAATCCTTACAATTAAAAACTCTTTTCCAAGGGGTTTAACTGGCAATTTGTGAAGATGAGCTCTAATTAGTGCATAGGGCTCTCCATCCTCAGAATTCAGGAGCAAGGTCAGCAACCGTCACCCTATGATATTGAAAGTAGTCATCATCTTCATAAAACGTCTGTGTTTTATGCATTTCCAGAGTTAAGCCACAGAAGAACTGGTTTTTGGAAGCTCTGCTGATAATACTAATGTGGTTACAATTACTGTCAAGTGACTAATTGGTCTCTCCAAACTCAGAAAGATAAGTAGGGGAGTAATGAGTTGTAACATGTCTGAAAAAATTGGTGCCAGGACACAAAAATGGCAGCTTATGTGCATATAATGTTAAAAGTGAATGTATGTTAAGTAAAAGTCTTCAAAGTAGGGTGTATGCATCTCAGAGGGTCCACAAAATGGTCAACGGACCCATTTGAAAGTTAAACAAAACATTTCCACTTTTAAACATACATATGTGTGTATACACACATACACATACATATATGTACATATATAGACATACATATATATATGTTTGTTTTTATCAGAAAAAAATATTAACCTTTACTAACATTTAATGCAGAAATTAACATGGACATCTTAATTAGCTGCCACCCTCTGGAGGGAAAAATCTAGATACAGCTAAATATAAAGGTGTGGGCAATGGGATCTTTACCTTCTACTCTTTCATCATCACATTTCTGTTTACACATGAAAAATCATTCAAAGCTGACAGCGGACAAACAGAACTGTTCAAAGATTTGGAAATACACATTCAGGAAGCTCTGATCCATCTGATGGTATAGGAATGTAGGGAGAATATGGATGAGTGAGGAGATAAACTGGGAATCCAACAGTAAATGTTCTGATATTGATATTAAAGCATAATTTCTTCCACTTTACCCATATTTCCATTCAAAAGGCTGTGGGTTCTCTGCTCATTGTTTAGGTGGAAGGATGTGGCAGAGATGAAAACAGCACAGGGCCTATAAGTCCCTATAACTTTAATTCCCAGAACCTAGATACATGAAAATTATGGAGAAGGTTCCTGGTAGAAACACTATGTCTTGAGAGGAGCATGAGGCACCCATCTATAACCCCCAAGGTTAAAAAGAGATTATTGAACTGTGGAGTACAGAGAACATTAAAAAGTTGGAAAGATATATGAAGGGAAGGAAAGAGAGAGGGGGAGAGAGGAGGAGAGGGAGAGAGAGAGAAAGAGAGAAAGAGAGAGAGAGAGAGAGAGAGAGAGAGAGAGAGAGATGTGCTGGTAGGTTTTGTGAACAGGACAGCATTCTAGCAGCTTCCAGAGGATGCAGCAAGTCACCAGAGAAAAGTGTGTGGTATGTTTAGCTCTGGGCAATTTCTCCAAAGTATTGTGTGTTCTGTGTGGCACAGAATAATGTCAAGTCACTGAACCTGGAGTAGCCAAGCCAATTGGAGTGACATATAGCTCACTGTAAAATTACTGAAGCAAAGCCCAGGACCACACTATTCTCCTTCCCTTGACTCTTACTTTGACACTGCATAAGACTCCAGTGCTATAACAGATCCCTGGGATGTGAATGTGGGGAGTGGTGGTGACCCTCGAAGGGACCGAGGGTTTCACCCACAATAAAAAAAAAAAAAAGCAGGATGGCTCAGCTAAAAAAAAAAAAAAAAAAAAAAAACAAAACAGAGATAGTGGCGGCCAGCCGAGTGGCTCAGTTGGTTGAGAGTTAGCTTAAGAGCGCAAGCTCTGAGCAACAGGGCCGCCGGTTCGATTCCCACAAGGTCCAGTGACACTGCGCCCAAGCTGAGCTGTCACTGACCTGCCGCGGAGCTGTCAACAGGTGGCAGGATGCCTCAGCTGGTCAGAGCACGTGCTCCTAACAATAAGATGGCCTGTTCAATGGTGGGCTATGCCCGCCCACAACTAAGACTGAATTCGGCACCTTGAGCTGAGCTGCCACCCAGATGGCTCAGTGGATACAACATGCACTCTTAACAAGGCTTCCAGGTACAACTCCCGCATGGGTTGGTGGCTACACCCACCCACAACTGAGATTGTAACACAGCACCTTAAGTTTAGAGGCAACGAGCTGCGGATGGGCAGCCAGATGGCGACTGGCGCCCTCCACAACTAAGACTGAAGAACAACAATTTGGCTGGTCCCCCTGCCCTATTCTCCCACACTGTTCTTCTTCCCAATTCCCCAATTAAAAAAGAAACAGATAGAAATTAGGTTGAGTTATAGAAAAATAAGTTGATTTTGAGACCAGAAATTAAATAATTATATAACTATAAGGATTTTGGATGTATTGGGTTGTTGGAAAAGTCATAACATATGTTTTCTATGTTTTTCATTGCAAAAAATGTGTCATGACATTTCCAACAACCCAATAGTATGGAAAGTGACAAGGAACCAATAAAAGAATTTAAGAGCAGGAGCTTAGCATCACATTTCTTAACAGATGATTAGTATCGAGGAGATATTAGAGGTGAAATATAGCAAAACATGTTTCCTGATGAGTGGAAAGATATATCCTTTATGGTAAATTAAGAACTTGGGCCTTTAAAAATCATATCTTCTTGAGGTTGTTTCTTATTTTAATAAAAAGGCTTCAAAATTTAGAATCATCAACCCGCAGATGCAGATCCTTACCCTGGGGGACTCCAGTAAGAAGCAGATCTTGCAATAAACTCAACCTGACAAGCTGGCCTAATTCTCTTTTAGTAGCTGAGACTGTTGAGAGAAGATAATATTTCTTTCATATAAACTCTAGGAAGAGATCCCTGAAGCCTAAAAAGTGTAAGTGTAAAAGAGGGTGCTAAGAGAAGAATTGTAAACACCTTCTCAAGACTTGGGGGAAAAGGGAGCATAAATCTATTACAGTATATTCAAGGGAATTTAGGATTAAGAGAGGATTCTTCATCATCATCACCATCCAATCATCATCATCATCATCATCATATTATCATCATCATCATCATCATCATCATCATCATCATCATCATCATTTTAAGATGGGAACACCTAAAAATGTGGCAGGGTGATGGGACTGGGTAGAGTGGAGAAAATTAGTGACACAGAATAGATGAGGGAGAGTTTCTACAGCTAAATTTTTGAGACGATGGGGAGAATGGGACTTGGGACACAGTGGAAAGGCAGCCCGTGCTCTAAGCACAGCCAGCTTATCAACAATAACAGTAGAGGAGGCAGCGTCTACAGTTCCAAATGCAGGTGGGTAGATGGATATGGAGGTGGAAGCTGGTGGACATTTTTTCTGATTGCTTCTATTTTCTCTGCAGAATAGGAAATGATGTTATCATCTAAAAATTAGTGTGGGTAAGGAGGTGTGGGGGGCATGTAAGACAGACAAAGGGATGAAATAGTGTTCTAAGACTTGAAGTCAGAACACAGGGAATGAAGTACGTCAGCTGGCTGTATATTTTTCTCCAACCAACCATTGGAGAGGTTGATTATCTGGATTTTGGGTTTGGGGAAAAAAGAAAAAGGGGGGAGCAAATGGATTGAGGATATTAGCAAGGGTGTTATTTTAACAATGAAACATAGAACTTATTCAGTAAGAAGCAAACTGTCCAAGAAAATTGCATCAGATGGAGTTAAACAGGCAAGGAAAACACTATTACTATAGGGGAGAGAGACTAAACTCAGCTCCACTGAAACAAAAGGCAAGAGGGATTGTAAGTGCTGAGGTGAGCTAGTAGATAAACACTGGAGGATGCTGATGGGTTGGGATGTGTTTGCCACATTGAGTCATTCTTGAGTTTGCAAATGTTTTTCTTTGCAGGTAAGCCTTCTCTCAGTTAACCAGATTAGGCTGCTAGCCTCCCACTGGGGGATGGGGCTGTATCTTTCTTGATGATTACACTTGAAAGAGATGGCACCCAAGTTCTTGAGAAAGACCATCTCAGATTGTAAAACAGGTAAGAGGCTGGGAGATTTATCTACGTTTCAAAGAGGCAGAGAATTAACTTACAATTACAAGTTTTCTAAAGTAAATGCCCTAAGAAAAGAGAGGTTAGGGGCTTATAGTGAGAAAGAAATGAATGTTAAGGCCATCTTGGTCAAAAGTGAGCAGAGACGATGGTGAGAGACATGGAAAAAACATTACGATAAATGGATTATCAGTCCCTATTTGGTCAAATAATTTTAGGTGTTGGCATACTGTTGATAGTTAGTAGGAAATACAGGTTTTAGAGAGTAGTAACATTTTTTTCTATCCTGGGGAGTAATTTTTTTCTGCTCTATTGGTTCTTCAGAAAAGTCATGACGTATTTTGTCTGTGTTTTTCAAAGGTCATTTATTTATATAAAGAACAAAGATCAATTAATGATATATTGCCCATTTTGTTTGATAACCTTTTGTCATCTTTCAGTGAGCTTCATAATTCCTCGTTTATAGAAAGACCTGTCTTTACTTGCAAAAAACTGAACAAGGTGCTGATTTACAGCCTCATCTGAATTGAACGTTATACCACACAAAGAGTTTTGAAGAGAGCAAAACAAGTGGAAGTCTGACGGCGCAAAGCCAGACAAGTATGATGGGTGTGACAACACATCCCATCCAAGCTCCAATAATTTTTGATGGGTGATCAAACTTGTGTGTGGTCTAGCGTTATCATGATGGAACACAACTCCTTTACAATTAACAAGCTCTGGACGTTTCTGGATAATGGATTCGTTCAAACTGTCCAATTGCCAACAGTACACATTCAAATTGATTGTTTGGTTCCTTGGTAGGAACTTGAAAAACATGACACATTTAAAATTCCACCACACTGAGAGCATAACCTTCCTCTGATGAATGTCTGCTTTTGATGTCGTTTGAGGTGAATCATCACGTTGGGACCAAGACTGTTTGCACACCACATTGTTGTAAACAATCCACTTCTCATCACCAGTTATCAGTTGCTTCAAAAAAGGATCATTTTCCTCACATTTAATGAGCATATTCAGATGTTTATATGAGCCATCAAATTAACTTCTTTGAGTTCATGCAGAACCCAAATATTGAGCTTGCTTACATATTCCAGCTTCTTCAGGTAGTCATGAATGCTTGAAGGATGGATGTTCAATGTTTCTGTTATCTCCGTTTGTGTAATGTGGGTTTGACTCGATCAATGCCTTAATTTTGTCATCATCAATCATCAACCTCAGTGGGCCTCCCTGACTGAGTAGCGTTGTTGAGATCAAAATCACCAGCACAGAATTTCATGAACCATCATTGGCACTGACGTTCTTGTAGAGCATTGTCACTGTAAACTTTATGCAACTTTTCACAAGCTTGATGCGCGTTCTTCCTTTTATGGAAGTAAAACAATAAAATATGGTGAAATGTACAGTTTGGTCTTCCATCTTCAACTTGTTGTAAAATCTCCAAAACTCAACCAAATCACTCATTTTTTTTTTAGAATGAAGCTAGAACTGTCAACTTTCAAATGACATAAAAATAACATAGATACGAATGACTCTAGTGCTTCCAAAAATGAACTAGTGCCATCTGTTGCAAACATGCGTCATGACTTTTCCAAAGACCCAAAAGAAAGAAAAAAAGTTTGGCATTCTAGAAGCAAAAATGGATTGCAAGTAAGGTAATCTGACATTTGTTCTCACAATTCCTACTAGCTCTTTTTATACTTCAGTGAATCCTTTATAAGGAAGTAAATTGACATTGTAAATTGTGCAATAAGTAAACCTCATGAAAGAAGGGAAGAAAATAAGCATTTAGTGCACACCCTTCATCTATCAATGGATACTAGATATTTCCTCATTGATGATCTCATTTAATCTCCACAACTCTTAGAAATAAGTAAGAATTAGTCTATAGTTATGGATGAAGAGAGTAATTTTGACAGTTTTTAAAAGTTGTTTATCGGGGCCACCGGTTTGCTCAGGTGGTTAGAGCACAGGCTCAGAACACCAAGGTTGCCGGTTTGATTCCCACATGGGCCATGGAGCTGTGCCATCTGCAACTGGATTGAAATAACTACTTCACTTGGAGCTGATGGGTCCTGGAAAAATACACTGTTCCCCAATAAAATTTCTTTAAAAAAAAGTTGTTTAACATATTAATCCAACTTAGTGTTCTTTGGTACTAATGAAGTCCTCTTCATTATCATTGTCACTATGGAATATGGAGCTGTAATTGTGAGGCAGAATGCTTCCAATAAAAATAGCGGATCAAATTTGGTTATTGACAACTTTCTTTTCTCTGGGGTTATCACTTCCATGCTAAACTGTTCCAAATACACATTTTCCTAAATAAGTATTTTATGTCAAAGACAACCATAGTACAGGTTATTTTTACTCCACAGAGGGTCACTGCCAACATCCTGTAAAGGCATTTTTTAATATTAGCATGATGAATCATGATTTCCAACTGTCGGCTGAAGAATATACCAGTAATAACCTAACTAGCAAGTTAGCTGAGTACCTTTTCACTTGAAGCCTCAAATTTTAGTAAAATCAGTTACTTTCAAATGCATTTTACCATCTCTTAAAGCATTCCCTCTTCATAGCTAAAGATGATACATAGAAGGTATTTTCATTTTAATGACACAGTCTAAATCCACTTGATAGATACAGAGGAAAAAATACATTTAGCCTGACCTTAAGGTAGTAATTACTTTGAAGCAAACACTGTATTTCTCCACTTCAATTTTATAGCAATTGCCAATTTAAAGTGTTCCATTGATATTAATATTATCTTACAAGATTCTGATGATATTAGATTTGGAAGTATAAAAATGTCTATTTATTTTAACTACAAATCAGCTTTAAGGCTTTGTCTTCAATAGCAAATGCCTCTCCAATTCAAAATACTTTTTAAAAATAGGTACTGTCTAAATACAATAGCTGAATCGTTAAAAAATCAAATTGGTTGACTCTGGCTATTGATTAATGGTGAATGAAGTAATATCAATGGCACAGTCAGGCTCCAGAGAATTACTAAAATAAAGTGAATTCATACATAAATGTCCAAAAAAACATTTATTCAATCACATACACACCCACTATTTCAGTTTTAAAGTGTGCAATGAGTTATTTTCATGCTATGAAGATTGCCAGAGTTTTCAATGTGACTGCCAGTCCTTCACATTCTCTGGAAAAGTTCTCTGAATTGTATGGATGTATTCCATGCATTTAAGGAATGAGAGTAAATATTATATTTGCAGATCAACTGATTTACACATCCTTTGATATCTATTCTGAATTCTAGCATCAGAGAGCATTGTCCTCACTGCATAGACCAGTGAGTAGAGCAGCGATTAGGTTAACATCTTGCGGGGGGGGGGGTTCACCCCAACATGGATGCTGCATAAGGCACTACATTTCTCACTTCACTTACTCTTTGTTAGAAAAACAAGAGAAAAATGCTCTGACAAAATGCCACTACTCTGTGGAGATTTCATCAGAATTTGAAATGATCTTTGTGAAGTGCAAAGCACTAGGTGAAGAAGCAGAGCAATGTGTCAAATCACCAAGAGGAGACTCCAAAGCTGGAACTTTATAGCTTTTTATTTACTGATTTGATTTTAACATCATTTCCAAAAGTAATTATTTTCCTTCTGACTTTATTTTAAAATAAATATTATAAATAGAAGAGGGTAAAGGGGGTCAAATATATGATGATGGAATGAGAACTCACTCTGGGTGGTGAGCACACCATGTGATATACAGATGATGTATTATAGAAACCTATATAATTTGACTAACCAATGTCAGCCCAATAAATTTAATAAAAAAAATTTTTAATTAAATAAATAGGGAATATGGATACCACATAACATAGATAAGAGTCAAATTGGGTATACTCCAAAAATCTTAATGGGAGTGTTTATAATATGTCAGCGTGGCTAATCTGGAACTATATTTCTCAGAATCATCTTGCCTGTATGGTTCTAATTTGGAGATGGGGAAATTTGTATGAGATTTAGACCAGTGAAGCAGCAGCCGTCACCACCTAAAGGCCCTCATACTTGGAGGCAGAAAAAGAGAGATGTAGCGATATTGATGGGTCCCAGTTTATCCTCACTCTTTTTCTCTTCTTTGAATTCTGCTTGATTTCCTGACCATTGACCTTCCTGAACCATAGCCTCCCAGACCCACTACATGCTTGGCTGTGAAGTCACAGGGACAGTAACTATGAAGAGGCAACAGCTGACCTTATGCCACCACACCAACACCCACTGCAGATCACGCCAGCAACTAGATGGCCCTTGTTTCCAGATTTCCTGTGAGCTTTAACATGCCCCTTCCCCCAGGCCAGTGCTTCAGGAGAACTGCCTAATGACTTCTAACTGCTAAATAATCTTCCAGCTCCCCTTTGCCGGCCCTTACTTTCCCAATTCTTTCCACAATTGCATAATATCTAACTTGAGGTCAGCATTATTGACCTAAGAATTAGTAAAAAACACCCATAGAGATGGACATAATAAAAAGAAACCTAAAATTATCATCCTTGTTTGTTGATGGTTATCGTGCTGATTCAGGAACTCCTAAATAGGACATCTGTTTTAAATGATGGAACGACCTGGACACAATTCCTAATTCTGAAACTCGAGCATAGTAGTTATATGACATTGGACTTGTTTGCTGGATATCTCTCTAAGCTTGTTTTCTCACATATCTACAATGTATAATAATAATTACATCCATGTTTGTTGGGAAATTATAGATGTAAAAGATGTGATAAGTAATAGTAACATAAATGTAAATATAATTATTACTATTAATCATGGATCCTATTGACCCTGTAAGTTCTTTCCCAGGCATCAGCCAATTCTACCATTTACTTTAGATAACTGTCACATGTGGATTAGCTTGAAATTATCTCATGCTACTTCCCACATCTTACTCAAAACCTCCTGTTCAAATGAAAAACCTGTAAGAAAGAATTACCTGGCTGTATTATTCGCAAAATCAGAATGGACTCATGACCTTAGGTACTCGCACTCACTGATCTGATGTACTGGGACCCAAAAAGGTCCCTTCCTTTTCCAGAAGGACAATATTGTAAGTGTGAGCATGTTTAAACTTTGTATTATAATAAATCTCTAAATTCAAACTCTCTCCACCTAAAAGAAGATCTGTGCTTGCCTTCCTTTCATCTTGAATCTAATTCTATGCCAAGAATATTTTGTACTATTGCGTTAACCTTGTACAAGAGAATATTTCAGCACTTTTGTCCATTGTCTTACTACT
The DNA here is from genome assembly GCF_001890085.2 of Hipposideros armiger. NCBI lineage: Eukaryota > Metazoa > Chordata > Mammalia > Chiroptera > Hipposideridae > Hipposideros > Hipposideros armiger. The sequence goes on along the minus strand of NW_017732125.1, from coordinate 463,710 downwards.
TTTAAATTTCTCTTTGCTCTGAAGCCTTCCATTATTAAAACAAAACAACAACAAAAAAGTTAAGGTTAAATTGTTTTGCTCCAGTGAAAATAACACACAAAAATTTTTAGTATTTTTTTTTCAAATTCTTGGCTGTTAGCTTCAAAATATATTCTTGACCTTTACAAAATCCTTGAAAACAATATCCTTGAGACTTTTTAAAAAGTGATAAGGATTTATGGAATCTAAAGAGTCAGGGACTAGAGGCCTTGCAGAATGAAGTCTATGCTATGAACTCTAGAGTAGGATAGATACAGGAAGTATTAGTATGGATAATACCAGCTGCTGGATAGAATAGATCCAAAAGGCATAATAAAAAGGTTTAAACCCAATAGAAGTACATTTCTAGCTCAACTAACTATCCAATGCAGGTGTTCCTGGTTGATAGGAGGTCTCCAAGTGGGGATCCAGGGACCCAACCCCCCACCCCCCACCCCAATCATGTGGCTCAGTCATCCCCTCACACCTCCTCACTGTCTGAAACTAACAGTGTCCAAGTAACTGAAGGGGAAACTGAGTGGGGAGGAAATTCACCTACTCCTAAAAAGCTTTGCACTCTTATTTGGCTTATGAGAACATTCACATTAGATTAATCATATCAGGTTGAGTGGTAATAATGTTTTCCTATGTCCGTAAATGAAAGCACTAAATTATCACATGTAGGAGTTATTGTTCCATGTCTAATTGGCTCCTGCAGAAGATTCCCTAATCACCAGCTAGAATGACTCCAAAGGAACAACTGAAAGGAACAGATAATCTGCCTCCAAGATAAGACATTTGATAATACTGAGGTGATCCTCCAGGAATCATTAAACAGTTTACAAAAAGGTATTTTAACACCCTTTGTCAGTGAGCATTTTGTTCTTGTTGATCCTTGTCTTAAAGATTTCAGTAAGTGCTTATTCTTTCCTTGTGCATTAGATATACAAAGCTTTGAGATTAAGTGAAGTTACTTTTTTTTTTCAATTGTGTCTAATCTTTGCTTCCCCTCTGGTATTCACATGTGAGATGGAAATGTGGCTGCATAAGTGTATCAGAAACTTCAAATGTTCTTTCCATCAATTGTATTCAGGAAAATAGACAGCTAGTTCCACGTTTCTAGTGTTATTAGCTCTTACTGAGTAACTTGATCTTTGAAATCTAGAAATAGAGAATTAAGAATAAAAGTACAATTTAGTTGAGACTTTACACCTTGTTTTAGGTATAATTCTAAAAGTGTTCTCTCAGTATTCCTGTTCCCTGGTTATTCAACCAAATACAAGTCTCGTTACTTCTGTGAAGGGTTTTTGCCAGTGAAATTAAGGTTACAAATCAATTGACCCTAAGACAGGGAGCTTATCCTGGTGGACCTAATATAATCACATGGGCCCTTAAAAGTAAAAGAGGAAGGTAAAAATGTCAGTCAAAACATGTAGAGGAAGACAGCACGGGAGCAATGAAGCAAAAAGGGAGATCAGAGACATTTGAAGCATGAGAAGGGCTCAATTTATCAGTGCTGTCTTTGTAGAAGGAGGAAGAGGGCCATGGCCCAAGGAATGCAGGCAGTCTCTAAGAAGCCACGATAACCCCCAGCAAACAGCCAGCAAAGAACCCTCAGTCCTACAGCCACATGGTCCTGAATTTTGCCAATATCCTGAAGAAGCTCGAAAAGTGGATTCACCTCCAGACTCTCCAGAAAGAAATGCAGTCCTGCCAACAAATCTGGCCCTTTGAAATCAGGAGTAGAGAAGTAGCTGAGCCATGCTATGCTTGAATTTTTGACTCACAGAACTGTGAAATAATAAATGGAGATTGTTTTAAGCTGCTAAATTGTGGTAAGTTATATAAGCAGGAAAAAACTTATACATGCCTTCATAGGCCAAGAAAACCAGTATCTTAACATTAGGTAGTATAAACTAGTGGAGTGGAAAGGACCCAGTGTTTCCTAAAATTTTTAAATAGCTTTACCAAATGTGATTTTAAAAGCATTCACTAAAAAATTTATAGTGAGTTATCAGAACCCAGCAATGCAACTTCACAAAGTCTAGGACTTAGGGGAAACTAGGAAGAATATGTAGAATTGTTTAAATGAATTTTATCTTTATGTTCAGTGCCTACAGAAACTTCATATTTCATAGTGATAATACAGTTGACTCCCAATCATCTCGAATTGAATTGAGGATGTATTATATATTTTCAGCTTTTGTAAATTAATGACTTTGATTTTCACCCTCTCAAATTTTCAATTGTTTTTTAGTTTCTGCATGAAATCTTCACATCCCTTATGTTGAATTACAGTAACAAAACTGCCTCCAATTCTCAGTGGCGATCTTTTTGGAGACAACAAAGTATTCATATTAGATAATATTTTCTGAAGAGACTTCTGATGTATAAAGCCACTTTAAAAATCAATGAACTTTTAGCAATTGTGACAAAAGCAGCAAACTTCAAAACCTCAATGAAGGTTTTCTTTTATATCAACAAACATTTATTAAGAATATACTGTGTGTCTAGTTACTTGGGAAGGGGCTAGGATATAATGAAAAACAAAATCAAGTTGGAGTCAGACAGATCTAGGTTTGAATCAAATATCCAACCACTTCCTGCCTATATCTTTGTGTAAATCACCCGATCTGTTGGACTTCAATGGTCTTACCTGTACAATCAGAACAACAATAACTACTTCACAGTTGGAGTAAAACCATGCATAGGAACATGTCTAGTTGGTGTTTGTAGCAGGCTGAATAATAGCCTCCCATATATATATATATAGTTCTAATCCTTGGCAGCTGTAAATGTTACCATGTATGGAAAAAGGATTTTTGTAGATGTTATTAAGAATCTTGATATGGGAACATTATTCTAGGTTATCTGGGTGGGCCTTAAATGCAACTACAAGTACCCTGATTTAAAAAAAACGAAAAACAAACAGGAATATCTGAAACGCAAGAGGACAAGGCAATGTGACCATGGAGGCAGAGACTGGAGAGATGTGCCCATAAACCAAGGAATCTCAGCAGTCACCAGAAGCTGGAAGAGGCAAGGAATGGCTTTTCCCCAGAAGCCTTCACAGGGAGGAACCCCTGCCAATACCTGATTTCAGCCCAGTGAGACTGATTTTGGACTTCTGGTGTCTAGAAATGTGAAAGAATAAAGTTCTGTTTCTTTATGTCACCAAGTTTGTTGTGATTTTTTTACAGAAGTCACAGGAAACCAATTTAAAGCTCAATAAATTTTAGTTTTCTTTCGTGTCTTTGGACAAATTTTTATCTCTACTGATATTACCTCATTAAACTTTGAGTTCTCATCATTGGAAACCAAATGTAATATACATTGTAATATAACTGTGACAACTCTTTCATCTAGTTGTCATTTTACTCAATAAATTTATTTGGTTAAAATTATTCCTACACCTCTTTATTAACAACCAACTATCTGCATGGCATTGTATGAGGGGATATAGAAAATAACGAGATGGGCAAAGGCCAACTCCCCAGTAATCTGCTTTAGTAGTCACGCTTGTGTAAGGCAATTTACACTAAATAGTTTCAAATTGGGAAAAGCAAAGGAGAAAAAGATTAATTCCTACTAGAGAATCAGGAAGACTTGATGAAAGAATTCACTTTTGCTCTGGGTATTCAAGACAGCCATACTTTCTGCAGATGGAGAACAGAACAGTAAACATTGGAGGCGCTATGAGCGAGCTTAATAAATGAAGCCATAATATGCCTGGCAAAGCTGGAAGGAAAGGCTGTTTAACCAGAGGAATAGAGAAACATATATTCACATGAGGTAGAAACTGGATATTATCCAATCACTTCATACATTTTGAAATCGAGTCTGATCCCTTATATTTGAAGATTCCGTGATGTTTAATTTTTAAACACTGGAGACTCCATTAGGACTATGAAAGTCTTTTGGCAAGTAGGAGATGGGGGACTTGCAGCAATAGCCTTATGAAATGAGATAGATTGAGGGAACAATAGGAATATCTACAAGAAACTGGGTATTTCAAATTATTATTCTTTTTTAACCGTCACATTCTTTTGTTATTTGATAGTGACTGAAAGTAGAGGAGAAGACCAAAGGGCTCCAGTTTTGTTTTTTTCCACTTTTTTAATATAAAGTCCCTGTAACTTGAAAGCATTTACATTATTTTCCTTTTTTTCAGAAAAATATGTGGAGCTCAAAGCAATAAAGCCATGATATGAATTTAGTTAAGTCTGTGAAAGAGGACAGCATTCAAACAGCTTAAGGAGGCGTGACACCATCAAAACACACCTCACTGTTATTTTTAGTGTGATTGTTAGATTTTCTTACACATGAATTGTTCTTTAAGTCAATCCATTGCTGTAGGTGTTTTGGGGCTAAATCGGAAGATCGATATTCATTATCCTCCATGCAGATTATCTCTCGTTTTACACTGATGTAGACTAAATCGGAAAAGGAGAGCAAAACCACCCAGACAGGTGCAGAGGAGAGGCTGATGAGTGAGCACATGGCAGCAGGGAAGGGACAATTAGCTCCTGGAGCTCATGTGCATCAACAATGGGGGGGGGGGGGATGTGAAAGTGAAAATGAGAGGATGGAGAGAGACCTGTGGAGAAATCCAACTATTGCTAAATAATGAAAATTCACTACTAAGTTTGTTGAAAAAGTCAGTTTCCTTTCCTTGATAAGGAAAATGAACCCTGTAAGTTAAAAATGACTATGGAACGGAACTTGCACATGGCTCACCATGTCTTCAGGATACTGGGTTGCAATCCTTCCCTCTCTGCCCCGCCCCCACCCCCCAAATACATTTTGGTAACAAAAAAAAAAAATGACTGGATATTCTGATATTTATTTTTTTGAACATGAAATATCAGGGCAGACTCTGGTGGCAGTCTTAACTATTTTGAAGATAATTGATAACAGGCCTTCACAGCTCTATAGATTTTATAATTTACATTCAATAAATATAATCACACTTGATTTTCATAATGATATAGGTATGGCGTGTATCATCAGGAAGCCACAGATGGTGGCTTGGCAAAGTCACCTAACCTCTAATTCACTGATGTAGGATTCAAATCTAGGTCCAGATTGTTTCCCATCATACAGCTAACTGAATTCTGAATACAGAAACGGAATCAACAATTGCTTGATGAAAAGCACTGGTAAGTATCAGGTAGTATCTAATAATAACAGCTAATAGTATAAGTGAAGTGACTACTATGTTTCATATACTAGTCTATGTGCTTTATCCTCACAATCACCCTATAAAATAAGTGTTAATATTATCACCATTTTACTGATGGACAATTGAGGCAGGAAGAAGTTACAGAGTGCCTAAGGTTATATAGCTAAAGTGAGGTCAGGATTTGAATCCAGGGTATTGAGCTGCAGGCCATATGCTCCTAACAACTAGGCATATTGCCTCAAATTTAGATATGTAAAATATAAAATTACTTTAAATTCAGTTTCTACTACCAAACTAATAAAGTCACTCTTTAAATGGTGTGCTTGATTTAATTTGGGCATGTTTACATTTTGTTCCTCACCAACCCATGGCCAGAAATGCTCAGCCAAATGAGAATAGAAAGGTGATTTGAGTTTCTGTGGACAGCCAATTCAGACAATTAACACTCTCCTATTTCATTTTGCTTTGGATGTGCAAGCCTTGACCTTTGCAAAATACATAGGTTACTTTGAAAGGTTTTAGGATGTCTAGCTCTTAATCAAAAGCTAAATTCTACAGGGAAAGATAAAATGTTCACATATCTTATTCTTTTATCATTTCTGGCATCTTATTTGTCTGGATTGCTCAGATCCCAAAGTGGATCTGCTAGATAACTGTTCAAATTTCCACTTCACTTACCTAGTATGAATTTCCCAATGTCAATCATTTACATTTCAATAGTAGAAAAGACTGCTATAACATAGATTCAGACAGTGCCGTTTTTTCTCCTAAAATGAAGCAAGCTGCCCCCTGGTTTTGGGTGGGACCATGAGGCCAATCCAGGCCAATGAGGTGTGAGTCTTCACCATTCAATGGTTAAGTAGGTCCCGCAGGGAAACTTAAAAAAGGAAGGGAAGTACAGAGTTGAGCGAGTGAACTTGGCTCTGTTATAGACCTTAACAGGGAAAAGTAAAAGTGAGTTGTAGTTTTCTACCTTCTTCAGTCAACTAAGAAAATCAGACAGTAATTTGCATCGGAGACTTGACTTAGTGTGTAAATCAGAGTTCTCTAGAGACACAGGATCAATAGGATACATATGGAGAGAGTGAGAGATTTATGCAATTGGTTCATGCTATTCTGAAGGCTGGGAAGTCTGAGATTTGTTAAGGCAGGCCAGTGGCTGGAAACTCAGGCAGGGTATCTATGTTATGGTCTTGAGGCAGAATTCCCTCTCTGGGAAACCTCAGTTTTTACTCTTAAGGCCCTCACATGATTGGATAAGATTTATCTACATTATAGAAGGTAATCCCTTTTAAAGTCTACTGATTATATATTTTAATCACATCTACACAGTCTTGAAAGCAGTATATAAACTCCTATTTGACCAAATACCTGGAAATCATAGCCTCCCCAAGTCAACACACAGAATTAACTCATCTCTTCCTGCAATTCATCTCTATACATCCACAGATCATGTGCTCGAACCAACAAAGTTAGCTAAAGATACAGTAATTGTCCCCAAACCCTCCTTAGTTTTTTTCCTGACCTGCTCTAATAGTACCTCCGGGTGACTCTGAAATCTTGACGATTGCTCAACACTCTGAGGCCCATCATTTCTCTGACCATTTGGACTTGGAATGTGTTCCTCTTCTTTCTCAATGTTCCCAGTAATTGATCTTACAGCACTGACCACATGGGCACTACCCCAATTTAGTTAATCTGAACACCAAGTGGATGAGGTTCTCACCCTAAAATTAAATGTGAAATTTCCTATTGCCTTTCTTGTAATTTTCACTAGGAAACAAAAAAAAAAATGGGGATCTGAGACATGATTTAACATAACCTGGATAGAATCTGGCTTCTATCTGTTTCTGTGGATGGATGTTTATAGTAACTTTAATCATAATTGCCAAAATTTGGAAGTAACCAAGATGCCCTTCAGTAGGTAAATAAATAAACTGGTATATCTAGACAATTAAATATTTTGACCAGTAAAAAATAAACTATTCATGAAAAGCTATGGAGGAAGCAAATATATATTGCTAAGTGAAAGAAGCCAATCTAAAAAGGCTACATACTGTATGATTTCAACTATCTAACATTCTGGAATTGTGAAAAGGCAAAACTGTGGAGACTGTAAAAAGATCAGTGGTTGCCAGAGGTTGAGAAGAGGGGTGATGAATAATCAGAACACAGGGGGATTTTAGGCTGGTGAAAATAATTTGCATGATACAATGATAATACATGTCATTATACATTTGTCCAAATCCATAGAATGTACAACATGAAGAGTAAACCCTAATGTAAGCTACAGACTTCAGGTGATAATGAGGTGTCAGTGTATGTCCACTGATTGTAACAAATGTCCCACTCTGGTGGGGAAGTTGATAATGGGGGAGGCTATGCATGTGTGGGGACAGGAGATAAACGGGAAATAATTTCTGTATCTTCCCCTCAATTTTGCTGTGAACTAAAAACTGCTCTAAAAAAATAAAGTCTTTCAGAAATTACACAATTACTGCTATCCACCTCTCCATTAGTCTCCCCCTTGTCCACCTTAGCCTTCCCTGTTTCTGGACCTCTTCCTGTGTTTCTGGATCACATTAAAATTATTTCTTCCTCAGGGATCTTTTACCAGTTGCTGTTCCCTCTGCTTGGCATTCTCTTTCTCCTGAATTCCAAATGTCTTCTTCCTTTCATTTGCATATCAGTTAAAAGTTCTAAAGACATCTCCATCCAAATTATTCTGTTTTCTCCCAGACTGCTCATTCATATCCAATTAACCCACTACATATTCTTTGTTGCACTTATTGCTATTTGAAATGATCTTACTTACTTTTTTGCTCCTCTGTCATCCCCCCACCACACACTCTCTCTCTCTCTCTCTCTCTCTCTCTCTCTCTCTCTCTCTCTCTCTCTCTCTCTCTCTCTCTCTCTCTCTCTCTCTCTCTCTCTCTCTCTCTCCTCCAACCCCACAGCAATTATCAAAGAACTTTAAGATTTTATCTTATTCACCACTGTACCCTGGGCCTAGAAAAATGCATGTTAACTACTAGGTGTTTAAAAATACGGGTTGAATGAGTATATTTGGCAAGACTCCATTCTTGAAAAGCAGGAATATGGCATTAGCCACTCTTGAATGGGAGATAAGTAAAGTGGTCACAAATGCCCAACATTTCCCAGTGAACGTGGAGGAATGGTTGAGATTTTCTTGACAATAATCCCTTCTGTGTCTCATTTTTAACTTAATTAAATGCAGATCTTTATAGCCTGTGGATTTATTTTGCTTATAATTTAAGAAGAACTTTTTTGTAAAACTGTGTTAGAACCTGGACAGCAAGGGCAAAGCCTACAGAAAACAGCAGGAGTCATGGGGATGTAATGTACAGCACAGGGAATATAGTCAATAATATGGTAATAACTATGTGTGGTGTCAGATGGGTACTAGACTAGTCAGGGGATCAGTTCATAAGTTATATAACTGTCTAATCACTGTGTTGTACACCGGAAACATATAAATTGTACGTCAACTGTAACTGAAAATTTTTTTTAATTTAAAGGAAAAAATTTAAAAAGGAAAAAAATACTAAGGTAGGCAAATTAATTGTCTTTAATTCCTCCTCCTGTGACATTTCCTTATCTTTCTGTAACCATTTATCTTCTAATACTTGGTCCTCTTTTTATTCTGACTGTTCTTTTTATCAGTAGAAAACTTATCTAATAAATTCCTATAGGTACTCTTGACTTCAGAATGTTACTCCCTGTAGGACAGTAGAAAATTAATCCCCTTAGAGCATTATGTTTATTTTTATTGTGTATAAATGAAAACAATTTTTATAAATATTTAGATATTATAAATACTGTAAAAAATTAGGTATTATAAATACTGTAAAATTACTCTTTATAAGACCTCCTCCCTGTCTATATGCTATTGTATGCCATAGGGAAGACTTCAGATATTATTCAAAGACCACTGGAAGCTCTTAAGAAAACTTTAAAGTTGGCCAGTTGAGAGTCTATTGCAATTGTCCTGTTGAGCAACAAGAGTGACAATGGAGATGTGAAAGAATTAGTAGATAGCAAAGAAAATACTTGGTCATTGACTGGGACCAGAGAGATGAAAGTCAATAATTCTGAGTGATAAAATCATAAAGAAAAAATATTTGGATGGAGAAATGGCATAGAACATATGTACTTAAATATTCATAATATCTGTAATTTATAAAATTTTATTAAGAGCTCAAGGGGAGAAATTTTGCTAGACAACTAATAACATTGATTATAAATAACTACTCTCAACATATCATTACTAACTAAAGATGTGTAAACTAGTATGAATATTATCTTAGTATGATATTGTTCTTGCTTTATTCCAGTTAAGTTCAAAACGTGTTTGCATACATGGTCTTCAAATTTCTTTCACCATAAGGTTATAATTCCTTCTTCTACCAATCTTCCTATCAAAAGGGTTTTCAGGAAAAGGGACTTCTTGAGGTTGAATTTGGGTTGCCTGTACTTTATAAAGCCTACTGTTTGCTATGGTACTTATCTTTGACTCTCTGCTTATGTCTGTATTCCCTTGAAAACTATTTTTAATATTAATTATGGAAATGTTGGTAAAGCATTGCTCAAGTGGGATAAAAAGGTGAACAGTTTTTTTAAAACATTTGAATTGGACATTTAACTGGACTGTCCTTTAAAACCAAGGGGCCAAAGATGATGATATCAAAGGAAACAAGAGTGAAGAACACAAGAGTTGAGCGCCATTCAGGGAGAGTGTCAGGAAACTTGTGCTACCATCTCTTTTTTGACCTTCCTTTTTTTTTTTTTCAAATCCAACCATGTAGTGTTGTGTGTTAGTGTAATAATGAATCTGTTCTTATATATGTTTACAGAATGGCACCTTTGTCTTTTGAAAGACAATTTCACGGGGAGGAATCCAAAGAACAAAATCTTTAACAATAGCCACTATAGCAGTAACAGCACATCATTTTGAATTCTTCCAGCATTGTGACAAATCATTGACATTTAAAGTTGGACGTCATCTTCAGGACCATATAGATCAGTAGTTACCAAGCGTGGGCAGCTTTTTACAATTGTGACCATGGCCTCTCATTCCCCAACTAGGAATGTGTAAATTCAAAACGCAGTCCATGTGATCCTAACAACCAGGGAGGTTAGAAAACCACTGTTCTAGGTCAGGAGTCAGCAAACTTTTGAGACGGAAGAACCGCCAAGGGTCAGCAAACTGCAGCTCGCGAGCCACATGCGGCTCTGTGGGTACGTACATGTGGCTCTGAAGTAAAATTAAAAACGAAAATAAAACTATCATACTTTCATTTACAAAATTTTTAAAGGATATTATTCACATAATGGTGATTATGTGAAAATATATTTATGGCTCTCGAATAATTTTTAAATTGTTGTGAGGGACAGGATTGGTCTTCCAAAGGTGGACAAACTTTCAAGACGGAACGTACCCAAAGAGCTGCATGTGGCTTGTGAGCTGCAGTTTGCCAACCCCTGTTTTAGGTAAATGTTTGCACTATAGGACTTAAAGCAAAAACAATAACTAAGATTCAGAGGAGTTATTTAATTTGGTAAGAAAATATAACTGATAAGTGTCAGAACAGAGTGTTAAATATTAGATTTTAATAAGTGAAACATTAATGTGGAATATTAGTTCCGAAGGACACAGATTGGGAACTCTGTTCCAGCCAGTGGTGATGCCAATCCTGAATCTAGTCTACATTGTGCGCCATCCAATAAAAGACAGCCAGTGAAACACCTAGTGTACAGCAGTAGGAGTGGCTTCATCTAAAAAAAGAGCTTCATGACCTAGCCCCCTGACACAGGTATCATGGGACAGAAGTTTTATGCTAGATTCAAGGTCATTTTCATTCTGATGAATTTCAAGTTCTTTCCACTTTTTAAAAATTATGTGAATTAATATGAACGAAATTTAACCTTTTCCATCTGTCCTCTGTGAGCTGCCTTTGTGCTATATCAACACATAGGTCCAGAAGTCATCAGGCCTATTGCCCTCAAATTCTCTTTTTCAAAGACAGACATTATTGGGAAGCTGGGATTCTTTGTACCAACATGTCTTGAAAATCAAATGCCTTGGATTTTATTGTGTGCTATTCAATCTAGGACAGAAAAATTGAGCAATCAAACTCAATATCAATGCTTTTCACTTGGTTGGTTGATATCCAGCTAAGGCTAAAGTTAGGGACTGCTCAGTCTTTGAATGACTTTTCTTTGAGGGTCAGTGCTATAATCTGAACTACTGCAAAGAGCACAGCAGTGTACCCAATAAGTGCTGTGTACATACTCCTCATTCTTACAGTCTATATTTTACCTGCTGAGTACATTCTTGAGTTCTTGTTAACTTTTACAAAGATATTCCTATAATTCTTAGTTAACAGGAATTATTAAGTAAAGTACAACTCAATAGATATAGTCTAAAATGAATTTCAAGGATTTAAGAGAAAAAGCAATATACACCTTCTCAGCACATGAATTCCCATTTAGCTAAAAAGATGTTAAAGCAGTCTCTGTCTTTTACGCTTAAGCATAATTTATGTGAATGTTACAACACTTTCATATATACATATGTATATACATATGTATTGGGTTGTCGGGAAAGTCATGATGTATTTTTCTATGTTTTTCAATGCAAAAATGCATCATGACTTTCCTGATGACCCAATATATATACACACACACACACACACACACACACACACACACACACACACACACATGGGGGCGAGAGAGAGAGAGAGAGAGAGAGAGAGAGAGAGAGAGAGAGAGAGAGAGAGAGAGAGAGAGAGAGAGAGAGAATGCAAGGCAGGTAGTTTAAGTCTGGGAGCTATGGGGGAGGAAAACCTAACCAGGTTACAGGAGAGTCAGGAAAGGCTTAAAAAACAGAAAAGAATCAGCAACATGCCCTGTCTCTATGAAAATTCATGCTTAGAACTCACAGGGCTTCCAAGTTCAGGAGGGAGACACACACAAACATTAACATTTATTTATTCAACAAAATATTTATTGAGTGCCTATTACATGCATGATATGGGGACACAATGGTGACCAAGACAGACAAGATCCCTGCTTTTATGGAGTTAGTTAGGTGGTATAGTAGAAAATAAATATATATAAATTAATCAAAAAATGAGCAAATAAAATGAGGAAAATTAAATTCATTTATAATTCTATTGCTCAGAGATTATTATGATTAACAGTCTCATTAATGTCAGTATTTTGGCATAATATTAAAATCTATCTTTTTAACAAAATTATTTTTGTAATTTAAAAATGTCATATTTACTTTCTTTTATCACTATACATTCTTCCATAGCATTTTAAGATGCTTCTATTGAAGTATGATATGCATATAGAAAAGTGCACTGAATATTAAGTTTAGCAACTTGAAAAATTATCACACCGTCAAGAAATACAGTATAATATTTATAGCACCCCAAAAGCCTTTCTTTGACTACCTACAAATCACTATCGCTTCTCTCCTTCCAAAAGGTAGTCTCAGTTATGACTCCTAACTAAAGAAATTAGTTTTGATTGGTTTTCTTTTTCCCTTTGTATAAATGGCAATGTACAGTATTTCACCCTTTTCTGTCTGGATTTTTTTCACTAAAAACTGGGTTTGTGAGACACATCGATGCTGTTGAGTATAACTGAAGTTTGTTCATTTTCATTATTATGTACTATTCCATTTCATGAATAAACCAGAATTTATTTATTTGTTTTAAAGTCATTGGACATTTGGATATTTTAATGACTGTTATAAATAAGCTGCTATAAATGTTCCTGTACATTTATTATTTCCATGTGCATATGCATTTCTGTTGGATATGTACATAGGAGTGAAAATTGATAAACCATGGGGTATGTAGATCTACAGTGGTTTTAGTGGCTGTGGTACTTAAATAAATCATAATTCATCCACAACAACTGGACATTGTATTGTTTTCAGTGGAGAGAAGGTGCAAAGCAAATAGCAATTTATAATTTAAAACAATTTAGACAACCTCAAAAAAGGGCTTAGGCAAGTTACAGTAGTTTGTGTGTTTTGATAAACAATATCCTCTACATTTTTCTGAGATAAACAACTTATTCTACGAATAAAGAAAAATTCAGTGAAAGTAGCCTTTCTTTATGTCCAGGACCTCAGCTGTTAACTGACCATCCACTGCTCTCAATTTTGCCTGCATAGTAAGTCGTTGGTGAAGTTATAGAAGGCGCTGGGGACATGGAGTTAGGAGAACAAGCTTTTTATGTTACCAATACCACAGACTATTAATATAGTCTTTTACTTACTAATTTTAACTTCCCTCAAACTTGGTTTACTCATAAATAAAATGAGAAGGTTAGATTAGATTACTACAAAGTTCACTTCAGCTCTAAAGTAAACTCTGATTTTTTTAATATAACATTCATATTCCCTGACTAATCTTACATGTATGCTGTATTGAATTTTATAGGAATTAATAAATGGTAAATATTTGCAACTACATTCAATATAACTAATTATGTAGTATGTTATTCAACAAGCCCAAAATTGTTTCTGATAATTTTTCAGCATGAACAATTATTCTTCATTTAGAGAAGGGATTTTCATCTGTGCATTCATTCTCTAATTACATTATTGCCATTGTAATAAATTAGATTTAGAGCACTGCAATTGCAATTTTAAGTCATTCAATTAGAGGAGCAACATATTGGGAACACATCACAAATCTGTGATTAGAAAACACTTTATTAGGTTATCTAAACATACCAATTTTTAGATAGTTTCTATGAAAAATAACTCTAAGAATTTCAAAATACACTGTGACTGTATGAGTTGAAATAGGAGTAGACACAAAATTAAAATGTGACATTAGATTTCAGAATTAGTTCACCAAAGGTGCTGCTCTTGCTTATGTGCTTTTCAAAAGCAATATCACTTTCATTATCTTTGCTTTGATATGGGTTTGGCATCAGCCTTCAGATACTGGATATACTTTTCAGATGTGAGACAATAAAATAAAGTCTACAAAAAGTGAATGTATCTTAGAATAAAGGAAGTATTTTGCTCACTCAAAAAATTTCTGGTTCGGGCCGGCCGAGTGGCGCGATGGTTAAGAACTCACTTGGGATGCCAGAGGGCCCCGGTTCGGATCCCACATATGAGGGCCAGTGACACTGCCCTCCACAGCTAAAATGCTGAACAACAGCTCAACCTGGAGCTGTGCTGCCGTGAGTCGCTGGCGACGGCGTAGGCTGCAGTCCCTGTGGCGGTGGGTTGCCATGGGTACCGTATGTAGCCAGCAGCCAGCGTGAGCGGCCAGTAGCCGGAGTGAGCGGCCGTCCAGAAGCCGGTGACTGATCTGCCTCGCCAGGGAAGAGCGCAATGATGGTGCCAACTTGGGCCAGTGAAGCAACGCCCTCCACAACTAGACTGAAGAACAAAACAACAGCAACTTGTCTGCTCCCTTCCCCCAATTCCCCAGCACTGTTCCCATCCCCCCAATTCCCCAATAAAAAAAAAAATCTTTAAAAAAAAAATTTCTGGTTCAAAATGGCAACATAGGAAGATCCTGAGTTCACCTCTTCCTATGGAAACACTGAGTCTACAGCTACATGTAGAGCAATTTCTTTAAAAAAAACCTAACAGCTGGCAGAGTGATGACTACACAGGAGGAAAACAAGAAGAAAACCACACTGAAGCAGGCAGGAGAGGCTGGGACATAATCTTGCCATAAACCCCACCCCTGGTGCGGCAAGCCACAACCAGGAGAAAACTCAAAACCTTGGAGCTTCTCCCTAAGGAAAGAAAGGTTTAAACCCCACATCAGCTACCTCAACTTTTAGGAACTATACCTAAGAGATGAACCCCCAAAACATCTAACTTTGGAAATCAACGGAGCTCAAGTCCCAAGATCCACAAGATTGTAGCATTCAAAGAGACAGCTCTTAAAGAGCCATGTGCTGGGATTTACCCACTCCAGGGCCCATCTCAGAGGCAGCTGACTGTGCTCAAACTTAAAGTGAAGGAGGCTTACTTGTATGTTAAAGCACTGGCCTGAGGGGCAGGCATCTCATTTAACACATACATCTAGGAGTCTGCTGGAACACTATCCAGGATGGAGACTGGTGGGTACCATCTTCACACTTTCCCTTTGCTGTGCTCCAAAGAACCAGCATCTATTGGAAGGGAACCTTCCGATGCATCTGGTGCCCCAATGTTTGCACCAAGGGGACACCTCTTGACTGCCTGGCTCTGGAGGCTAGGGCAGCTCGCGTTCCTGGTCCCATGAAACCATAATAACTGGCATTACCCAGAAGGCAGCTGGCACCCCAATTTGTGCAGTTGCTGCAAGGGAACACCTCCATCACCTGGCTCTGGCAGCCAGTGGGGTGTGTCCTCATGGGTCCAGCAGGACTGTAACTAATGAAAAAAAAAGAGTTCTTAGACAATTACCACCGCCACGACCACCCCAGGTACAGGAAGAGGCAACAGACCCAGAAGCTTGGTCTTATTATGAAGGAGGCTTATTGACAGTCATCATGGCTGTGGTCTGAGGGGCAGGCTTCTAATTAAACAGGCATCTAGGGGCTGGCTGTAATTCTTTCCAGGGACCCCAGAGAGTGGGTATTATGTCTTCTCTCCCTCTGCCATGCTGCAGAGCACCAGTCTCTCCTGGAGGAGAGCTTTATATGTGGCTGATGCTCTGGCTTTTATACGTGCTACCCCGGTTTTTGCAAGTGCGACCCAGGGGATGCCTTTTGATTGCTTGGTCCTGTAGCTAGGAGAGCTTGCATTCCGGGGTCCCATGGGACTGTGGCAATCCAAGAGACAGTTCCTGTCAGGCTGCAACCCCAGGGCATTGCACATACTGAAGATGGAGGCACATCTTCTAGTCTTTCCATAAAGAAGAACTCTTTGCTTGTCCTGGAGTTTCAGCCTAAAAGGAAGGCTTCAGGATTGGCACATATCTACCAGACTGTGAAGATGCTCTCAAGGAACATAGGCTGTGGATACTATCTTGGAACGCTCCCTCTGTGTTGCTCCAGCTCACTGGTATCTCCCAGAAAATAACTTATAAATTCATCTGGAGGCTCAATTTTGGTAACTGCTGCCCAGGGCACCAATAGATCACCTGGCCAGTGGGGCTTATGCTAGCAGCCCCACAGGACTATATATACTTGTATACTTTAAAAAGCTGATGCATGAGGGTCTGGCTTCCAAACAGTCAGAATGTAAGTGCTAAGGCTCTCCCCTTTGGGATAGTGACAGGTCTTGACACATCCTCAACTACTGTAAGCTATTAAAAATATAATAAGATGCTTGGAAAAGCACACAGGTTTGAGAGAACAGAAAGAGAGGGGTCTGCATTGAATGAATGAGGCCACTCCTTCAAGGCTGGAAGAGATGGATATTTCATTTATTGTATAGAAACTAACAGAGAAACAAGCAAAATGAAGAAACAAACAAATATGCTCCAAATGGAAGAACAAGATAAAACCTCAGGAAAAAAACCTTAGTGGAACATAGATAAGTAATTTACCTGATAAAGTGTTCAAAGTATTGGTCATAAAAATGTTCACCAAACCGAGGACAACAATGAATAAATACAGTGAAAATTTGAACAGAGATGCAAAATATAAGAAAGTACCAAATAAAAGTCACACAGCTGAAGAATATGATAACTGAACTGAAAATACACTAGAGGGGTTCAACAGCAGACTAGATGAAGCAAAAGAAATAGTCAACTCCAAACAAGGCAGTGGAACTCACTCAATCAGAGCATCATTAAAAAAAAATGAAAAAAGTGAGATAGCTTAAGGGACTTATGGGACAACATCAAATGGACTAGCATTAGCATCACAGGGCTCCCAGAAAGTGAATAGAGAGAAAAAGGAACAAAAGTATTGTTTGAAGATATAATGGCTGCAAAAGTCCCTAATCTGGGGTAAAAAACAGACATCCAGATCAAGGAAGCCCAAGAGTTCCAATAAGAGAAACCCAAAACGACCCACACAAAGATATATTACAATTAAAATATCAAAATTAAAGGCAAGGAGACAATATTAAAAGAAGCAAGAGAAAAACAACTTCTTATATTCAAGGGAATACCCATAAGACTATCAGCATATTTTTCAGCAGAAATTTTGCAGGCCAGAAGGGAGTGGCCCAATATATTTAAAATGCTAGAAAAAACACCTTAACACTCTACTCTGCAAAGTTATCATTCAGAAGTAAAGGAGAGATAAAGATTTTTCCAGACAAAGAAATAGCTAAAGAAATTCATCACCAGTAAATTCATCAAAAGTAAACAGAATACAAGATATGTTAAAGGAATTTCTTTAAGCTGACAAAGGTGGTAATTAATAATAAGGAAACAAAAAAATAAGTAAATCTCACTAGAAAGGTAGATATAGTGGATTAATCACTTATAAAGTTTCTATGAAGTATAAAGACAAAAGTAATAAAATTAACTATGATTATAAAAGTTAAAAAATACACAAGATATAAAGACATAAAATATGACATCAAAACCATAAAATGCTGAGTTTTAGAATGGGATAAAATATGTTATTAATTTAAAATAGACTACTATAGATATAAGTTGTTATATGTAAACCTCACTGTAACCACAGACCAAAAGCTATAATAAATACACAAATATAAAGAGAAAGGCATATAAGCATACTACTAAAAAAAGTCATCAAACCACAAGGAAGTGAGCAAGAGAATAAGAAAGAGAACTATAAAGAGAATAAGAATAAGAATAGAGAACTATAAAAGAAGCAGTAAACAATTAACAAAAAGGCAATAAGTAAAAACCAATCAATAATTACTTTAAATGTAAATGGACTAAATTATCCAACCGAAAGACACAGAGTGGCTGAATGAGTAAAAAGCAAGATTCATCTATATACTGCTATAAGAGACTCACTTTATTTTATTTATTTATTTTTTTAAGATTTTTATTGGGGTATTGGGGGGAAGGGAACAGTGCTGGGGAACTCGGGGAAGGGAAACAGACAAGTTGCTGTCGTTTTGTTCTTCAGTCTAGTTGTGGAGGACGTTGCTTCACTGGCCCAAGTTGGCACCATCATTGCGCCCTTCCCTGGGTTGGCAGATCAGTTGCCGGCTTCTGGACGGCCGCTCACTGCGGCTGCTGGCCGCTCACGCTGGCTGCTGGCTACATACGGTAGCCCATGGCAACCCACTGCCACAGGGGCTGCAGCCTACGCTGTCGCAGGCGACTCAGGGCAGCCCAGCTCCAGGTTGAGCTGTTGTTCAGCATCTTAGCTGTAGAGGGCAGTGTCACTGGCCCTCATATGTGGGATCTGAACCAGGGCCCTCTGATGTCCCAAGCCAGTTTTTAACCATTGCGCCACTCGGCCAGCCCAAGAGACTCACTTTAAATGGAAGGACACACACAGTCTGAAACTGGGGGCCTGGAAAAAGATATCCCATGTAAATGAAAGCCAAAAGAAAGCAGGAATAGAAATATTTATATCAGACAAAATGGAAGGGTGGACTAGGCACTGGCATTGGTGCATCACTTCCCACGGGGAGTACTTCAAAAGTGAATGCAGTGCTATTCAGCAATGAGATATGTAGCACTTTTTTCAGGATGAGTTTGCAAACTTGTCAGACCTCATACATACACATATGCATGTATTTATGCATGTATATGTATCTATATCTATAAGATAGATAGATAGATAGATAGATAGATAGATAGATAGATAGATAGATGATAGATAGATAGATTTGCTCTATTAAAACATGATGTGTAAGGCCGGCTGAGTGGCACGTTGGTTAACAGCTGGCTTGGGAAGCCAGCTCTGAGCAGCAGGGCCCTGGTTCAGATCCCACATTTGGGCCAGTGATGCTGTGGCCTCTACAGCTAAGATGGTGAACAACAGCTCAGACTGGAGCTGGGCTACTGTGAGTCACCGGCGACGGTGTAGGCTGCAGTGGGGCTGCAGTGGGCTGCCGTAAAGCTACCATGAGTGGCTGGCAGCCAGCATGAGCAGCCTGCAGCCAGCAACCGATCTGCCTCACCCAGGAAGAGTGCAATGATTACAATATCAACATGGGCCAGTGAAGCGACGTCCTCCACAACTAGACTGAAGAACAAAAGGACAGCAACTTGTCTGTTCCCCTCCCCCAATTTCCCAATAAAACCTTTAAAAAAACAAAACAAAACATGAGGTGTAGAAGTTTTTCAGAAAAAACAAAAACTATTTCATTGTTTGAATGAACATGAATCAATGAACAAACCACCTTTCCATGAAAAACCTGTTTATATGAGCTTCAACTGGTTCTCCAAATATGCTATTAGAATTATACTGTTTTAATGATGATTATGAAAGTCTTCTTTAAATTTTCTTTTACTTATTATTTTTTTAATTCTTATATATATATATATATATTTTTTTCCCCAAGCATGCAGTGGATTCATTAAAAGAAAGGTTTAGTGTAGTATACTATCAAGAAGGCATGAAGGTGGGCAGGCCCAGAAGAGCAGCTGTCTGAGTCTTTCTTTTGAAACTCCACCTATCTACATATTTCTTATTGTCCTGGCTGCCTCCAGACTCTAAATTCATCTCTTGTCATGTTTCTAGGACATAAGCGGTCAAGACATTTTTGAAACTAATGGAGAGGAAAAGCAGACAGAAGCAGTATTTCCTTGATGGGTACAGAGAGTAGTGTATTTAGGAGACAGTGAAAAGCTGTATAGTTTGTGCATTTAAGGAGCAGCCTGTCTTATTTTCTTCAGTAGGATGCTGGGTGAGTTCAGTGCAATGAGAGCCTGTGGCTGTAGGATTGGCCATTTCGTGATTGTAAGGCTTTGATATCCCTGTGGCAAAGTGTGCTAAAGAGCCCCATTTGGCTCAGCTTTTACTGAGGCAACAGTAGTTCACAAACACAGAAGAATCAAATAGAGTAGCAAATTATTATTTTTGATAGGAAGAAATGTTTGGTATGAAAGGGAAGTATTTCAAAGCAAATTGAAAGTTACCTGAAGAACATTAGTAAAGCAAATAGTAATGTCTAAGGAGGAAGGCATGCAAACGTAATGTCAAGACCAAAATGTTTTTAAGTTTTCACTGTGTTTCTGAACTTCTATCGAAAGATAAAACTAGAACAGTAAAATAGAAATTGAACAATGGAAAGAATTAGAAGGAAAATTTAAAAGGAAGACGGTAGTATGATATCTATGAGATCAAAGGTTGAGTTTCATCAAAAAATACATGTGGAAAAATTCACAGATATTTGATGCATATAAAATTAAGATTAAATTTACTATAGAAAAGGGATCTCTTGGTTTCTATGCACTGCAAAAAACTAACATAACATTTATGATTAAGGATCAAATAAAATGCCCGAATAATTTGAAGTGAGAGGTAGAATATATAGTGCTGCAATACTCATGAAAATAGACAATTAAGTCCTATTTTAAAAGCAAAACACTGATCTCATATAAAGATTATATTGGTGATTGTGCAGCAATAGGTTTTTCTTTAGATATTCTGCTACTTGTAAGTCCTCTAAAATTCTGAGTCTATATAGGATCTGTAGAAGAGGCTAACTCCTTTAATAAGGTTTCCCTTATACGTCCAAACAGCTGTTTTTCTCCATTAATAACATGAAAAGTCTTTAAAGTCCTTCTCTATAAAGCCTTTCCAGGAAGCTCCAGCTAGTGACTTCGCCACCACTCAAGTCTGAAAACTTAATGGCTGCCAACTAATCACATACTCTCCAGAGTAAATCTAAGTTTTGTGGGGCCTGAAGCTTATACACTTGGGAGGGAGCACTTAAAGGGAAAGAATACAAAATAATAAGTACAAAATGAGGCACAGGACCTTGGAGGTAAATGAGGTGCCCAGAGACTTCTGCTTCATTAAGCTTTGAAGTAAATCAGCTGCTATTGTGCAGCTTAAGGAAGCTAGACTCTTTGTTCACCTACATTTATTGGGTCTTTGGAAAAGTCATGATGTATTTTGTATATGTTTTTCAAAGGTCATTTATTTATATAAAGAACAAAGATCAATCAATGATACATTGCACGTTTTGTTTGATAATTTTTTGCCATCTTTCAGTGAGTTTAATAATTCCTCGTTCATAATAGGACCTGTCTTTATTTGCGAAAAACTGAACAAGGTGCTTATTTACAGCCTCATCTGAATTGAACATTACGTCATGCAAGGAGTTTTGAAGAGAGCAAAACAAGTGGAACTCTGACGGCGCAAGGTCAGATGAGTATGGTGGGTGTGGCAACACATCCCTCCAAGCTCCTATAATTTTTGATGGGTGATCAAATTTGTGTGTAGTCTCCCATTGTCGGGAAGGAATACAACTCCTTTACAATTAACAAGTTCTGGATGTTTCTGAATGATGGATTCATTCAAACTGTCCAACTGCTGACAGTACACATTTGAATTGATTGTTTGGTTCCTTGGTAGGAGCTCGAAAAACATGACACCTTTAAAATTTCACCATGCTGAGAGCATAATCTTCCTCTGATTAATGTCTCCTTTCGATGTCATTTGAGGTGAATTATCATGTTGGAACCAAGATTGTTTGCGCACCACATTGTTGTAAACAATCCACTTCTCATCACCAGTTATCAGTCACTTCAAAAAAGGATCGTTTTCCTCACGTTAAATGAGCATATTGCAGATGTTTATACACCTGTCAAATGAACTTCTTTGAGTTCATGAGGAACCCAAATATTGAGCTTGCTTACATATCCCAGCTTCTTTAGGTGGTCGTGAATGCTTGAATGATGGATGTTCAATGTTCCTGCAATCTCTCGTGTCATGTAACGTGGGTTTGACTTGATCAATGCCTTTATTTTGTTGTCATCAACCTGACTGAGGAGTGTCATTGAGATCAAAATCACCAGCACAGAATTTCATGAACCATCATTGGCACTGACATTCTTGGAGAGCATTGTCACCATAAAATTTATGTAACTTTTCACAAGCTTGATGCACATTCTCCCCTTTATGGAAGTAAAACAGTAAAATATGGCAAAAACGCACAGTTTCGTCTTCTATCTTCAACTTGTAAAATCTCCAAAGCTCAACCAAATCACTCAATTTTATTTAGAATGAAGCTATAGCTGTCAGCTGTCAAATGACATAGCAATGACATAGGTGCAAATGATGCTAATACTTCCAAAAATGAACTAGTGCCATCTATCACAAATATGTATCATGACTTTTCCGAAGACCCAATATTTTAATAGGATATACAGAGGAGCAATCTCTGTTATCCCAGAATTGTAGCCAAACCCTCAAAGCTAAGGACAATGAAAATAAATATCCTAAATTCTAAATAGAGAACTTAGATATATCCATGGGGATTTACTAAAAGGAAACCCAGGCAATCCTTTGACCATTTCTTTCACCTATAACTACCCTTTGTAAGAGAAGACTAGAGGTTTATTATGGAGGCTTTGAATGAACTTTGTAGGACTAGAGAGTTGTGGGCTTTCTTACCAATTAATCCAAGTTGGAGGGGGATCCAAAGATTGGAAAAATAAATGCCTTCTATCTTAGCTGTTTGCTAACCTGTAGATATTCAAATGTCAGGCCTATGCTGTTACTGGAGTTGAGCATGAAAAAATTCTTAGAAGGAAGCCACATGTGTTCTCAGGAATTGGAGGCATAAACAAAGAAAGAGCTTACTTAGAATAGTTTACAATGTTGGCAACTGGAGAAACTATATGATCACTGTTTGTCAGGGCAAACAGACTTTATTGCTTGAAAATGAAAATTTCAAGTGACCATAAAGAGTCATTAAAACTGAAAAAAAGGAAATCTGATAGCATGTTTGAAGGTCATAGCAGGAGGAAGATAAAGTTCTTTCTTATTAATGCTCTGTGCTGTTAATGCCATTCAATAAAATAGTGAAAAGTCATGTACTTATAAGTTAATTTCTAATACGTTGGTAAGCTCCTTGGAGGGAACTAGATTTTTGCCTGTTTATATTTCCAATACCACTTGACATAATACTATCAATACTGTATCTGTTCTATAAATATTGTTTGATTGATTACTTACCTGTACTCTATTCATTGTCAATCGGAAAGGGGATGAATAGAAGATTTCAGAAAACTGACTTAGCCCAAACACACAGCTAATTTCTTGTATTACTTTGCTAAAGTGAAGATTCTTTTATGATTCTGAAAAGTCAGCATTTCCTCCACTCTTTTCAGACATTTCGACAATTATAGAACAGTGAGGGGGTGATACCTACAATCCAAATACTGTTGAATAATGACATCCATATGGACTCTCCTCTCCACAGGAACAGGAGACTCAAAAGTTTCACCAAAACTTTTCCTTTATCTGATTCATAGACATAGACCCTAAATTTCTGATAATAATGCAATTATGTCCTAGCTTTGAAATATCAGCTATCAATTTTTTATAGCACCTTTTGAAATGTGACAGTGCCTCTTATTTGAACCAATTCCTCAGCTTTCTCATCTAACACAATTTCCTTTGATGACAGTTCAGTATTGTTTTCAAACATTCGGCACATGTTCTGAGGAAAAAATTTCACAGTCTTTATAAAATCATTACATTAGAATCGTAAGAATTCCTGAGCACATCAAAAGAAGAAGCTCAAATAGGATCTGTAGGACATTACTTAGCGAAGCTGGAGGGCTCATCTGTCCCTGGCCATTTTAACCAAACTCTCTATCGCAAACACTGCAGTTTCCATCTTTGCAGCTACACACCTTTTAGAATGCTAATATAGTGCACATTTCATCAAAGCTATACAAGCAACATTTAAAATATAATATTAAAACACTTAATAAATAATCATCACATGAAGTCTTACATAATTGTGGATATTGCACTCTCGTGTTTCTGTGGAGACTTGATTAAATCAGGTTATCAGTGATCAGGCACACATGAACTGTGAAGAATATGCTCACTGGAGGCTTTTAGACAATGAAATTCTTTATACCTGGGTGAGTAGCTCATTTTTGATAGCTCAAGTTTAAGAAATCATAGCTTCTTAAAAGTGAAGCTGGGGCGCCGGCCAAGTGGCGCGATGGTTAAGAACTGGCTTGGGATGCCAGAGAGCCCCGGTTCAGATCCCACATATGAGGGCCAGTGACACTGCCCTCTACAGCTAAGATGCTGAACAACAGCT
>NW_017732125.1:353933-439155 GCF_001890085.2 Hipposideros armiger | reverse complement strand
CAACTAGACTGAAGAACAAAACGACAGCAACTTGTCTGTTCCCCTTCCCCCAATTCCCCAGCACTGTTCCCATCCCCCCAATTTCCCAATAAAAATCTTAAAAAAAAAAGTGAAGCTGGTAATAATTTTAAAAATGTGTAACCATTTTTTTCTACATTATGTTTTTCCCATTGAGCTTTATGCAGCAGGCTGTGTTCTGTTGCACAATAGACTTAAGACTTCTTGGCCTTTTATATACGGGGGTTCTATGTTTGTAATGCGTTTACTCCATGTACAATCCTGGCCTAGCTACACATAGCATTTAAGACGTGTGTCTTCTTTCATATATAAAGGAACTTGCCTTCTTCTGGGTAATGATATCGTCATCATATTTAGTGGACAAACTGGGGAAGACTTCTCCAGAATCAGATTACCTCTAAAACCAGACTGACCTTCTAAGTCTACTGCTCAGTCAGATAATCAATACCATCCAGACACATGAAATCTACTCTTACCTACTTTAAAACCAATGGAGCACAATCTGCTAAACATAACAGATCCTTCCTCACCCAAATAGCCTTTGACTTTTCCATGGCACTACCTATACTTTCCCTCCCTCTCAATGAAAGAACCAGTCTCTTTCTCTGAGATATTTACCGGTAAGTCCAGGGCTCCAGGGCACTGACATTCTCATCTCCATAGGTCCTCAGAGAAATCATCCCTAAATCCCTTACAGAAAGCTGGGGTCTCCCTCTATGTCCTTCCTGCCAATGCTATCTCATCATTGAATTAAATGTCTGAATAACAACTGCTTCTTCCTGATGCTTAAGTCTTTGTCACTGCCCCAATGTCCTGGGCACAGATCATCACACTTTTTCAGGGTAGATGCTTCTCAAAGGGGAGAGGGATGCCAGATCCTCAGAATTCTCCTGGCTCCTCAGAGCCCTTCCCCCAGGATGGGTCTCTCTTCACTCCCAAAATTCAGCATAGTCATCCATTTTAATTTTATTATATGAAATATTTTACATTAAAACAGAACAAATACTAAACATAATCTATAGAGAATAGTCAGGATACAGGTGATGAATTTCTAAGTAAAACTGAGAAGAATAACATCTAGAACTTTGTACAATCCTTTGAAGATCAGTTGTCTTAATATAAGATTATAAGCCTGTCCATTTCTAACCTTTCTTTTGTAGATTCATACAATGAGGAATGAGTGATGCATTTTTCCTAGACATGAGACTTTGTGAAGTGTCAACACAAATATTGGGTTGCAAAGATATCTTTTCCAAAAAAATAGAAAGGGTAAAAAGGAAAAATGACTAGAAAAAAATGATACTCATCTTCTATCTAATAGATCAACTTTAAGCTGATCACTTTATCAAATTTGCAAACTAGTGAGCATTGATACTACCTCAGTTTTGTGAAAGAGAGCTATTTCAACCTAGTTTAATAGTATACTCAAAAAAAAAAAGAATTTTTTTTTTTTACCTAGAGATTTTCTCTTTTTCAGCTAGAGATAACAGGGATGCTAAGGCTACATCTGTGTCCAAGCTTCCCCTGAGTTCAGGTGTGTCTTGATGTATGGCTGCCCTGTTGATTTTCTGTGGTGCAGTCTCTTAGGATACATGGAAACTGTTTATCAACAATGGGTCAAACATTTCTGTTGGCAGTAAATATTATACATGTTTCTTTTTTAAAACCCAGGAAATAAACAGTTTTCAACAGTGTGATATTCAGAAAACTGTATCACCTTCCACATTATTGGTAAAAAGTGTAACGGAGCAGTATCAGAGTGAATGACTATGTAGGAGATATAGACAATAGATATTTGCATGGGCCATAAAAGTCAGAAATGTATGTTGCATAAATAACCATGATCATGACCATCATAATCACTACCAATAGATTGATATGATCATATGGGCTGCTTTTGACAGTGGAACAAAAGTTCGATGGAACATGATGATCAACTCTAAAGCAGTAATAGCAATCATAAAAATACAATAATGTAAAATGTACTAATACAAATTTGGGTATAGTGTGATTGGTGAATGACTCGAATCCTTCTTAGCCCCCACCCCTCCTCAAATGGTGTTCAGATAATGTTCTTCCCCTTTGTATGAGTGATTTCATGGGGAAACGCTAGGAAGGAATTGCCTTGTGATCCTTTGGGGCTTAGTTCACTGAAGAGGCAGATTTCACTATCTTCACATTTGTATTAGTGATAGTATAGATCAACTAAAAGTATTTTTTTTATTACTCTCTCAATAATAGAACTCCACACTTTATATGATTTAAAACCTGGCATAATAAAAATGAACTAAAAACTTTCTAAATTATTTTGAAGAGCTTTCCAAAAATGAAAGATAGTGCTTTAGGAAACATAGCTTGTCTCCATGATGGGATAGAAAATGATTAGAGAGTATTTATATCAACAAAGAAAACACCTTCCAACCACAAGGTTCCTTTTCAATATCTTAGATATATATAGTATCACTCTTTATGACTCAATATTCTGTCAGGTGTACCATTTAAATTACCCTGATATTAATTAAACTAATTTATACTTGAAAATCATGCATGAACTCATATCTTAAGGAAGAAATAGTACACTAATAATTGTCTGAAACACTTTAAATATTAATACATCAATTCTCATAATAACTCCATGATATAAGAACTATTATTATCTCCATTTTACAGATGAGGAAACTGAGGCATAAAGAATAGGAGCTAGAATCACAATTTGAGGCCAGGCTTGAATCTGGCTTCAAAGTCATGGGCTAACTACCAAAATAAAAAAATTTATTCCATTATAAAATACTTTTAGGCATGCATAAAAGAGCAAATATAAAATGGGTCGATGCTTTGAATAAATTTACAGGTCTTATGACACATCTCTAAGTATATCATTTACTAGATTTAAAAATAATAGAGATGCCAATCACTCCAAACTGACTAGAATAATCACATGGAAAAGCTGTTCGCAAAGTGAAGGAACAAGGGATGCTAAATGTAATTAAAATAAAGTTTCACTGTCTCCACTTTAATTATAAATACGATCTTACAGAGAGAAAAAGGTAAGGATCTGTTTCTTCTGCTTTTTCATTTGCAGAATTCTGTATAATCATATTCATGCCTGCATATATTTTTCATACCATAGCTGTTCTTCATAGAAGGAAAGGGTAGAATTAATTGCCCATTAAATTCTGGGATGTCAAATATATATATTTGAAAGTTTAATGCTTTTAAAAAATTTTTTTAAGCTGCTCTGACAAATACTATGACATAAATGAGACAACGAAAGTAAGAAATGTTATTGTATCAGGCTATATTTACATTAAATTTAAAAATTATGCAAATTTGAAAACATTTAATAACAAGATTCATTTTTATCTAGAAATATTATTTAATATAATCTGAATATCAAAGGCAATAATTTGATTAATTTGGTTTCTAAAATGTAAATGCACATTCTTTCTTACTAAAGAAAGCACTAAAAAATAATGTTTATTGCAAACATTTCTGATTCCTAACATTAACACTGATTAGGTGACTTTGTAAAACACTATTTCTTAACCTCAGGTTTTCAATATGAGAAGAGGAGTGAAACAATTTTCTCAGTAGGACATGCAGGAGAAAGCAGAATATTGTACTTAATGTGCTAAAAAACTATTTTATAGAAAGATAAATGCAAGGTCTGTACTTTTGAATTACCCACTTTCAATGTCCCCTGCTTACCCACCTGATTTATTTCACTTTTACTCTTTCTAGTTAAAGAAAGAGGTGATATTTCAATTACCATAAATATGCAGATATTCACTACTTAAATACATATATAGTGCTTCAGTTAACTTTACAGACTGTAAACTTTGAGTTAAATAGGTAAATTGAAAAAATAAAAAATAAATTAAAATTTTTTGAACAACTATTGCTAATTATTGGGCAGAATAATTCAAAGGTAAATGAAATGATACTTTAATTCCCTTTGTCAAATAGAGAGAGAAACAGGCAGGGAGGCAGGATGAGAAAGAAAATGTTTTCATGTCAGTTATTGTACTTTTCTTCTCTAGAATTTCTACATTTAATTCTGTTTTTATAATATCTATCTTTTTATTAATATTTTCTATTTTGAGACATTATCATCACACCTTCCTTTTTCTTCTTTCAACACAGTTTTCTTCATTTTTTGAAACATTTATAGTGGCTACTTTCACATGTGTCAGGTATATCTGATATATGTGTCTTCTCAAAAGTAGTTTCTGTTGCTTGTTTTTCATGGGTCACACTTTTCTGTTTATTTGCATGTCTCAATTTTTTTTCCCCTGAAAACTGTACATTTTAGATAATATATTGTAGGAACTCTGGATACTGATTTCCCCTCCCCACCTCCTCTGTGGGACATAATGTTTGCTTGTTTCTTTCATGACGTGGCTGTAATATTTTATTGAAGTCTGTCTGCTTCACAGTACACAGACTCAGGTTGCTCCTCATGTTCACAGCTACCCGGTGTGACAGTGGTTCTAGCAGGGCTTTGGCAGTCTCTTTCCTGATCTCCATTAAACTGTCTGCCTCTGTGGGTATCACACCCAGCTGTTAGCCTCCCTTGATTTCTCCATTGTATTCAACAATGCTCTGGGACATAAACCACTCTATACTCTAATCCAATTAACTGTGGGTTTCTTGGCATCAGGCCAGTCTCTGAGGTTTGTTCTAACCCCAGGGGGCTCTTTTTAGTTGCCTTTCCTAATTCTGTCCCTTGAACTTGTTTAACGTGTTACTCTCCTGGAGTTACCAAGTTTCCTCTTTTCCTCATGCAGATTACCTCATCTGTGTTGACCAGAAAATTCCAGACTGGTGATTCAGATTACATTGCTGGTGAAGGTCAAAACTGCAGTTAAGTCAGGTATTATGTCTAGGTTTGGTGTTAACTATTAAGAGTTGGTATTAAGTCTAAGTCATGGGCTTTAGCACAATTATGCTATTTTGGGCCTGTGGTTTTCTCTTTAACACAAGAATGCCCTTTGGCTTGACCTTCCTCATACTCTGAAGTAAAGTCAAGTCCCTCACAGAGACATACAGAGCTCTCTGTCTTTATGGCCTGCCTGAGTCCCTGAGTGGAAACTCTAATTCGCTTCCTTAGAGCTAGGGGCAAAGACTATAGCCTCCTTCTCTCAGAGTGACACTCCTGCCTTATGAGGAATGTGACTGGTTGGGGCAACAGCATCTGGTCTTCTCTGCTTGTATCTCCGGGGCTAGAGTCTCTACCCTGCAGGAGAGCTGGGCAGTGATGGATGCCGGGACTCTTTCACTCCCACACTTGGGTTAAGGTTTCCACTCTATGAATGGAGTTGGGCAGAGGAAGAGAGTTCCAGGGTAGACCTCTCAGCTGCTCTTGCCTGGAATAGATCTTCTGCAACACAAAGCTTGTGAGAGAGGTAGGGAATGAAAAATCCTGATGGCCTTCCCCTCCTAGGTAGATACTATTTCCCTTGACTAGGAGCTGAGGAGAGAGGGAACCACATCTTGGATCCATCAAATCTGAGTGGAGCTTTCATCATACTGAGCTGGGCTGTGGCTCAAATGTCACAGATTCTTACTGTCCTCACTAAGATTTAATAGATTCCCTTGAATAAATGTATCTTCCTTTGCTGTACTTCCTAAGGACACTTTCTAGATAGATAGATAGATAGATAGATAGATAGATAGATAGATAGATAGATAGATAGATAGATACATTTTAACAAGATATGGTTGTTTCACTGGGGGAACAGTCCATGAAGCACCTCACCCTGTTATTTGTGGTTACTTTATATTTTAATGTTTACATTGTTGGGGGTTAAAGCACTAATGGAGTCTTAATTTCATTTTCAAGATTAGTATACAAAATTAGTAAAGCAATATATATCATGAGAAGAGAAGTGAGCTATACTATTCCTTTGCTAATGAAGAATTACTTCCTAATAGACTATAAAAGACACCTTTATAATAACAATTTGATGAGTTTTAAGAGATTAAATTAGTGTTTACTAATTTATAATAAAATAACTCATAAGCAAAATGGACCAGATAATTTATTTTTGTTTTACAAAGCTTTAAAAACTGAAAAAGTGAACAACATTTTACGGCAACTCTTACTTGATTCTGACAAAAATATGTTCAATCACAAATGAAACCCAGCTTGTCCAGCTGACCTGGGAACTAATCAGTCAGCAGCACCAGCATTTCTAAAGGGGCCATTCATAACTGAGCATGAGTTGAATCATTTGAAAATCAAAACAAGACAAAAGGAAATATCTATATGTTTTGTCAGGTCAGATTTAGAGAAATATAAAAATAAGGCTCGCTTTTAACAGTAATATATCTAAGTCTTCTATGACAATGTATTCCAGAGGCCTTGAGATAGACAAATTGCTAAAAAGTAAATATCTTCTCAAAGATATTTAAAAGCAAATACATAATATCTGAGATTTTTAAATAAAAGGATCTGTGTGCAAAATAGTATGGTAAATTGAGGGTACTTTCCATGGTTTGTTTCTCAAATTTTCAAGTTGTGTAAATTTTTCAAGCTCCTATTTATGGCCAGTGGAGGGGCTGGCACAGATACAGATACACACACACACACACACACACACACACACACACACACACACACACCCCTGAGACAGAGGCAGAAACTGCCTAACATACTAAGTTGCATTCTCTAAGATTTCCTTTCTGTGTGTGTGTGTTTTGAATTTCACTACAACCCTACACTTTGCCTATATGTCTAACTGGGGATTTTTCTTTATTCATCATGCTTCAGATTATGTGTGTTTCTTCATTTTGAATATAAAAGTCTTTCATGGGCCAGCCGAGTGGCACGATGGTTAAGAACTGGTTTGGGATGCCAGAGGGCCCCGGTTCGGATCCCACATATGAGGGCCAGTGACACTGCCCTCTACAGCTAAGATGCTGAACAACAGCTCAACCTGGAGCTGGGCTGCCGTGAGTCGACGGCGACGGCGTAGGCTGCAGCCCCTGCTGCAGTGGGTTGCCATGGGCTACCGTGTGTAGCCAGTAGCTGCCATGAGCGGCCCTCCAGAAACGGGCAACTGATCTGCCTCGCCTGGGAAAGCGCACAGTGATGGTGCCAACTTGGGCCAGTGAAGCAACATCCTCCACAACTAGACTGAAGAACAAAAGGACAGCAACTTGTCTGTTCCCCTTCCCCCAATTCCCCAGTGCTGTTCCCATCCCCCCAACTCCCCAATAAAAATCTTTAAAAAAAAAAAAGTCTTTCATTAATTCTGGAAAATTCTCATTCATTGCCTCTTCCCCATTTCTTCTAGCTTCTCCTTAAGTTGAACATTATGATTCTATTGTATTATCCATATCTCTTATTTCCATATTTAGTATCCTTATTCCACTCCATGTTGCATTTTGAGTGATCTTCTCAGGTCTACATTCTAGTTCATTATAATACCTTTTCATCTGAAATAATTTGCTTTTTAACCCATCATTAACTTTTTAATTTTAAGAATTTTATTTTTCACTTCCACTTGTATTTAGTTATTTTTCAAATCTGCCTTTTCTTTTCCATTTATCTTACTTACGGTCATTATTCTCACTTTTCTCTCTAGTTATATTATCGCAACTTTAGGGAGTATTAATTCTCTTGTTATTGCATCTCTTGGTTCTAAATTCATCAGATTGTAATTTTTTTACAATAGCATTTTTTTCCAGTTTTATTGAGAAATAATTAACATACATCACTGTATATGATTAAGGTGTAAAGCATGATTTACATATATTGTAAAATAAGTTAAGCTAACATCCATCTTCTCATATAGATACAATAAAAAGAAAAGAAAGAAGAAAAGAAAGAAGGGGAAAAAATTGTCTTAGTGATGAGAACTCAGGATTTACTCTAACAACTTCCCTATATATCAAATAGCAATGTTAGCTATAGTCACTGTGTTGTACATTTGGGGGCTTGTACTTGTGTTTATTAAGACAGTAAATACAAATATTTCAATAATTAAGAATTTTTAAACAAACAAAATAAAACAACAACAAAACCACAAAGTCTCTTAAGGAACAGACCAACAAAAGGGATTGTCTTTTCCTCAACTCAGGTCACTAATGGTTCTTATGTACTGGATAAGTCTGAAAGCTTTTGAAAACGTGGTAAAAGTAATAGCTCTTTTCTGTGCAGATATATAACCCAATAAAAAGACAAAATTTTAGGAGATTCTAGGAACTCCCAAGGGGTCCGTGACTATGGATGAACAAACATTACTCTAGTACATTTTGCCTAATGTACCTCAATATTTGTGGTCAAGGAAATTGCTTTTAAGTGAGGAATTAGCTGTTTATGACTTAAATGTTTCATAATAAACTCAAAAAGGAGGACGATGTCCAGAAGTTTTTATAATTTCCTAACACATAAAACCAATGTGCAAAATTTAAAGGTGATCCCAAATTTCAAAGATCAGAAGCAGAGATGCATGAAAATATTTTAAAATCCTGAATCTGGCTGAAGTTATAAAATTCATCCTCAACTTGTATTAATGATATGAACTTGGAGCTTTCATGGTAAAAATTAAACAATAAAATTGGCAAAATGAAGAGACGTTTCCCACTCCTTTTATCCTCTGTCATTCCACATGTATTCATCCATTCATATGCTACAAATATTTTTGAGCTCCTACTCTTTCATAGAAGGCATACAATCATAAATAACAAATAAGATAGATTCTCTGCTAAGGTTGAATACAAGACAGAAAAAGTAAGAGATAATTACAACCATTAAAATAATAAAATAATTAGCATTCACTGATTTGTAACTTCTGCAGCAAGTTCTTCATATGCATAATATCGGTTAATCAATGAAACAGCCCTAAGAGAGACTCTCCTTCATGCCATAGATGAGAACTCCAAGGACAGAGAAGTTAATTTGCACATGATATTAATGGTAGACTTTAGACTGAACCCACACAGGCTGATTTGGGAGGTTATTTTATGGAAGGTTTTCTGGAGGAAGTAGCATAAATGAAACTTAAAGAATGTATAGCAGTTAGTGCAAACTGGGACTGGGGAAGAATGTCCTAAGAATAAAGAAGTACATGGACAAGCCTAGAGGTAGAAAGAAAACATAGCATATTTGGAAATTTTAAAGTGGTTCAGTCTGGTTTGTCAATATACAAGGCTAGGGACAGCAAGGGGAAGACGCTCAAGAGCTAAGAGGGCACCATGAAAGAAATCTTGAGCCTTAACAATGAGATTGCTTTATTTTAAGTGCAGTGCAAAGTTGCACATTGGTTTTAAATTGGGGAATGACATAATCAGAGATTAGGCAATAGATTAAAGTCTGATGAATTCAGATGTCATTACAATAATCTAAGTGAGAGACAATACTGATTTAAATCCAAGTAGTCTCTGTGCTAGTGGAAAAAGCTGGACAGATTTGAGAATTAAAGAAGGTAAATTGGACAAGACTTCTAATTTCTTGGACGTTGGAATAGAAGAGTAAATAGTTGTGGATGATGCTCAGCTTTCTGGCTTGAAAAACTAGGAGAATGGTGCTGGCATTAATGAGTTCCTGGCACACAAGAATAGGGACATATTTGTGAGGAATGTGATGATTTTACTTGCATTATAAACATGCTGACTTTGGTGATTGAACAATGCAGGGAGAGCTGGGCAGTAGGGATTTTGAAATTAAAGAGATGGGAGTCTGATATGTTGACTGGGGACTGTAAACCAGAGAAGCAGAGTGGATGAGATTGCAAAGTAGAGTTTTGAAAAGAGATGCAAATTACCTCCATAGTAGGTACATGGAGTAAAACACTTTGAAGGACAAAAGGTGAAGAAGAGCTTGAAAAAGCTGATGGGAAATGAGGAAATCTAAAAAAAAAAAAAGGGCTGAAAACAATATGGAAAACAAATTTCAAATTTCTTACTGGCATTGTCGAAATGCAACAACTAATATGCACAAACTTAGAACTGAGTTCTGATTTTCCCTTTTTAGTTTATTATAAAAACCACTAGGGTATAACATGTTACTCCAAGCTTCCAAAAAGATCTAACCATGCTCCTAAATTTGTTACTGGAAGAAACAAGCTTAGGGAATATGATAAAACAACCGATGTAAAGATTTATTTCTTTATGTGAAAATATTCTCCACTGAGAAGAGAAAATAGAAGAAAGCAAACAGGATCCCTGAGAGAAATAAACTATATTCTTCTGTTAGAAAAGAAAGAGGATATAGATGAGCCTCTTCACAGTCTTATCAACATGGAAATAACCTGAATGAAAAAGCAAACTATGAGAAGGACAAAATAAAGACCTGCATCAAAGCATTAGGGTTAGTTGCTCTTATTTTGTTTTTAAAAAATCAATTCTTAGAGTTTGAGCTCTGAGCAACAGTGGTTCGAGTCCTGGCCCAAGTTGAGCAGCCGCTGAGCTGCCAACAGGTGGCAGGATGGCTCAGCTAAAAAAAAAATCAATTCTTGATATCTAATTTTGATCATTTACTTAAATATATAATATAATCATAAATTTATACTTAAAAGAGTTATTTCACTATTAGAAAGGTGATATGGAAAAGCAAGTATATATCAACACTATTTGATGCTTTCTTGGAAAGGGAAACTAGTGTTACCTACTTCCTCCTTACTTCCCCCTCATAACTTCTTTTTCCACATGTTTTTCCACATAAACAAAATTTACACATTTCTTTCTTAGATTGCCAAAATAAGAAACCAATTTGCTAACTTGGGCTTTCAATATTCTAATAATGAAGACCTGACAAAAGTGTTATAATTTATCATAAGCATTAATATATCAAATAACTATCATTTAAAAATCAGAAATCTGCAATTCTCTAAAACTATTATGTGAATTTAATTAAATTACAATAATAATCCCAATTGTTTTAAGGTAGAGTCAAGAATAAGACTAAGAGAAGTGATTGAAGAAAATTGCTTGGATCAACTTAAATGTTTCTAAAAGTTTGAATATATTGAAAACAGAAATGCTTTGCTGGATGTGGCAATGGTGCCCTTGCCAGAGATCATTACTGACAAAAGCAGTGGTAGGAGCAGGATATGGATTTCAGAGGTTTGAATGAGAGTATGTGAAATGAAGTTACTGCTAATGATTATCATTTTGAGATGTTTGCTGACGTAAAGGATGTGGAAGAGGGGTTATGCAAGGACATTTTGAAGATAGAATTCCTAAAGCATGTTTATAGGCTAATGAATATAAACCCAGTGATTCAGATGAAATTTTCAGTCACTTGTGCTACAGAAAATGTTTCCCCCTGTTTACATATCCTTACATCAATGCAGATATGTCCATTATGATAATTACTATTGAGCAGTGTACACAGATTCCGTGGTTGTTCTCAGATTTTACCAAGATGTTGATTAAATTCTATTGTTATATCTACAGATATAACATAATAATAATGGATATTGTTATATCCATCCATCCATCCATCTATTGATCCGTTCATCCATTCAGCATATGTTTTCGTAGATTTAGTACATCCAAAAGATTAAACTAAGGTGATCTTTTTAGACTGAGACATCTGAAGTATGATCTTCTATTTAGCTTGCCTGATTCTATTAAACACTTAACTAATTTAGAATATGAAAAACAATCAAGCATATTTTTAAAAAGTTATCTCCTGTATGAGCCATATGAGGTCTTCCCCCTTTTCCTTTGCCTCCACAGAAGGAAACTATAAAAGAACAATAGTTAGATTAGGGAAAAAAAAAACTTTGTGAATAAAGAGGCAATACATATGAAGTCTGACAATTAAGTTTGCGAACTCATCCTCATTGCTGAATATCACTATGGTCACCTTTGAAGTACTCCTCTTAGGAGGCTTTGCACGGACGCCAGCACCTAGTCCACCCTTCAAAGCAATTTTGGAACTCTTTTTCTGGAATGGCCATCAGAGCTGTCATCCTATTACTCTTGATTTCCTGAATGTCATCAAAATGTCTTTCTTTCAATATTTCCTTTATGTTCAGGTAAAGAAAGAAGTCATTGGGGGCCAGACCAGGTGAGTAGGGAGGGTGTTCCAATACAGTTATTTGTTTACTGGCTAAAAAACTCCCTCACAGACAGTGCCATGTGAGTTAGTGCATTGTCGTGATGCAAGAGCCATGAATTGTTGGTGAA
This sequence comes from Hipposideros armiger, assembly GCF_001890085.2. Classification (NCBI taxonomy): domain Eukaryota; kingdom Metazoa; phylum Chordata; class Mammalia; order Chiroptera; family Hipposideridae; genus Hipposideros; species Hipposideros armiger. The sequence goes on along the minus strand of NW_017732125.1, from coordinate 426,996 downwards.
AAGTTCAGGTCGTCTAAGGTTTTCACGCAGTATTTTCAGCACTTCCAAACAGCAAACTTGGTTAACTGTTTGTCCAGTTGGTACAAATTCATAATGAATAATCCCTCTGATATAAAAAAAAGGTTAGCTACATCGTTGCAACAAGTTCGTGAACTTGTCTGACCTCATAAACTGTGAAAAATGTTTATAATATGTGAAAAGAATGGCTGATATTCTTAAAAGATTTTAAAAAATCAATTGGAAAAGAAAGATCACCAAAATAAATGGAAAATGATGAATAGGCAATTCTCCAAACAAAACAACAAAATTTTTAAAAAATGAAAATAAGATGTGTTAATTAAAAAACATTTTCCCTTTTATACTGTCAATGAATACAAAAAATAATAAAACCTAGTGTTGGCAAAATATTTAGAAACTGCCACTTTCTTATAATACTGAGGTAAGGACAAATTGGTACAAACTTTTTTGAGGACAATATGGATAACATGTATTAAACCTTACAGTGTGAATACTTTTGAACCTAGTAACACAGCTACTTAAAATGTTTTCTTAGGGAATTCATCAAAATTTTGATCAAGATTTATGATTAGAGGATTCAGAGCTATATTAGTTATAATTACAAAAAACTAGAAATACTTAAATATCCTTCCTATAACAAGAATTTGTTTAAAGAGATTATACTGCATTTATATAAGACATATAACTATTAAAAATATCTTATACAGGGCCGGCCGAGTGGCTCAGTTGGTTAAGAGCTCGCTGAAGGGTTTGAGCTCTGAGCAACAGCGGTTCGAGTCCAGCCCGAGCTGAGCAGCCGCTGAGCTGCCAATAGGTAGCAGGATGGCTCAGCTAAAAAAAGTCAGCAAATTCAAATGAAATGGTAATTTCCACATGAGAAAATAGTTTAGCATTTTCTTAAAAAAAAAAAAAAAAATCTTATACATACTGACATAAATATTTATATTTTATAAGGATACACATTTAAATATAGATGTATACATATATATAAAACATTTATATAATGATATACACATATTTGTTTTATATGTATATTAAGAACACTATAATATTTATGTGATAAGATTATTATTGATTTTGACATGTGTTTCAAGACTTTTTACATTGACCACATATTACTTTTATAAAGAGAAATAACTGCTATCTTAAAATTGTTAAGGGTGAACTATTCTTTCCCTGTTTAGGTTGCAGAGAGTTGCAACCTTTTGAGGTATGTAGAAAAAGAGACCTTAACTTCTGTTTCAAAAGGGCAAGCTGAGTACAGCCTTTCTCATCTTTCTCAAATTCATAAAAATTAAAAAGTAAATAAAAAACTTTTTTAAAATATTGACTTTAAAATTCTATAACAACATGAGCAAACAAAACTGGAACACCTTGGCGAGATAAAGGAGGTAAGGAATCCCTTTGGGAAGAAAATTAAGTAAGATCCAATTAAAGAGGATCATCAAAAACAAGCAAGACAGTTATTAATAAAGAAGGGAGTGCTTTGTCAAAAGAATGTTCCACAGCATATGCTGAAGATGTATCCTGGGAACAGGACATGACCAAGGAGCAACACACAGGATGATTAACTGAGATACTATAACAGAAACCAGGTGAGTCAATTTACTGGTTCATGTAGCATTCATTAATCCTGAGTTGGACAGAAGCACTGAGCACAAGAGATTGAATTAGACAAAGCAGTGCCAGCTACTCCTAGATGGTGACACCTAATTGGGACATAGAAGATTCTAGCTGAGAATCCATCTCATGACATGGCCTGGCCTCACTCACTTTAACTGACAACATGCAGGTATATAAGCTTTTACTATATGATGCTGAAAGAGTAGGATAATGAAGAAAGCCTTTTCTAACAGCTACCAAAACATACGACAAAAATGATGTGCACCCCCCAAAAAAAGTGTTCATACAGATGATGTATTATACAATCATACACTTCGAACCTATATAATTTTATTAATCAAAGTCAGCTCAGTAAACTTAATTTAAAAAGGTGTATAATTACTATACTCCTGATGGGAAAACTCAACAGTTTGGGAAAACAGTTGAGTTTTCAGAAACTCAAGGAGCAGAAAATAAGGATAGTTCTTTCCAAACTATTGTTTAAACTATACACAATATCCTAAAATCCCAATTAAACTTTTTCACAAATACTGATTCTAAAATAATACAAAAATATAAGATTAGCCAAGCCAATTTTGGAAAAAAAAAAAAGCAGGGGGAGGGGGGATAAATTTGCTCTACCAGAAGACAAAACATGTTACTTAGTTATAGTAATTAAAGCAGCATAATAGTGCTGCAGAAACAAATGAAAATGTATCAGTGGAATGGACTAGGATGCCCAGGTAAACATGGGAATTTGTCACAGAATAAAATTGGGATTTCAAAGAAATGGGGAAATAATTGACTCTTTAATACTCACTATAGGAAGGTTTTCTATTGATTGAAGCCTTCATACCATAATGGACTTCTCTCTATGGAACAGGGAGTCACTGTAGAATTTCTGAGAGTCATTAAGCTTATCTTCTCCAATCATACACTTAAAATTAGGAAAATAACATCAGAAGAGTTTGCTGATTCACTGATCATACTGTTCCTTGGACTTCGTGCAATTTCATTTATATCTGATCACTCCGCCCTATAAACTCCCATTCTAACTGGGGGACACCAGTGGTATCTGGATCCCAGATATTAGTGTTATCTCAGATTCAGAGTCCAATAAACAGTCTCTTCTAGGTATTTCCTTTCTCTATTATACTGCTATCCTAGAAGATGCCTGCAAATATACTTGGGCAAGATTCAAAGGAAGATTATCACGGAGTTCTCCTTCTCATTTCCTCCTTTATGAAAAGGAGCATTGATTACGTTATTGACTAATGTCTGGAAATGAGCAAGGGGTCATGACCTTTTTGTCTAACTCTATCAAGCCCTATATGCCAGAACTAGATTTTTCAGTTATAAAGATCAGGTAGGATCTTTGAAGGGTGTCTATTCATTTTAGTTTTAGTGACCCCATGAACAATTGCCCTCTGCTAGTGATGCCTCCTTTTAAAACCTTTTGATGATGTCTTTGGCTTTGTTGCCTTTTGTATTACCCATTTTTGTCTTTGGTGGTTAACTGCTTTCATTTGGCATTGGACACTCTGATGTCTCATTATTTCCACCAAATAAAGAGTGCATTTCAATGGCAACATTCCCTGTCTTCATTCTTTTCAAATATTATGGTACTTGTCTCACCGATGCACATTAAATATTTAATGCTGCAATGTACCAAACTCACTTGGTACTTATTATCCTACTTATCCTGGCTTATTTCTTTCTTTTTAGTTAGCATATCATCTTGTGGCATATTATGAATTTACTCATTTGTTATGTTTGGTTATTGTGTATAGTAGGTCTTTCCACCCCTCCACCACCACTGAAATTTAAGCAAGTTTCACAGTAGCATGGACCGTTGTTTTATTCACTGATAAATCCCAAGTGTTGGAATATTTTCTGGCTCACTATTGTATACAATAGCTATAAATTAATGAGTGAAAAAATAGAATGAATATATACCTCAATTTAGTGGCAATAGGAGGGCTCTTTGAATCTTTTCCATAAACATGTTTAGAGAGTAGAACACTGAGTCTCACATGGCAAATCCACTCTATCAGTTCTACCTCCCTATGATGTTGAGTGCCTTCTAAGGACTCTCTGGTGGGGTGTGTGTGTGTGTGTGTGTGTGTGTGTGTGTGTGTGTACAAACTTTTTTTGGTCAAGTTTAATTATGTCATTAGTCTCTAAGTTTCAGTTGTTAAGGCACATTTATTCTCTTCCAAATGATCTACACACTAAATTCAGAATTGAACAGTGTAATAAAGGGCCAATCCTGCCCAAAATAGGGTTTGGCACTTGACTGGCTTCTGGAAGGTAATCTCTAATCCCTTGGAAGGTTCCGCCTGACCAGAGTGTCCTTGTTTACTTGGAGGCCTTGGACTAACCGGATTTTGTGCTAACAATGTGATTTATGATGTTGGCCTTGGGCCGTGCAGTGTGAGCCTGACCTCGGTAGGGGCTGGAGATTAAGCTCAGATATGTGGTCAGTCATCCATGCTTATGTGGCCACCCCAATAAAAACCCTGGACTCCAAGGCTTGGGTGATCTCTGGTTGGCAATATTCTGTGCAGACCATCAAACACCATTGGTGGGAGAAATAAGCACTGTCAGCATGACTACACTGGGAGAGGGCTAGTGGAAGCTTCACACCTGTTCTCTTCTGATTTCTACCCTATGCATCCCTTTGCTGATTCCCTTTGCTGATTTTAATCTGTATTCTTTTGTTGCAATAAACCATACCCATGAGTAAACAGCTTTTCTTAGTTCTGTGATTCCTTCTGGAATTCTTAAACCTGAGGTCTTAGGGACTTCCTGAATTGCAATATGCTAAATGTATTGTTATGAATAAAATCAGCCTAACCTTTCCCTCTTCTTGATTTAGAATAATCAGAATTCATCCCATGCATATTCCTCAGGTTTCTGGTGATGGTATATAACTTATCAAAATCTATCATTTAACTTCCAGCAAAGAGAAAATTATGAAAATATGACTAGCTTAACACATTAAAGAACTGGTCTAAGGGCCGGTCGAGTGGCTCAGTTGGTTAAGAGCTCGCTCAAGAGTTTGAGCTCTGAGCAACAGTGGTTCAATTCCCAGCCCGAGCTGAGCTGCCAACAGGTGACAGGATGTATCAGCTAAAAAAAAAAAAAAAGAATTGGTCTAAAATTGTTAAATTGAAATAATAAAAGTTTAATGGTAAGTCATTTCCTGATCTCCCCACCCTCACCTTCCTGGTTGTTGTGTAGGAAAGTGGATAGGAGCAGAAAATAAGGATTGTAAAAATGAATAAACTCCAGGGATGAAGTTCTAGAAAATAATCTAGCTAAATATGGCTGTTCAAAAGGAAACATGCCATATTTACCTAAGCAAAATAATCATTCCATTCCATTTGGCATTTATCAGATCTTATTAAAAGTATTATATTTACATTATGCTTTGCCATTCCAATAGAAAATCGATTTTAGTGTCATAAATAAAATGGAAAGTTTCATTAAATAATGTGTTTGAAGAAAGTGTCATGGAACTGGACATGTTCAGTCTATTAGAAAGATAATAACAAAGCACGGTAATTTAATGATACATACACATCACTTTCAAGGAGATTTGGGTCCCTTCTTCCGAGTTAATAGGAAGAAAATTGTAAATTTAGGCAGGAAGAATCAAAATTAATCACAAGGGACTGGATGGGGTAGCTACACATAAGGAAAATAATTGTAAATTTAGGCAAAAATAATTAAAATTAATCACAAGGGACTGGATAGGGAAGCTACACATAAAATTGCATCTACTGTGTTAATCCAGGCTTGCTCTAGCTACTTAACATTCCCTTGTGATTTAGCCCAAATTAACCAGTGGCCTCAGGGCATCCATCTACTTAGGTACAAAAAAAATGTACATTTCCAAATACATATGCAAGCATGTATGTAGAGAAAGAATACTGGAGAGGTAATTCTGGAAGGAAATTATTACTGGCATGCCCCCAGGAACCTTGTCTGTTAACCATTTTTACCAGTAACTGGGTTAAAGCTGTCTCCATGTTATCCTATAATTATCGAGACATTATTGTCTGTGTTCTCTTATAGGCTTCTAATTTTTTGGCATCAGGTTTTGTATCCTTACTGCCTAACATGCAGTCTTACACATTTTTGATGCTCAGTAAATGTTTAATATAAGCCATGACAGAAAATAATAACAGGCTAGGGGAAAAAAAAGTTTCAAAAAATAAATTTTAGAAGAATAAATGTAAGATTCCACATATAGTTAGAAAGGTCAAAATTCATTACTATAAAATAGAGCACATGGTCTGGCAAACAGCATGCATTACGTGAAGACTGAAGAGGTTTTAGATGACAGGACAGTCTTAAAAGTATCCTTTTAAAAGTACAGTACAGTCTTAAAAGTGTCCTTTTCCCAAAACACCACTTATTGGAATATAATATCTAGACTGAAAGTATTTCTAATTTTTGAGTAGTTATTATGCCATACATGGAGTTTAGGAGTCATTTATGTTCACCATTCTTTAAAAGTTACAAAATAATGTAATCATTGAAATATGAGCATATAGGAGGCAATGACTACTAAACTGGGGATATATGTCAAAGAGTAAAAGGATTTGGGTTGATTATTTTTAAAGAGAATATTCATGGGAAGTAGTGATAGTAACTACTTGAAGAGTTGTTATGTGGCAAAGAAATAGAAAATATTTCCATGAGGTTTTTTAGCACAACACTAAAATTATAGGTAAAGCTACATGTATATACACATATATTTTTTTTCTCTTTTTTTCAGGTCAGTAGAAATATTTCACACACCAGTCAGATTTATCACAAAAGACGGAGCTTAATTCCTTACCAATGGAACTAACATTTCTAAATACAAGATACATAACCACTCAGTAGCAAAAATATTGGGATTCAAGAAAGAGATGAGCCAAATGACCTTTAAAGTCCCTTCAAATCTTGAAATTCCAAAATTCTATACATTGTTTACCAGTATACTGTTTAACTTTCAAATAGCAATAACAAAAAAATACATAGAACTTGGTTCCTTCCTGTGGCTATATTTCTTGGCAGCATTTTATTTGTTTACTAGCAAATCTCTTATGGCAGATGCATATCCATGAGGCCATTTTTAACCAGAATGACTAACTATAAACTTTCGGAGTGAAACTGTGATAAAGTGTTGCAATACTTATGACTTAGTGGCTTAGAATATAACAAAGGAGAAAACAATACTTTCCAAAAAACTTATTTCCCTTGTCTCTTTTGAAAAACAATTGTCTATGCAATAGTATCAGGCAAGGTCAAAACCAAAAGGCAGCTCTTTTGAGGAAAAAACCCTCTATTTAAATAAGAATTCATTCAGAAAACACTGAATAGGAACCTACTGAGTGCCAGGCACTGTGATAGAAATCTAGTAGGAACACAGGACAGGAGCCTGCCTTCAAGGAATTCATCTTTGGGGGAAGGAGGCAGGCATACAATAAAACAGCTGTCAAAGTAAGTGAATGGCACTCAAATGGCGACAGATACAGGAGGCATAAAGGGCATGACCAGAATAAATAGGTAGCTTGAAGAAGTCACAAGAAAGTACGTGTGGATGGACAGGTTTGGGGAAAAGGAAGCTGGTGAGTTCTGCAGGGACTGGATCATGAATGTCCAACACAAATTATTCTGGACTTCTCAGAGACATCTCTCATAGGCAGCGTTATTGGGTACACCAGGTCCTCATGGTCTCCATATGTGTAACACGGGAAGAGGGAACTCGTGAATACTGAGTGCTGTATTTGAGTCACAGCTCTACAAAATCTCATGGGACAGAAAAGAAGCAAGCCTCTTTAACATGGCTGAATCAGTGTTTTCTAACTTATTTGCCCAAAGAACTTTAAAACAGATGGAATGCACCCTCTAACATCTCTCAGAAATATCCATCGAAAAGAATTAGGTGCTTTCCCACAGAAAAGAAGGAGTCTAAAGAGTCATTGAAGGGTTTAAGTTAGGATGCAACACAACCAGTTTTTATTTAGCAAAGTCATCCTGGTTGCTAAGTGGGGGAGGTAAAGAGGCCACTTGAGAACAGTTCAGGTAGAAAAAGATCAAGCCTGGATGGATGGTCAGCTGCTTGGTGCCAGAAACCAGGCTTTTATTTCTGGATGAGAGACGCCACCTGCAAAGCACTCCATACACAGTCTCAGCTCTCACGTATCTTCTATTTTGGTTCTGAGTTCTTTTTTCTTTTTGTTTTGAGGCTTTGCAAAATGGTCTTTTGAACATAACATATATCAACCATATCAGTTTCATGTGAACATCTTTCATAGGGTCTATGTTTTTTCTGTTAAAATTACTCATATATATATATATATATATATATATATATATATATATATATATATATATATTGTGTATCTCTCGCCTTTGCATATTTTGGGTTAGGTGACAACCTGAATACATGGCCACTTTTAGCAGGTGGGCTTCACCTGCAAAACAGGAAGGAGCAAACAGTTCCTCACAGGCAGTTTCCTCAGGTGAAGGTCTCTTCTTGGAAGCTTCTCCCATGCACCTCACTCTTGGTCCTTATTTCAACTCATTTCTGAGCCCGGCTTCCTTACAGGGAATTGAATTCCATTCCCTGAAGTCCTGACCTTTGACCTGATTGGCTTTGCATTTCTGCAGTGACAATTCTTCTCCTGCTCCTATCTGGTTTATTTCATTGATGTTTTCCTTCTTGGTGCAGGCTGCCGAAACATTCAGCATATTCCTAATCCATAGCAACTGACTCCTCCCAGGCCAACTGAGGCTCAATTGGAGAAAAACAGAGTCAGAACAGATACCCTCAAGATATCTCCAGTACTGAAACAAGAAAGATAAACCAAATCCAGTAATAACTAGTAGGCATTTTTCCAATGGGAATATGAACTCTTTAGAAATATAATTGGTTAATAAATATGTCTTTTGCTTATTTTGTCTTTTAGAATTTATTTTCCAAGGATCTTAGTCTGGTCAGATTCAGCCAAAGCTCTCCAACAAACATTAAAGCTTATGAAAATAGATATGATGGTAACACCTTAGAATATGATATTGCCATTGAGAGAGAAAACAAGCAAACAAATTAAAAAAAAATTCAAGCAACTCCTCCTTATATCTGAGAACTTGACTGATGCTCATAGCTAGTCCATGTTGCTCTCATGTTGGATAAGCAATCTCACAGAACACCAGGCTCAGTCAAGTTTTCTCTGAGGTCATTATAAAGTAAGACAAAAACAACATGTCTGTTTTGTTCTCTGCTAACAGCAAAATATAAACACATCCCCGTTTTCCTGCTAATATGAGTGACTGTTGCTTCTTTATAAAGTATAGCTTTCTATCTATATAGTGTACTATAGATAGGATTTATACCCAATCATAGAATTATCCCAGCTTCCTGACAGCATCCAATCTAGAACAATGTCCCACTTCCTTACACTCTCTCCAAAATGACTTAACTGTCCAAGTCCAAATCCTTTAATAGGTCCTTTCTAACCTCTTACTGAGGTACTTCACGATTCCCCATGGTGTTTGCTCTCCTTCAATGCAATAAGTAATAAATCCGACTTGTTCAACTGCAGGTATATTTCTAGTGGTCTCTGGCTTTAGGGCACTGACACCATAGAACAGAAAAGAGTAACTAAAATTTATGAAGTCGGTTGATAATAGACATGTTAATAAGATGTTATTATGGTAACTAAATTAAAAATATTTCACAGATATTGTTATTCATTCTCCTCACTTTGTACTGAAATACAGTAATACATGAATAAATATTAGACCAATAATATAAATCTTATAAAAGGGACAGTAAATCAGTCCCAAACCTCATCCCACTAATGGAATTATTTATAATTTTCCCTTGCTGCCTGGCAGCCATGTCCATATTCATCTCTAATTTTAATTCTATTATGTTGTACAACTAGACAGATGAAAGTCAACATCTTAAGAAGAACTGATTATATGGTTTTATCAATTAAAAACAAGAAATTCTACTATGATAGGTAAAATCTAATCTGGGCTAGATAACTATGTAGAACCCCACTTTCAGAGATTCTTTAGTTATTTATAAAGGCAATAAAAATTAGTTGCAATAAAAATGGAATGACAACAGTATATAATTAATCCAACATAAAAGTTTTCAGCTTTCAATGAACAGGAGTGGGATTCTGATATTAACTTCCAACTCCTTCCCACTAAGGAAATAATGGAAACAAATGTGGCAGAGAAATATCTCCAAACAGCTTAAATTTCTCTTCTGCACGTACCATATTCTGCCCTTCCACTGTGCTCTGAATCCTGTTTTCCTCATTCAAATTATTGTTATTTTTTGTAGAAAATGATCTGTCTCTAAATCTGCAATTACATAAAGATCCTTAAAGTATAGATATTTGTTAGTCAGTTATATTTCTAAGTAGGTCGATTTCCTTCGGAAAATCCCTACCCCTACTTACTTATAACTGGGAATGGTTTCTCTTACCCAGCCTAGCACTAGAAATACCCATTGCCTGAGTTTCTGTATGTGTCTGCTCTTCCCAGGCTGTGGGGCAGGATGGAGTTCACTTTGCTTCCTTGTGGTTGGTTCCAGATTATATCTCAGGTGAAACTGAATTCCTGCATTGTTTATCAAGATTAGCTATAAAATATATTCTGTGTGATACCAGTGAGCACACTCTGGTCACAGTATGTCAGGTATTTTATTACCCTGCTATTTAACACCATCCCACTAATCTCATAGACAACAGAATTTTAGTAAAAATGTGGAGGTTTTTTTTCTCTTAACAGTATAACAAACAATTTCCATGTTTCTATATAAACTTCATAGATATCACTTTGGTAGGGTTCTTATTTCATCTAATGAATATACCATAATTTAGTGAAACAGTCCTCTATCACTAGTTATTTAAATCTTGCTACCAAATATTTGGGAGCATGTGTCTTACTGGGAGATAATATGGAAACTCACTTTTTTCACATATGTACTGAAACTAAGAGGTAAAAATAGTCACCATAAGTGCCAAAACGTTCTTTTCATTAAGTAAATTAAATAGCTTAGATATTGCAACAAAAATTTTAAACCATATTGTTTTGGAAAATTGCCATATACTTTTTCATTCCTGGTCAGAAAAAGGCCAACTTCCAAAACCCGGGTAAACACTTAATGATTAAATGACTGCCCCACAGGTTGACTAGTGAGCAGACACTTGGTCAGAAGTTGAGAACTTCCAGGGAAGGGAAGAGACAGAAGCAGGGAGAGGAAAGAAGGGAGAGGGGAGAGAAAGGGAAATGTGGAGAAGAGATAAGAAAACTGCATCTACCTAAAGCAGTCTTCTAGTTAGAAATCCCGCCCCTCCCCCCCCCATGTATCCTGTAGAGTTCTATTTGAATTTCAGAATTACCATGTTTCCCCATGTATAAGATGCACCTTAATTTTGGGGCCCGAAATTTGAAAAAAAAAAGTATTACATAAAGTTATTGAACTCAGGTTTTATTCATCATAAAATTCGTACAACTCCTCATCATTGTCAAAACTCTCAGCCATTAGCTTGTACTCATCTGTGTCTGATGACGAATCACTGTCTTCATATATAGTCTCTCATGGCTTTCTTCTGCTGTTGTGTTTTCAGTAGGGTTTCTTCTTCCCATAGCCAGTCTCGGATTGTTTTCTCAGTTGGAGGAGGACCAAACTTATGTTCAGCATCACGATTTCCATTCACTTTTGCAAACTGGATCACTTTTAACTTGAATTAAGCACTGTACAAAAATCTTTTCTGAGCCATTTCTGCGCAAAACTTGGCAAAATGTTACCTAATATACCAGTAACAAGTACGAAACAATGAGCGCAAAGACAAGTGCGAAAAAGTGGGAAATGCAAGTAAAAAATCTACAACCACTGTATAAGACGCACCCAGTTTTTAGACCCCAAATTTTTTGAAAAACGGTGCATCTTATACATGAGGAAATATGGTAGATTCACAGACGCATCTACAGACATTCTATTAGCCTCACTTTTTGTTGTTTTGTTGTTCTAGCAACCCTTTTGTCACATTCATACACCTTACTGAAGTTTTCACTTAAAAAAGACTTAAAATTTCATCTGATTTTTCAACTCCATTTTAAACTCCATTACATTGAGTAAATAAATATTTGATAAACTTCTCTAATAAACTCTCCTCTTATCAGAGAAAATGTTTTCCCAAATGAAACTATGAGTCTAACATTTTCTTTATAGACTCCAATAAGGCTATTTGAAATGACCTCCTTGCTTTGGACACATTACATTCTGTTTCTGTTTCTTTAGATTGGTTGTAATTCTTTCAGTACCATTCTTTTCACTTCTAAAATTCAAGATTCAGAGGCCCCCTTGGTGAGGATAGCCATGCAATTATGTGCAACCAAATCACCAAGTGGGGGCAGTGAACACTTCACTATCCTTTGCACATGGCAGCCTTTACTCAAAGTTGTTACCAATTAACAAGACAGTACCACTCTTCTGCTATTAACCAATTAATTAATTAATTAATTTCATTTCTCAAATGTTTGAGAGCATAACAGAAAACTGACAGATTTGGATAAATCTTGACATGGATCATAAGTGGTATGCCTTGGACTTTCTTTTATAAGTCTCTAGAAGTCTAATGCTAATCTTTTCAGCAAACTTGCTTTATATTACATTGTTATCAATCAATCGCATTTGTAATTAACTTTTGCTTTTACAACAATTCTAATACTCATATAACTTCAAGGATGATTGAGCCCACTTTTGTTCTAGCTTCTTCACTGAATACCAGATAACCCAGCAAAACTGTAAGTCATAATTTTAAAAATCTTATAGCAAACACTTCTCTAAACTTAACATTAACAAAATGGACAAAACTTTAAAGCATAATAAGCACTTAGTCTTAAATATATACCATATTATTAATCAAATTAAAAAAAACTGTGCCTTTAATGAATACACACATATACAAAATTAAATATAGATTCTCTAATATATCAGCAACTACCTCTAGTAGATATTGATCTCAAAATTAATGTTAATCAACAAATGCTTTGAAAGCCACTTGAGGATTGGACAGTTCTATGTACTGTTCTTGTTAAAATCAAAAACTCATTTCATAGCAACTGCTACCTCTTCTGTCATTTGCAGAATATTAATAATTTTTCCAATGACCTTTTATAAACAAGGAGAAGATAATGATTTTCTCATATTTCAAACATCAATGTTTTAATTATAAAATAAGATACATACAATTAGAAGAATGAAAAAAAATAATAGTTTCAGTAGAGTTGATATTGAATAAAAACCTTTAGGACTTATTTTTTATACCACAACTATGAGTAAGTAATAAATTTGTAGAAATGCTGAGTCCAGATAAATTGGGAAGAGAAAATTTGTTTATCTCAATTTTAAGTTCTCAAGGAAGTAAAAAGCAAAAATAAATATTACTTTTGTAAAAAAATATTATATCAGTTGGAAAAATGAGTTGCCCCCACACTTGACTCCATTTATTCCCTAAATTTATGTAGTAAAAGTGTAATCAAGAGCTATTACTGTGTAAATTCCTTGACTCATCTTTATATTTCACAGTCTAAAATTAACTTATACAGCCTTTTAAATGTACTTATTTATATAACCATAAACTCATTGTACCTGAAAAACAGAAATTCCAGGCTTCAAAAACTGAGGAAATGAGGAAAAAATAGAGACCTATCTCAAAATGCATCCATGGTATACATGTAACTATGCATGGTAACTATTGCAAGCTCAATGTTTGGAGGCATATAGGAGTAGATGACCTTTGCCAAATGTACATGCAGGGAACGTGGATGAGGAGTTCAAAGACAACAGATAGGATGGGGTATGAAATGGACAACAGAATAGCTATGTGGAAATATCTGTATCAGTCTCTACAGAAAAAACGATCTTGGTAACTGACTGAGGTTGTTACCTGGCAAATCAAATCCCCCAGACCTTTAGGGTTTCTTCCTATCTCAAACTGACATGATATGGACTAAATATGAGGCTATGTTTCTGGATAACTTTAGTAGAATCAGCGGGCTAGAAGAGACATCATACCTGTTTGAGACACTCCAAAGCACCAAAGGTTACCTCAAAATGATTAGTTACATTATTCTCTTAAAATTTTTAGGAATTATGATGTTTTACACTCTACTGATTTTAAATTCCAGTGTTTACTCAAAATATATGTCAGAAACTTATACTTTCCCTGCTTTTGTTTAATTATTTTACTATTTTGAGTCTGGGTTGGAATAAAGAGATGATTGACTATTATTACCAAGTAGAGTTCATGATTATAGCATTTCAGCCCCATTGCCTAATTTGATTCCTCCTGATTTGATAAAAACTGGTGTCTTCTGAAATAAATTTTCTTCTTTCACATGGTATCATAACTACTTTGTTTTTAATGCACATGCAGTATAAATCATTGATATGTATTTAATTTTAAACACATATTTTTGAGTTTTTAAGTGCCAAGCACTGTTAGACACACTTTTCTAACACCTAATTTAGAATCTAAGAAGACATAAAATTTACCAATAACCAAACATAATTAAATAAACAAATGCTATAACTGTTAATACAAGTAGTAAAATCCAAAGAATAATTGAACGGTAACTTTAACCTTAATTGGTATAGCTGTACTTTATGGGATGGAAGTATTTATTTATGAATTAAGAGAACTAATCTCAGAGTGAAGGACGCCTAGTGCTGGCAAAATCTTTCAGTCAATAATCAAACCAGACCTTATGTTTTATGCCCTAAAGGCAGTCGTACTCTAAAACCTCTGCCACCACACCACCAGAAAGTATTTGCAGGCATGTCGTATACATAGGCATCAGCAGTATCATATATCCAAAGTTTTGATACTTGCATGAAATACAACAGAACAATAGAAATGCAGTAGTGATATTTAAAGAGTGAACCTACCACAAGTGCCAATATAGAAAAGAAGTTCTCTGCAATTAGTATATTAATCAGTGCTGAATAAAGAAATTGGTTGATCCAGAATGAACTGGTATGGACATGTAGGTACATACATAGTGGAGTGACCATGTAAAGGTAGAATAGAACATATGCGAAACAAGATTTCAGATGTTCCTAGCAAAGGGCTTTATCAACATACTAGAGACAAAGAATTATGGACACAAACTTTTTTGTAGTGTTATGCACTACATCTTACCAATAATATACACATGCAAAATAAGTGGCCAAAATGACAATTATCCCTTAATAGTTGTTTTTCATTGCTTCTAGACTAGGAGAGTTCCTTGTCACCCAGAATAAAGCTTTCCTTGCTGTTAGGTGCAGCCACATAACTAATTCTGGCCAATGAGATTTAAACAAAAGTGCCAAGTGGCAGATGCTGAAAAACTTCCTTAAGATTCACTTGGTGTCCCTCTTTTTCTTCCCTTTTTCAGAGTTTCCTTCATCCTGCTCCCTGGAGTACAGATACCACTATCTTAGACCATGAGGTCAAGGGATACATGTTAGGGACAGCAGGGTAGTGAGTGGGGCGATCTTGAATTTTGGGGACTTCATGGTGCACAGCTACCAAATCAGCCCTGGATCACCACTTACCTCTGGATTTTGTTTGTGTGAGACAGAAATTAACTTCATCTTATTTAAGCCACTGTTATTTTGGCTTTTCTCTCATTTATAACCAAACCCAATCCTAATTAATGACATTTTTTCATGAATATACACATATCTTTATATTTGTTTATACGTGTAGATCTATCAATAGTGAATTACTTTTTAATATATATCCTTTGCTGACATTTTTAAAAGTCAAAAGAATGCCACAAATTATAGTTAATGATCATACTTCCATTAGATAAATCCAACTAACATTAGTGGTCAACCTCCTTTTTGAGAAAATCAGTGCTACCCTATGACTAAAGCAGAAAGATCCCTTGCTCTAAATCCTGTGCTCTAGGGGACCCCACAGATCACACAGTTAGACACAATCCCCCCCACACACACACACACACAATTAAAGAACACATATATACTTCTGCCATGTAGTATTCTTCTGTACTTCATGTAACAGACTGGCCCTGTAAAGCTTAAACATTCACTCTCATGATTAACACTGTTCAGACATTTCTCCATATCTCTTGTCCTATGTCCTCAAAATAAGTTAACTACTCCCAAATGTCATGAATGTTTTTGAGTAGTGCTATTTCAGAGTGCCAGGAGGATCCAAGCAGCAGAGTGTTTAGGTAAGAGGGAAAAAAAAAAAAAAAAAACAGAAAAAAAAACCAAAACTTAACTCAGCATGAATTCAAATTCCTTACATAACAGTGTTTCATTACACACTTGTGCTAAGTCATTTTCTTAATTATCTTTCAGTTCCAAAGTGTAGTTCTGGAAGTATTCACAAATTGGCATGGTATCTGCAACACTGCATGTGGCACCTGGAGAATATTCTGCTCTCTTAAAGAATTAAACTTCTCTTAGATTTGTATAAATCCAAACATATCATGTGTCTTGACACCGATTTTGCCATTGGCAACTACATGGATATTGAGCACTAGAAATGAAAATAATTTAATTGTATTAAAATATTTAATAACATTTAAATACCATTTTAAATTATTTCTAATATTTATTTAAATAATTTTAAAGTGCAATGTTTATTAACCAAAATTGAATTTTTTTCATTTAGTGGAAATTAATAACTTTTAATATAAGAGAAATAACTTTCTTGAAAGCATATATAAAATACTTTTAATTTTTGGACTTTTACATGAACTTTATGTTATTACTGAGAAATATTTAAATTTTCACACTTTAAATATAATTTCATTTCTTTTTAACATTTTTGGTAGAACAAAAGATGTAATCACTTTGATGATAAGAAATACAGATAGGCTTGTCCTTACGTGGTTGACTATTGGGACTTTTTAGTTTCTATATTTTCTCACTTCCCTCAAGTCTTTTTGTGCTGTTTCTCCATATATACATTTAATAAATATTCATTCCTAACTGGTCTTTCTTATTTACCTTCTCTAATTCATATAAGTAAATGTGAAATGGATAAAATCAGAAAGAAATTGGAAGGTGAAAAAAGATGCAAAATAATTTTGCAAAGATGAGACTTAGGAAAGAATAACAATAAAGAGGATGATAAAATTAGAAAATTTAAAATTAGCTCCCCAAACACTTCAATGAGTAAAATAAAGGATAAGCAGGAAAGCAAACAGCATTCTGGAATGGAGCAATGAGAAGTGAAGGTCTGACAGGCAAGACTTGTGCAGTCTTAGCTCTGCTCTGTAGATTCAGTCAAATCATTTAACTATCCGGGTGTCTGTTCCCAACAAAATGTAAGGTTGGACTGAGTTTCAAAGGTCACTTCTATTTCTAACATTTCATGCTTGAAAAAACAGACAAAAATTAGAATGACTATATCTGAATTATGGTTGGTTTATATTTACTGATTATAATTTCTGAAAAAAAAAGAGTATTTACAAAGAAAATATGAATAAATAGAACATATTCACTGCAATACAACTTACCAAAGTTGTTTTAAGACACATTACCAGTCTATATTTTTTACTTGTTAAGGTTAAGATTTTGTATCTACTTACAGATCTCCCACTACTGGGTCCCAAATATCCCTCTTATGTTTTGTAATTGAGGACACACAGGAAAGGTATCCAACTATCAAAACTTGAAGTTAAATGAAAGAGTCATTACTATAGTGATAATCATATTCCATTGCCTTTTTCCTCTCCTGTTATTACAACACTGAACCTTGAATTCATAGTGGGAATATCACACATATGCACAATCAAATCCATTCACATCTACGAATATAGTGTTTGGTGGTTTTGTTCTGTCTTCTGGCTCTGGTCTCCTTGCAGACATGTCTCCCATCAAGGTCTGTACAGTTGATCCTCCAAACTGGATTAGTTTTTTTCATTGTATAATCATCATAGCCCTTGTACTTCTCTTTTGAGCACTTATTGAAATTAAGACTTAAACAATCATTTGTGTACTTATTTGTTTGATGCCCATCTTCTTCACTTGATTCTATCTCTGGGAGGGCTAGGGGTTGGGACCTTATTTCTTTTATGTACCCCAATACCTATACAGGACCAAGGTACATGAATGCCTTGTTTCATTTCCAGGGCCTAGAGAAGAATGCTAACTTCACCTACTGCACTGCATCTCATCGACTTGTCCAGTACTGCTGTGCTTGCTGGCATGTCCTTACCGCCTGGCACTTTGCCAACACCCAAGAGCACTATCGCAGAGAACCTGAGGCTTTCAAGTGCCAAAGTGATGCTTTGTTCTCAGGAGTCCTCCGAACTCTGAAGCAATTCATTCTGCATTGCTCACAAAAGTGCTAAGAATACCTTTCGATCTCTTTTAAGTTACATTTTTCACCCTGATTATCTTTTTATTGAAAATCGCTCTCTCAGCTCTTGCTGACAACACAGTTTTACCCAGGAAGCAAATCGGAATTCTTTAGAGAGCATGTATATGTGCACATGCACACATGTGAGGTAAGAGCAGTGCTGGATAGAAGTGTGGCCGAAAAACAGGTTCTTGGTATTGTCAAAGGAAAGAATTCAAGGATGCACCAAATAAGCCAAGCAAGTGGTGGATTTATTAAAAGAAAGACAGTACACTCTCAAGAAGATGAGAGAGGGCGGGCCCAGAGAACAGCAGCTGTCCCAAAGAACAAAGAGGCTTAGGAATTTATTACTCTTAAAATGAGGGCATAAAATATTCAAGTTTTAGGGGTGTTGTTATAAGCATTCCTAGGTGGGCCCTTGCTTATCACTGTTTCCCATCAGGAGGAGGGATTTCTGTCCTTATTTGGCTCTTGTCAGAATTGTCATGGTGACACAGGGAGTGGAGATTTTTCTTGACTGCCATGTTCATAATATTATAATCCGTTATAATTAACTGAAGTTCACCTAAAGTGACAAGATGGCATCCTGGGTCTGCTCTCGGCCACCAAAATCTAGTTCTAGCTGGTCTGGTAGCTGAACTTTTCTTAAAGATGACCTCGTCTCCTTCCTCCTTTGTCTCCCCTCACCTCCTCCTCCCCTTTCCCCTCTCTCCCCGCCACCCTGTTTTTTCTGCCTGCAGTAACAGAAGAACAAACCTAAGGGACAGACATAGGGCTCCTTGTTTAAAATGTCCTCCGCATTCGGATTAGGAAGGCTTTATTTGAAGCCAGGCTGGTATGCCTCCCTCCTCTTCCCACATATCCCTCGTCAGTGGCTCACCTGTAAGTGCTCCAGAAATCCCCACATATCTGAATCGGCTGTGGACACAGCTTACCTTCAGACGTGAGTCACGTGCTGCCTGTGTCTGACAAGGGCAGAGGAAAGGGCACATAAGGCATTGCTGCTGCAGCTCTGTGTAGCCTGTCAGTTTCATGATGAACATTTTTAATTTTTTAAAGATTTTTATTGGGGAATTGGGGGGATGGGAACAGTGCTGGGGAATTGGGGAAAGGGGAACAGACAAGTTGCTGTCGTTTTGTTCTTCAATCTAGTTGTGGAGGATGTTGCTTCACTGGCCCAAGTTGGCACCATCATTGCGCTCTTCCCGGGCGAGGCAGATCAGTCGCTGGCTTCTGGACAGCCGCTCACTGCAGCTGGCTGCTGGCTACACACGGTAGCCCATGGCAACCCACTGCAGCAGGGGCTGCAGCCTACGCCACAGCAGGCGACTCACAGCAGCCCAGCTCCAGGTTGAGCTGTTGTTCAGCATCTTAGCTGTGGAGGGCAGTGTCACTGGCCCTCATATGTGGGATCCCAACCGGGGCCCTCTGGCATCCCAAGTGAGTTCTTAACAATCGCACCACTCAGCCGGCCCCATGACAAACATTTTTAATGGCTCTACCATAATTTTAGTTCATTAGGTACTATTTGAAATTGATTTGAATTTAACATCTCTATTATATATTTTTTTAAATATTTAGCTGGGTATTATACGTAAAGCCTCCAGTAGTCAGGAATTACAAAGCACAAATGTCACCATGCCTATCCAAACAACACAGCTGCTCAAATCCCATGACTCTTGACAGGCCGCAGATACTCTTCATCCAGGGTTTTTCATATGTTAAATGACAGTGAAAGGCCGTGAGTTTTTTTCAGTTCCCAAGTTTTCATTCTATTCGCAAATACAAGTCTATTATTTCTGTAATTATATTCATATCACATAATATTCATTATAGGTATTTTTAAATTCATGGAAGTGTAAAGAAGTAAATAAAACCACCTGTACAAAACTAACATTTTGCAGTTTTCCAGTGTTTGTCCTTTATAAGATAAACATACATCTTTTTATTCTGCTTTTTTCACTTTATATTTGAGAACATTTTCTCATATTAATAAATATTCACTAAGTTCATTATTCTGAATGGCTACACCCAAGAATAGATGCAGCACAATTTATTTGATTAATTATTTATTTTTGGATATATTTTTTCATTTGAAAGTGAAGATCAATAATGCACGGGGGACCACCTCAGACATCTAGACACATACGCATCTATCACATAACAACACTAGTAATCCCAGCTAACAACAGCTCACATGTATAGAGATATTCCTATGTGCTAGGCTCTACGCTAAGGGGTTTGCATGTCCAACTTCTTTACTCCTCACTGTAATCCTTTGAGGTAGATATTAGTCATATTTCCAATTGTAAATGAGAAAACTGAGAGCCAGGAATTTCAAGCAATATTCACAAAGTCACAGAATTAGTAAACTTTGAGATGCAAGTCTGGGAGGTTACATACGAGAGCCTAGTCTTTTCAAAACTGTATCCTATAGTGTCCCCATAAATCTGTACATGCTAATTTCCTTAGAATAAATTCTTAGAAGTGGAATTACTGAGTGAAAAGTTATAAAGAAAAACCTCATGGTTTTCATACTATTTGGGAGGTGTTCTAAAGAGCAGAGTCTACATTACACAAACACCAGGTTTAAAGTCAGTTCCTCAGGAAACTAAACAGCAGTGTTACACTTCAAACAGGAGTTCTATTTAAAGGTTCAGAGGTGAATACTGAAGTGCAAAGAGATATGGAAATAAAAGAGGAAACATAAAAAAAGAGAGAGAAGATGAATAACATGGACACATATCCCAGAAAATGAGAAATATCAAGTGTTGAGTATATGAAAAAACATTTTAAACATCAGACTTTCAACGTTCTTCACCCCTTGCCAGCATATTTCTGTCAACACTGTAAAAGTAATTCCTTAATTCCAGAACTCTTTTCTTGCTTTGTTGAAACCAAGGAGAAAATAAAAGATCAGTAGAAAGTGAGAATTGAAATAAAATAATTAAAATTAAGAGATGCCCAAGAGATAGAAGATACCTCACAGCATGATTACTGTCATTTTAAATAGAGGATTAACTTTTCTCTTTTTTGTAACTAATCACCTATCTACTTCAGCGATGTTTACTTTATCTCATCATAGTAAAATACAGGACAAGATTTTTAAAGAGAAGACATTCTCATTAAAGCAAGACTAAAACACATTGGTTCCCTACTGCCTAAAGGGAAAAACGGCATACAAACTCAAATGCAAAATCTGCATATTGTAATTATAGGATGGTAGTTAAGTCTACATTGTTCAGCATTACTACAAAAATAACTTTTGTGTTCACTTTATTATAACTAATAATTTTGATTTCTTAAATTCTTTCAGCTTTTCAAGGCACAGGTTTTTCTATATTTTTTCCATAAATCCATAATAATTTAATGCATAATGGCCCTAATGTTTAGAATGTTGAACTATTTCCCTTCATGAAAAAAAGTTTACTATATCCTAAGTTGAATTATGGAAGATTCATTCCATTTTTGTTCTACTTGATATGCATACTTAAATTTTTATTTTCATCAGTCCACACAATCAGACATTTCATGACTCTCCAAACACAAAGGTAAAAAGTTTTCTATTATTTCATACACTTTCAGTCATACAGTCAATCATACAGTCATACTTTTGGATGCATTTTATTTGTTTCAGTAATGGAAATTAAAGTTTCCCCTTAACCAACATACTTTCACTAAAAAGCATTATTTCACAGTTTGACATTTTTGCAGAAGTCTTCAAGTATTTTCTTTTAAGCTTTGAACTGGCTGTGTTAATCATTATTACAAAAAAACGAGTATGGTGTATTAACTAAAATTTTACATAAGTGCAAAAATACCAATTTCATAATAATTTCATTCTGTAACTGTTTCAAGGATAACAGAGTGATATCAAATACTGCTGAGGTAATCAGGCAAGAGAAAGAAATAAAAGGCATCCAAATTGGGAACAAAGAAATCAAATTGTCATTTTTTGTAGATGACATGATTCTTTATATAGGAAACCCTAAAGACTCCACCAAAAACTATTAGAAACAATAAACAAATACAGTATAAAGTTGCAGGATACAAAATCAATGTATAAAAATCCACTGCGCTCCTATGTACTAACAATCAAGTTTCAGAAAAAGAAATGTAAAAAAACTCCTTTTGCAATTGTGCCGAAAAGAATAAAATAACTAGGAATAAACTTAACAAGGAATGTGAAGGATCTATGCACTTAAAACTATAAGACATTATTGAAAGAAATTAAAGAAGACACAAAGAAATGGAAAGATATTCTGTGTTCATGGATTAGAAGAATCAACATAGCTAAAATGGCCTTATTACCCAAAGCAATTTACAGATTTAATGCAATCCCCATCAAAATGCCAGTGGCATTTTTTAAAGAAACAGAACAAAAAAAAATCATCAGATTTGTGTGGAATCACAAAAGACCCCAATTAGCCAAAGTAATCCTGAGAAAAAAGAACAAGGCCAGAGGTATCATACTCCCTGACTTCAATTTATACTACAAAGCGACTATAATCAGAATATCATGGTATTGTCAGAACAGACACACAAACCAATGGAACAGAACTGAGAACCCAGAAATAAACCCACATATTTATCAGCAGATAATTTTTGACAAAGGGGACAAAACATACAATGGAGAAAAGGAAAGTCTCGTCAATAAATGGAGCTGGGAAAATTGGAAAGCCACAAACAAAAGAATGAAACTAGACTGCTATCTGTCACCATATACCAAAAGTAATTCAAAATGGATCACAGGCCAAGACATAAGACCTGAAACAATAAACTGCATAGAAGAAAGCATAGGTAAGAAACTTATAGATAGACCTTGGGTTCAGAGTGGATTTAGGAATTTGACCTCAAAGCAAGGGAAGTAAAAGCAAAAATAAACAAATGGGATTCTATCAAACTAAAAGGCATCTGCACAGCAAAAGAAACCATCAAGAAAACAAAGATGGAACCAATCCAATGGGAGAAGATATTTGCAAACAACACCTCTGGATAAGGGGCTAATATCCAAAATATATAAAGAACTCATTCAACTCAGCAACAAAAAAATAATGGCCAATTTAAAAAAGGGCAGAGGACCTGAACAGACACTTTTCCCAAGAAGACATATAAATGGCCAACAGATATATGAAACAATGCTCAACTTCACTAGCTATTAGGGAAATGCAAACCAAAATGACAGTGAGATACCAACTCACACCTATTATCAACAAGACAAATAATAACAAGTGTTAGTGAGGTTGTGGGGAAGAAGGAACCCTCATACACTGCTGGTGGGAATGTAAATTGGTACAACCATTATTGAAAACAGTATGGAGGTTCCACAAAAAATTTTAAAAATAATTACCATATGACCCAGCAATCCCTCTTCTGGGTATCTACCTAAAAACCTGAAAACATTTATCTGTAAAGATGTATGCACCCCTATGTTCACTGCAGCATTATGTACAGTAGCCAAGACATAGAAACAACCAAAGTGTCCTTCGATAGGTGATTAGATTAAGAAGATGTGGCACATACATACAATGGAATATTACTCAGCCATAAGAAAAGATAAAATACTGCCATTTGTGACAACATGGTTGGATCTTGAGATTATCATGCTAAGCGAAATAAGTCAGATAGAAAAAGTTGAGAAACATGATTTCACTAATAAGCGGGATATAAAACTGAAAGCCACAAACAAACAAAACAAATAAAAACTCACAGACACAGATAATAGTTTAGTGGTAACCAGAGGGTAACTGTGGGGGGGGGGGGGAGGGATGGTGGTAGAAGAGGGTAAATGGGGTCAAATATATGGTGATGGAAGGAGAACTGACTCTGGATGGTGAGCACACAATGCAATACACAGATGATGTATTATAGAAATACACACTTGAAACCTATATAATTTTACTAACCAATGACACCCCAATAAATTTAATAAAAATGTTTAAAATGCTGCTGAGGTATTAAATTAGATGAAGACTGAGATCTGACCCCCACCCCTACTTGGCAATGTGGAGAATAATGGTATCATTAATAAAAGATGTTTTAGTGGAGTGATGAAGCGATACGCTGATTGAAGAAAGTGCAAAAGGGAATGGAATGAGGAAATAGTAAGGAGACACCACAGTGTGAAAATTTTTGCTATGAGAAGGAGCAGAAAAGGATGGAAGAAAGAGCAGGAAGGGGAGGGTCTGTGCGACCAAGGGAAAGTGTTGATTAAGGTGAGTGACACTGAAACATGCTCATTTTAAGACAGCCAAGACTGGAACACAGGTGGTTCCAGTCACTTCCATAATGATTAATTAGGGGTCATACCTTATGTTGATATCATTTGAATATCGACCCTACTGATGTGAATGATCTAACAGAGAGGGAAAGTTCAGTGACAGAGGAGATGGAGGGGATAATTGAAGCATCAAAGTCCTTGAGTAGGTGAGAGGCTAGTGCAGAAATTGAAGGGCCGGCCTCTTAAGCCAGCAAGGCCAGGGCAGTCACGTTACCAGCTGAGAACACCTTGACAGGCGCAGATACAGAGAGGTGGAAATACAGGTGATGGGAAGATGAGGGATTTCCCTCTGGTTGTTCTTTTTCTTTAAGCGGAGAAAGAAGCTAGTTAGGGTATCCGCTGAATGTGATAAGGGGAGAGGGTGTTGGAGGCTTGAGGAGGAAGTAGAAGGCTACAGAGGAAATAGTCTCCTCAAGGAAAACGCAGGGTTTCCGTTAGAGCAAGAAGGAAACGCTAAAAGTAGTAGATAAATACGTACATAGCACAATGTATGATGACACACTGTGAGTTCCAAAGGAGCAGGGGAAGTAGGTTTAGGACAATGGTTTCAACACTGGCTACATTTTAGAATCAACTGGAGATTAAAAATATACCAGTCCCTGGGCCATACACAAGATAAATTGAATCTAAAACTTTTGGGTTGTACTCAGGTATTATATTTTTGTACTCAGGTATTATATTTTTCTAAATGCTCCTCACACGATTCTAATGTGTAATCAGGGATGGGACCTAGCTGAGGGGTTGGCAGTGGTGAGGGAGTGTGAATGGATTAGAAGTCAGAGAAGGGAGGGATGACCGGCCTGTGGAACCTAGACCTCTTGATGCACAGGAAGTTAACAAGGATGTAATGATGAGATATTCTTAATGATCTCTTTATCCAAGCTCTATGTATTTAAATGTCTTAAGGCAAAATAGTAATAGATATTCAATGTCCCTTTTTTTTGACGTTTCCATTTTTAAATAAAGGAAAATACATAGAAAAATCAACAATTATGTAATCTCTGATAAATATTTTTCTTTCAAAATCTGTTGTCTCATTGGTAGGTACTTGATAATGTAATCTATTTAATTCTACTCATTTTAAAAAATATTTTTTATAACCAAGAATATTTTATCCTATTAAGTTAAAGAGTATAAATGATTTATTTAAATGACTTCTCATTTCCTCAATGTGAATAAAATGTCCATGTAAAGAAAGGATCTTGGTTTGCAAATAAAATATCCTATTATATATTTTAAAATTAGATCTGTCTCAAAGTTTCTCTTAGAATTAGATCCTCATCAACTTCAGGTGACTCATAAAGCTGTGAATGAGGATAGAGACGCAGTTCAGGAGTCTCCAAAGACAGATAGCCAAGGAGGGAAAAATCAAATGGCTATAGATGTGGACTCTTGGGATTGTCCAGTATCTGTCCTGAATCTCTAGGACCACTAGTTAAATTATCTTTTGTTGTTGTTGTTGAGATTTTGCTTTGCATTTTGAAAAAGTTAGCCTCTTCTATCCTTTCTTTCCCTCCTCTTCTTCCTTGCTTTTATCTCCCTTTTCCTCCCCCCCCCCATACACACACACCCCTTCTTTCTGCTTCCTTTTCTCTATTTGCTCCCAAGTAATCGATCCTAGATGAGACATGGGATTACCTGCACTGTGAAGAGGCACAAACTTCCTTTACACCCTCAGCTGTTTGATTCCTCCCACTAGACATAATGCTTGGGAGGGCAGGATTTTATTTTCTTTTCCTTTGTATCCTTCCTGGATGACAGTCCTGACATATAGGACCTACTCAACATAAAAATTAGTTGAGTAAGGGAATGAATGCCCACCTCTGATCTTGATCCAGAAGCAGCCTTCAAAGCAGATATTTAGGCTCTGCTGTCGCCAAACCAATGTTTTGCTTATCTAAAAACGCCTTTAACTTCAGTTGCCTTCATTTGAACTTCTTTCAAGTAGTTTATAATACAGACTTGGTGCTTCCAGTGAGCATAGAGTTAATTCCATGCTTTCTACACACGAATTAGCTTTCAAGACAATACAGTCCTATTTCAGTGAATGGCTCTGTCTATTGTACTAGCTAGCAGCCCTCACAATTAAAACAAATTAATGCTGCTCTTAAGGAGAGAATGAAATTTTTCACTGTTAGTCGTGTATGTGCATCACTGGCCTGCACATCCCCCTGACTAGAGCTGGGTCATAAATGATGACAATTCCTTACAGAAGTGAAATGAAGCAACAGGAGGTCAGGTGTTGCTTTGGCAGCAGTTTTCAGTGGGACATTGCTTCACCGTTTCTAGAACAGGCCACCTCACTTCCCCAAATACCTGCATTTAAAATACCTGAAAATGAAAGTTAAAAAAAAAGACAAATGAATCTTTCTTCTCTTGAGACTGTTTAACTGCGATGCGAGGCCAGCTGCGGGCTCCAGCACAGAGATGGTGGAACAAGCCAGTGCAATGGCCGCCACTGACATTCATGTTGGGCTCATGCTTTGGCTTTTGGGCCCAGGTCCCTCTGGATTTGTACACATAGCCAAGGATAAACACACAATATTCTACACAGACAGCTGCCTGAGAATCCAATGCCAAGTATCACAAGTGAAGCAGAAATGCATCTCTCTTCTGTCCTTGAGATACATTTCTATAGCACACAGTCAAGAAACATACAAGAGTCACTTTGATTATAAACCCAAGATAATTTCAACAAGGCCTTCATCATAGTAATAGGGTTTATTGTTCTTGAGGCAGAAGGAGAATACTGAATGAAATTATACCTTCTTTGGCAAGGAGGAAAGCATTTAAGGATTAAGAATATTATAACCACATGACTTTTGGCCAAAATTATATTGTTGAAGAGTTAGAGTGAAATCCTTATGCCGTACCAGTCAATTCCTACAGTCGCAACATAAATGAAAAGAGGCTCTCTTTTACTAAACTTTTATAACTGAGAATTTTAATGAGAATGGACAAAGCTTTGAAAGCCAAAAATCACATGCTTCTTAAAAGGTAAGTTATGCCTACTTAGCAATCTGTCTAATTGTAAAATATAACCAACCTATGTACAAGGAAAATCTGAACAAGATCAATACCATCTGAGGTTAATGTTTAGAAGGTTGTCTTTTATCTTTATATTTAATTCAGGTTTACAACCAAAATTATTCATAATGAATTTTAGCTTTTAATGTATTCTTCAGAATTGTGTACATGTGATCCCTCATACATTTATGCACAATAATAACACATAGCTTTTGTATGAAGCTTTTCATCTTCAAAGCACATTATGCACATTAGAGAACTCATTGTCTCACCAGCCTTATGAGGAAGGTAAATATTGTTGTTTCCATTGTACAGATAGGGAAACGGGAAGAGGCAAGTCATCCCTAAGCATAATTAGAAGGGGGCTTTCACATACTGTTTGCGCAGGGTTATGAAATATTTATATTCTATGTAAAAATGTTTAAAACTGAGAGAACACTCAACAATTATCTTGAAAAATCTCTATATCTGAATCACTACACTTGCCCCAAATGCACACACATATTCTCAAAATTGTGTATGAAGTTTCAGAATAAGTTGTGATAATTTATCTATATGCCAATTCAATTTTCTCATAGTTTCTAACCAGGTTCTAAACTGTAAAATGAAAGAGATTACTCACTATACTTAGTGGTGAGAGGCCTGACTTTTGTTTTATTTCTTGCACTAAACCTACCGAATTGTTAAGCTTTTCTTATTCACGTGTTTTTTTTTAATGGAAACTGAGGATTCTTTATATTCCTTATGATTTAAGAGGTCGCCTATTGAGACCCACTCACAATGCCATCATTTATATTGAGTAACTTCAACATTCAAGGTACTATGCAGCTATTTATATGTTCTGTTGTAGTCTTAATATTATTTGAAGCATGTAAATACAGCTGCTTTCCAGTCATGTTTGCTTATCAATATAAGTTACTCATGTCTGTGATGATACTTACTCCATTATTATGACACTGACATATGAATTTACATAAGATGCCATGACCTGTTGAAATGGTTGTTTTCTGACACCTGGCCTTGGAGCCCAAATTTACATTAAATTGCAAGAAAAGATAATCATTGTCTTAGGGACAGACTCCAATAAAGAGATTTGAGTGCAGGTTTTATCAGACAGTGTTCATCAGAGGGAACACCACCTACGAGGCAGCAAAGAAAACAGGCCTGCGCAGAAGAAGGTGAAATGTGAAGCGTATAACAGAGAGCTAAGGAGTGGTTTGAAGCTAGGATGGCCCTTTAGAGTTGTTCTAATTTAAGGCAAGGGGGCTGGGCACTGTATCCCAAAATCAACCAGTCATAAGATTCTGGATGTCCCTGAAGCAGAAGTATAATCTGGATAAGGCAGCTTCCTTCAGCCCAGGGGAAATTCCCAGAGAGGAAATCAATGCTGAGCTTTAGCAGCCGACAGCATCCACCACAGTAATGCATGAGGCATCGAGGTAAGTTGCAATCTTTGCTCTGATTCCCTAGCTCAGAGATAAAGCCTGGGCTCCAGTAACTCTCATCATGCCCTTATATCAATACAGCCTTTCAAGCTGGCTGACAGAAGAAGTAAAGATGAGGTATGAAAAGACTGGGAGGGTGGGTGGGCACCCAGAATATAGACAGCACATGGGGAATGTGCTTCTGTGCAAAGTTATTGCTATATCTCTCTCCTCAATATGCTGGAAAGATGTACAGAGCTTTAATTGTGAACACAAAATGGACTCCAATAATTATGATTGTTACTTCAGTCACAAAGTGAGTTATGCCAGAGCATCACATGAAAGTCATACCCAATGAACGCCCCAACCAGGTAACTCCAGACGCAGGGTGGAGTGTGACCATCTGGATGGCTTTATGGGGCTGAGTGCACAACACCTAGTCTTGAGCATAAAATCAGAGCTCTCTGACAGCTCATCACTCAGGCCGCAACTGAGGACCTGACAGCCGTATTTGCACTCCTCCCAGATGGAGCACTTGAACGTCGCCTCCTGACGATCTCACCAGCCCAGCCTGATGACCGATGTGACTCACCCCAGTGCTATAAGGACTCTCACTGAACACCAGACTCTGTCTCTCATCCTTCTTTCTGGTAAGACTCTGTTCGCCTTGCCTAACCCTATAGCTTGCAAACCTGTGTGACCCTCATATGTGAAACCACCCTACCTTGACCATTGGAGGCTCTCCTCTGGCCAGAGCCTTGGTTAATGCCCTTGGTAAATCAAGTCAGTAGGACTAGATCCATGGCTTTATTCTAATAAAGTCTGACATTGTGGAAAGACACAAATATGTGAGAGACTGCTACTTTGATAACCACATCCTGCTCACAACAGAAGCTATAGTTAATTTGCTGGCCAAAGAAACCATGACCAAGACTTTGGATTCAAAGGACTGAAGCTAGAATAAGTTGTTCTACAAAGCCTGCCTTGAAAAGAAAATTCCCAGAAATGTAAGCTACACCAAGAGCAAGAATCAGGTAGTGTCAAACCCAAAGAAAGCAAGATAAAAAATGAAGTCCTGGGACATGAGCAGGCAGGAATAAATTCAGGGGCTGAATGAAATTAAAAATGAACTAGAACAAAGTGAAGTGAAAAGAGTATAATCTGGTAAAGAGTTGTGAACTTTTTTGAGGTACCTTTAGCCTATCCTTATTGAACATCATGCATAGCTTGCAATATAAGGTTAGGGCACAAAATTATGGGATAGACTCTTATGGAAAAGGTCTTTGGTGTGTAAAAGAAGGCCCTTACTTTCTGAGCACCCAGAAAATGCATAATGCCAGTGAGCTGAAGGGCAAATCCAAACATGTTAATTAGAGAGCCCTAGGGGAGAAGTGAAGCTAAAATGGAGAATCATCTTAATGTTTGTATGGAACTGTTCCCCTTCGGTCATCAGGAGATCTGTAAATGGATCTAGGTGCTTGGGTAAAATAAGGATAAACAGCTCTTCCTTAATCTCCTAAAGAAAGCAGGATGATCACATCTCACTGATAAGCCTTTTACCATTTTCAAGCAGAATACTGACCATGAGGTCAGCAGAGAGATTTCTGCATTTGATTTTCTTCAAAAATGGCAGGCCTTTTAAATTGCTTTGATAGAGTGTATGCTCTGAAGCTTAGTACAAAGAAAGCAATCGCTCATAAAAAGGCTTGAACTAAAGGATCAGTTACAAAGAGTGTAAATGAGCTTTTAGTGGTCTAAAGAGGTCGTTCCAATGGCCCTTTACAGCCTCATACAGGGCTCAGAGAACTTACTAAAGAAGAAAAGTATTTCAAACACTAGTTCCTATTAAATTGATACCTGTTTTATTCAGTGAATGTCACCTCTGAGTTTGACAATGACTCTCTGTAAGTGGAAGCTTAAAATGCCATCTGTAGCATAAAATATAAGGTATGTGGGTGTTACAAAAGCATTCTGTCTCTGTGATGGCTCTGGGGAGAGTTCACTGCCCACAGGATCTTTCATCTGTGAGTCACAGTTCCTGGCAAGGGCAGTTTCGGAGTGGCCTTTATTACACACGAACTGTGAAGTCAATATGGGCTCTTTGTTGGAGTTCAGTGGACAAGTAGTGTGTGCTCAAAGTCCCTGCACACTTGCCCTAATTAGCCCTCTGTTTTCAGGCCTCAGCAAGGAAGCCTGGAACTGAAACAGTTGGAGGACATTCTAGTTTTCAGGCACAGTAGAGCAGGTAAAGGAGGCCATAAGTATTAAAAATTAATTATTGTAGTAGATAACACAACTCTTCAAAGATGCAGCAGGTGGGAGGAATAGTGAGTGCAACCTTTTAAAAAATATTCAGTGAAAAGCATTTATGGGAATTTTGATTTCTCAGTAATAAAAGAAATCTTTATTATGCAGTATAAAAAGAATTAATCAAGAGTCATACAATTCTGAGGTACTAGGGGGTTAATAGTTCTTCAACAGATGAATTTAGGGGGACATCAAACCCATAACAACAGCAAAGGAGGGACATTATGAAGAGAGAGGACCTAGTTGAGCCCCACCTCTCATCCATCCTCACCAAGAACCAGGCAGTGGGTCAGGAAAGACATTTTGGACTCTCCAGAACTTTCTAACAGCCAGTGAAAACCGCCCAGTGACCCAGTCAATAACATGTGCAGCTGAAGAAATGCACTGAATTCCTGATACACAAAAATCACTAGATATAATAAAATTCTCATTGCCTTATTTATGCCATTAAGTTTTGAAGTACTTTGTTACACAATATATAAATAACATATACTCTGAAATTCACCATAGCATATAACAGTATTCCTTTCAAGTGTGACTATATAGACCTCTGGCACTGAATGAAAAGCCATTTAGGGCTGTGCTACGTATGTATGGCTAATTTCATGGATGGTTAGGCTTGTCCTAAAAAGACTAGTGTGCTAACACAGAAATGAATAAGAGCTATGAATTTGATTCTAA
Organism: Hipposideros armiger; assembly: GCF_001890085.2. Classification (NCBI taxonomy): domain Eukaryota; kingdom Metazoa; phylum Chordata; class Mammalia; order Chiroptera; family Hipposideridae; genus Hipposideros; species Hipposideros armiger. The sequence goes on along the minus strand of NW_017732125.1, from coordinate 395,248 downwards.
TTTATTATTTCTACTCTGATGTGAAAGGTTTGAGTGGTAAATAAAGAACAGTCATGCCTGATTCTTAGGGGCTGAGGAAAACAGACACATCCTCGAACAGGAATATGGAGACTGAGTCCCACTCTGCCGTTAACAAGTTAACGTGACTGTACACAAATTATTTATTTCTTGGATTCTTAATTTCATTGTTATAAAGTACAACCTTTTAGGTCCCTTCCAGCATCTTTATTCTGTGTTACTTATCTGAGTTTCAGGAGGCAAAGCAAATTTGTGGAGATAGCACTTCAAGAGAAAGGGTATTTTCGTGGTTTTCAAAACACAAAGTGAATATTCATAGGACGAACTCTATTGGGAGCTCTGAGTTGCTCAGGGAGTAACTCTAATATAGTTTAAGCTTTATATTTAAGGAAAAATCCACATATTTAATACTCTAACATACTGAGTCATCATTCTTTAAACTATACATTTTGACATCTGCTGCTGTATTACTTATCAGTGTGACAATGAAAGCTATATTTGTAATTCAGAAAATCACACAGAACTCTTCAGAGATGGGCTTCAATTGCTATTACAGAACACATAAACTTGGTACCGTATTTGCCGGCGTATAAGACGATTTTTTGGCCCTGAAAAATATGCCTCCAAGTGGGGGGTCGTCTTATACGCCAGGTACACTTCAGATAGACTGCCCATAGTGCTTGCTCCTTGCCATAGTGGCCTCCCGATGCCCGCCCACTTCATTCCACATACCGTTCAGGCATCAGCAGCACTGCTGGGTGTATGCTCGGCTGTTATGCGATTTTGCTGTTATGCGATTTTACCACACTCGCAAAATCGCACACAGCCGACCATACACCCAGTATGATAGCGCAAAATCGCGAATTGCGATACCATACTGGGTGTATGGTCGGAAGAGGGGGTAGTCTTATACGGCGAGTATATAACAAACTGTGTATTTTGAGTGGAAATGTTAGGGGGTCGTCTTATACGCCCAGTCGTCTTATACGCCGGCAAATACGGTAGCTAGTCAAGAGTTAGGTTAGGCCTCTTTTGATTCAAAAAACAGAAAACAAAACAAATTCACATCAGCTTGATCAAAAAGCAACTTCACTGGCCTCTGTGATTGAGCAGTTAACTACAGGCAAGGTTAATTTCAGAGTTTCAGATAAAATGTTACCATGACCCTGTCCTCTAGCCTCTGTCTCCTCTGTGTCTTCATTCTTACATTCTACACGGTGGCAGGATAGTTGTAAGGAGCTTCAAGTTTACATTCTTCCAGATTCAAGACAATAAGAAAAATGAAGTACCTCTCCTCCAATATTTGGAAAAATGTTTCCTAATATTTCATTGTCTTTGATGTCCTCGCATCAAAGTGATCATTCCTACACCACCATTGTGACTACAAAACTGGATTCTCAAATTGAACAAACATGAGTCCCACACTCACCCCGGGAGCAGATGCGAAAACTCACCTTAGTCACATGGCTTAAAGTCGGGGCAGGGTAATGACTGTGCCGAGCAAAGTCCCGGTACTGGTAGCAGAGGAGGGGAGATGAGGCGATAGGTTGCAATGACAAGATATGTCTAGCAAACTATAATTTTGATATATTATCAAGTTTGCACTTTAAAAAAAAACACCCTTTTATTTCAAATGTAATATGATTTTCTCTACTGCTCTTGCAGGCAAGTAGCAAAAGCTGACTGTCATATAATATATAACAACCTGCACTGATATCACAATAGGACTGCTTGCTAACATCAGTGGGATGGATTAACACAGTGCTTTTAGCACTAGCTAATCTTGTTCAACTAAAAGCTTATGTGAAACTCAAATTGATAAAAATGGAGTTTTTATGGATAAAGTAGGGGCAGATGGGGATCTTGTAATCAGCCTCCTTTAAAACTACCCTGTAGAAAACCCTAGAACACTTCAGGTAAACCTCTGCTTTTCACACAGCTACATTACAAGAGATGGTCTTGTTTGAATTTCAGGGTGCTCTTTTTCCTCTTCTCCAAAGGCCAACTGACAGGAGAATTATGTCCTAAACCTGAAAGGAAGTATAGGTGACAGTGGTTTCATGAGCACCCTTTATCCAGAGAGTCCTGCTCTTAGATTATTGAGTATTTGGAAAAATTAACCTCAAAGCAGGACTCTAGGTGAAAACTGTATTGGAGAATGTGACTCAGACCTCAGAACAAAGTGCAGCTCTTTTCTCCTCTTGCACTGAAAAGAAGACAGAGGCGGGTAGAGGGCAAGTCTAACCTGACTTATTCACTCCTCACTCATCATGAAGAAGGACAAGGGTACCAGTCAGGCTGGATGAAAAACGGAAAGGTTAGACAAGAGTTGTCTCTGTGAGGAAAAGTTCCTAGCCTCCTATTGATTGATGAGACGCGAAGGGAAAGAGAAAGTGCGCGTTCCAACTTCTGCCCTCGACACAATAACTCCAGCCTCTGCTCAAATGGATGTATTGGATTCAGACAAGCTGGATGGATGAGCTCTGCTTCTGTGAGGAAGAATGTACCCCAATGTGGAGGAGGCAGAAACATACCAGCTCACACCCCCGTCTGTGGAGGCAGCATAAGCCCTCTCCTCAGCAGAAAGAGGAACATTACGAAAAAGAAAAATTCTGAGTTTGGCCCCAAGTGTCCTTTGATGAGAGAATGGGTATTTGTTGAAAAGTGGGATGGATTCTTTTCTTGGTTATTGTGATCGACAGAAGTACGGCCCCCCAAAGCTGTACATGCCCTAATCCTAGAACCTGTGAATATGTTCCACTACATGGCAAAAGGGAAGTGAGGTTGTAAATGAAATTAAGGTTGTTAATCAGTGTATCCTGAATTATCCACATGGGTCCTATCTAATCATATGAGCTCTTAAAAGCAGGAGAAAGAGGCAGAACAGGAGGATGGAGAGATGCAACATGAGAAGGACTCTGCTACTGTAGCTTTGATATGGAGGAAGGGGGCTGTTAGGGGCTGAATTGTGTCCCCTCAAAAATTCATAGATTGAAGTCCTAACCCCCAGTACCACAGAATGCAACTGCATTTGGAGAGAGGGCCTTTCAAGAGGTAATTAAAATTTTGCCATTAGGGTGAGCCCTAACCCAATATGACCAGTGGCCTTATATGATAAGGAGATTAGGATGCGGATACACTCAGCAGAAAGACCATATGAAGATACAATAAGGAGGCCATCTATACACCAAGGAGAGAGGCCTCAGAAGTCAATCCTGCCCGTACCTTGTTCTCAGACTACTAGCCTCCAGAACTATAAGAAAATAAAATTCTGTTGTTTAGGCCAGTCCATGATACTTTGTATGGCAGCACTAGCAAACTAATACAGAACAATTAGGTAAGGAATATGTGGATTCTAGGAGCTGGAAATAGCCCTCAGCTTACAGACAGTAAGGATATGCTGACCTCGCTCCTCCAACTGTGAGGAACTGAACTCTGCCAACAGCCTATGTGACCAGGAAAGAGGTACCTCCCTAAAGCCCCGAGAAAACAATGCTGCTTGTGGACTCCTCAGTGAGACCTGCACCAGATTTCTGACGTACAGAAAACTGTAAAATTAATCTGGCTGTTTAAAGACCCAACATTTGTGGTACTATATTACAACAGCATTAGAAAGGACAGTGTATTCATTCACATAAAAGGCTTTTTAAAGACGTCAATGTAAGAAATGTCCAAACCTGTACAGAATTTTTATAAGAATTTAAGCCAGACTGATGATGCCACCAGGAAGCAGCATCTTAAATACCCTGGAGAATGAGAGTTTTGCAGTTTCTTTTATGCATTTGGAATTAAGGAGGGAACTTAGGGAAGATTACATGAAGAAAGCAAGGTACAGGATAGTTAATAAGATTCTGTGCTCCCTTGAGGGTGGTTATGCCTTTGAGAGGCCTGGAAAAGAGGGTTCTATCTGGCATTTCAAAGATGCGTTAACCTAGATGTGGAAGAACAATGGAAGGGCTGGCTTAAAAATCTTTTACTGAAGAAGTTACAGGTCTGGGTATGACTACCCACCATGACCTGCCCGGTTAGGAATTTATGATCAGATCATCCTGTGAGGTTAATTCAGTCACTGAACTTGTCCACAACCCCCTTTTCATCCATAAAGAGTTCAAGGGTGTAAGTCACAGATCCCCTCAATCAAACCAAAGTGCCTCTACTTAACTTTAAGGACATTGTCCCTCAGCCATCTCAGCAAAAAACAAAATTACACTTGGGGTTCTCTAGGAATGATTTGTGGGCAAACCCACAAGGTGCTTGAAATTTTATATCAGCAAAAACACTGCCAGTCTGAATTGACAAGAACAGAGTATAAAGGAGGCTGTTGAATCCTCAAAATTCCACAGGCAGAAAATAGGCATAGAAGTCGGCTCAGCTACAAACACATGATATCCTTCATGAAAAAGAAAGAATGACCTAAGGAGTGAAGCCATGAGCCCAGAAGGTGGAGCCAGGAACCAGAGAGGATTACTCCCAGCAAGGCTTGACGCCTAATGAACTTTGTCTGGCTGTATTTAGAAATTGCTTAGGACTGATGATTTTTTGCCCCTTCTATTTTTTTCCCTTTTAAACCATAATGTCTATAACTATTATTCTATGCCTATCTCACCACTGGGCTTTGGAAGCAGATAACTGGTTTTCTAGTTTCATAGTTCTACAAATGGAGAAAAACTATGTCCCAGGATGAATTATAATCAGAGGCTAACCCATAACTGATTTGGATGATTTAGGCAGTGAGATTTGGGACATTAGGACTGATGAGATTTAGATGATTATTTTGGACTTTGAGTTGATGCTGTAATGGGATGAGACCTTTTGGGACCTTGAGATGGAGTGAATGTGTTTTGTATGTGGGACAGATCCAGAGTGTGGATTTTGGGTAGAATAATGACCCTACAAAAATGTATTTTTATTTGTTAAAATGCAATAGAAAACCAACAGTCAGTGATCTACTTCTGTGCGAATTAGTGCTAAAATCCTAGGACCTTAATGCAGGAAGCACCTTAGACAGCATCTAATTCATGACCATTATTATCCAGATGCTGATCCTGTGGACAAGGGCTGATGACAGATTACTCCACGTGACACAGCTTATTTCTGTCAGAGCCTTAAACAGAATATTTATCTCCCCATGGAGTGATTAAGGTTCATATTATCCTCTGTTTTCAGCACCTTATTGGCTCCATTCTCTTTGACCCGGATCCCCAGGTACCCTTCTATTCTACACTGGCTGCCCTAAGTAAGGCCAACACTGCCTCAATTTTCTGCCCTTCTATCCAAACTGAGTATCCTATTTTCAATGTAAATACCTTTTAGCAAGCTTCCCATTTCTGTGGCTTTTGATAAAGTGATTCCTACAAAGTCAGTATAATATTACTCCTTCTGAGGATTTTACCTTTTAATGCACACTTAACCTTCTCGCCCCACCAAAAAGTATATAATATCTATGGCAGAGTAGTATTCCATTGTGTATATGTACCACATCTTCTTTATCCAATCATATATCAAAGAACACTTTGGTTGTTTCCATGTCTTGGTTACTATGAATAAAGCTGCAGTGAACAGAAGTGTACATATATCTTTACAGAAAAATGTTTTTAGATTTTTTGGGTAGATGCCCCGGAAAGGGATTGCTGGGACATATGGTAATTCTAGTCTTAATTTTTTAGGAACCTCCATACTGTTTTCCATAGTGACATGTACTACTCTGCCATAAGAAAAGATGAAATACTGCCATTTGTGACAACATGGCTGGATCTCAAGATTATTATGCTAAGTGTAATAAGTCAGACAGAAAAAGTTGAGAACTATGTGACTTCATTCATATGTGGGATATAAAACTGAAAGCAACAAAGGAACAAGACAAACAAATAAACAAAAACTCATAGACACAGACAACAGTTTAGTGTTACCAGAGGGTAAGTGGGAGGAGGGTGGTAGATGAGGGTAAAAGGGATCAAATATATGGTGATGGAAGGAGAGCTGACTCTGGGTGGTGAACACAGAATGTGATGTATAGATGATGTATTATAGAAATGTATACTTGAACCTATGTAATTTTACTAACCATTGTCACCCCAATAAATTTAATTAAAAAATAAAAATAAATTATAAAAATTAAAAAAAGTATGTATCAGGAGAATTTCAGAAACAACAACAAAAATCTTAATCTCACCACCCAGAAGAGGCTACTGTTAAGTACTTTCAAAACTTTTACAATGAATGGATATAGTGCTCCTGTTCTTGTCTCTGGGTTTCCTTAGAGCAGCGTTTCTCAACCTGTGGGTCGCAACCTCTTTGGGGGGTCAAACGACCCTTTCACGGGGGTCACCTAAGACCATCGGAAAACAAAAAGATATTTACATTACGATTCATAACAGTAGCAAAATTACAGTTATAGAGTAGCCACAAAAATAATTTTATGGTTGGGGGTCACCACAACATGAGGAACTGTATTAAGGGGTCGCAGCATAAGGAAGGTTGAGAACCGCTGCCTTAGAGGCTCCTTAAAGTAGGGTTTGAGTCTTGCAGTTATTTTAACTGTAATCCACTGTTCTAAAACAGGAGCCCGATTAATGTGGTGGTAAGGTGTGGAAGAAGGGGGAGTATTCTATACTCTCATGATTAGGTTTTAGTCTTTCAGTGAACCTTGGCCCCAGGGCTGTGACCTTCATTAGTGCTTCTCAGCGTCCCTCCCCCAACTCCCTTTTATGTGTAACAAGAAAACTAGAGATGGCCAAAGTTGGGTATTTCTCCTGTCTCATGTTAAAGGCTGGGGAGGGCTAGAGCTGAGAATTTTCCCTTCTCCCAGATCATTTAGGCTCTGCTGAATCCCATGTTTGTTAGGCTCTCATAAAATAGTTTCCTTTGAGCATAGACCATTATCAAGGAGAACATAGCTCTCCGAGCATATTTCAAAATGGTTACTTTTCCTCTCCATCTGATGAAAGCATGAGGGAATTTTCTTCTGAGCTTCACTATGAGAACCTGGTAGGTCTCTTGAATGTAAAACTCACAAAAGTGTGGGGGTCTCCCTAAGACGGGGGAGCCCCAGAGTTTTTAACTCTCAAGCTTCTGAGAATAATATGGAGAATGCTTCCTATCATCCCCCTTCTCCATCCACCCCCCTCACCCTCAGTAGCAGAGGAAGGAATGTATCCAGGAAGCACCCTTGAAGGAAACATCTCACAGAAGCATCAAAATTAGAACCAAAGCTCACAAAACTTCACAGGAGCCTCAAATTCAGCTGAGTCAGGAGTATAGGTGGAAGAAGAAAATTGGCATTGTTTCCTTTCATGCCACTGCATGTTCTATATGGACTAAAACACTTGCACTCTCATCTTTTTTTTTTTTTTTTTTTAGCTGAGCCATCCTGCTACCTGTTGGCAGCTCAGCAGCAGCTCAGCTCGGGCTGGGCATCGAACCGCTGTTGCTCAGGGCTCAAACTCTTGAGCGAGCTCTTAACCAACTGAGCCACTCGGCTGGCCCAGCACTCTCATCTTTTGACTAATATTAAGAAAAAGCTGAGCTACACACACTTTATAAAAAGGAAAATGACAATTCTACTTTGAAATAAATATTTTTTCTCTTTTTGTGTACATTTTTATTTAAGGGTGCTTATTACTTTAAATAGCAAAGAATCATTTAACATGACCCAAGTTGAATGTCATTTTCATATTTAAGTAAAAATGTATTACTAAAAATAAAGCACTAACTCTAGTCAAACAAAAGGTGTTTGAGATCTTGATATGTGACCAGGATACAACATATTTGACCATACATAATTAAATACATAACAGATAGCAAAGCATTATCCCTGGAAGTTAAGATCAGACAGGTGACCGTGAATGTTTTCAAATGTCATACACATTGATCAGTCTGGCTTTAAAAATAAATATAATTTTTCTGGGTTGTAAAAACAATATTCAATAATGCTAAATTTATGAGGGAAAGGTTAGTGGAAAAAATCCTGTGAAGAGGAAATAGACTTGGGGTTTAGGGAGGAAAGTGATCCTTCCCAGGCTTTTTTTTTTTTTTTTCCTGTGGTAAGAACACTTAACATAGGAGCTACCTGCTTACCAAATTTTTAAGCGGGCAGTTTTGAATATGCATATGGGAAAGCTATGGGTTTGCGTGTGATGCCACATTTAATCACCTTCCTGTTATGTCTATGTGTGAAATTGAGGCTTCACCAGAATCAAGCAGTCAGATAATTTACTCTATAAGTGAAAAGTTACAGTCACATTGTATATAGACATAACCTTTTCTGTGCTCATCAGCATAGCACTTAGCATTAGGGTGCCAGAGTTTGGAAAATAAATCCAGAAGGATTCTGGCCACTAAGGTGCCCCTTTTCCTTCCTGTAGGAACCACTTCATCCTCATGAATATGTATGAGTCATGCCCAGAGATGTGCTTCTAAGAGTCAACATTACTCTGGATATAATAATATTTTATGTTAGAGCACTTACATTAATATTTCTGACCAGCTTACATTGTTTATTTTAATAATGAATCATCTTTACATGCTACTGTTCAATGCCAAGATTTTTTGATCCAGAAAGCTTTTCATACCCACTCAGCTTTAAAACTAATAACAAAAAAGGTTAGTTGCTCCCCCCACCAGGAAATGATGAACACTCCCTCTTTTAACTGTTCACTGAGAGAAGGAAGTCAACTCAGTCTGCTCTTGGACTCTTCTCAAAGAGCTTCAACAGGGAATCCTACCAATTTGCAGGGATTAAGTAATACAATGTTTGTATACATTATTTATAACCATCCCAACCACCTTGGGTAGAAGCTACTATCATCATCCTAACGTTATATCCTCAATAAAGTCAAAAGGTTTAGTTACTTCTTATTCAAATAAGTGAGTACAATAGGAACTTCAGCAATAATGCTCAAATCACCTCCATAAAAGGAAAGGGCTCCCCCAAGGTGACAAATAATTTGAAATATCACATCCCAAGCTCTTTAGAGCTTATTGTATTTAATATAGTGTGCTGCCCTACATCTGTTAGCTGATGTATAATGGGATAACACAGTTTGGCCCAAGAGGCAGCTTGGCCCAAGATACAGAAGAAGACCACGCTTCTAATTCATCTTGCCCTGAAACAGAAAGCCTCCCTCTCCTGTTCCCCACCCCTGCCTCATTGTCTCCTACATGGGCTTTGAGTCCTGGTCTCACTCTAGGATTTGAGATGACTCCTTCCTTATCTTACCTCTTTTAGAATGTTATCTTTTTTTCTTTTCCATGGGTAATGATAATAAAAATGATCATTTATGAAGTACTTCTTATAGGCTGGTGCTATTTTAAGTGCTCTACATATATAAATACAGTAAACCCTCACAATTACTACTCTCTGAGGGGGGTAATACAGAGGCCTCATTTTATGAGATGAGGAGGCTTCAGAAACAGAGGTGTCACAGAGCATGCTCAATGCCACACAGTAAATAGTGGAGGATTCAAAGCCTAGCAGTTAATTTCAGAGTTCCCATTCTTAACCCCAATGCACTGTCGTACCCACCTCATTGCTTTATCCTTAAGACTTCCCTTCCCTCTACCCCCAATCTTTCATATCCTCTTTTTCTGAGGGATATGCCTCTTAGCTTCTTGAACAATTTAAACAATAATTGAAATAGCTTTTTATCTTAAGCATAATTTGTCATTTTGGGGAATGGGAGCCAGAAGGGTGATTGCACGAGCTGGCATCTATATCCCTCATCTTGAATCTGGGGGTCTTTGTCGAACAGCGTCCTTATAGCAGCGTGGTCAGTTCTTTTCTCCCCTACTTGCTCATCAGCATCTTGTAGTGTAAGGGGCGTTATCTGGTTTCTGGGACCTTCTGCCCCCTTCCTTGCCAAGCCCCATTCTCCCATGTGGCAGCTGGGAGAAGGAATAGGGAAGGAGCAAGCATATACAGAGTATTTCCTGGCCACACCCAGCTTTGTCCGGTTCTTTCTGCTGATGTTGTGGAGTTTCAAATGGATCTCTGTGTGGGTCAGGTTCATCCCAGCATTTTCTGTCAGAGAGGGGCAGTATGATCCTACAGGAAGCGTCAACAGAGTAACGCTGACTCTTTAGCCCTACAAGAACAACAAGCCTCCAGCCCCCTATCTGGTGGGGCCTCACCCTGCTTGGCCCCTTGGAAACTCCTTATGCAAAATGGAAAATGCCGTCACTTGTTCACTGTAAATGTGAATTTTTGATACTGGGTCTGCACATAATAGAACACATCTGTACTTTATTTGAAACAGTACTATGTTTAACTACTAAATTCAATTTTATTAATTCTTAAAGCCATAAAAAGCTGCTTGAACTCAATGAATGTTAAATATAGCAGAAAATCTATTACTATTCCGAGGGAAACAGCGTTTCGCTTAGGCTTGCTACACGTCTTTAATTGTAGCATATGCAATGAAAAGTGGTATATGCTGCATTCGCCTCTGGTGACTGAGGTGGAGATCTCACTCCTTGCAGACCTACATTCAATGAACCTTTCATTTTGAGGGTGAAATAACATATAAAGACGCTCTACTTGCAAGTGCATATCAACAGTACTGCCTATGGGTAAACAGGCCAGAATAGACATATAGAGAGTCTCTAACGTGCCTTCTATATCAAGTAGAGATTTACAAGCTTGCCTTTTAAAGAAAATTCTGCTTCACTGAGCTTGTTTGACCACTTGGATTTGGTGATCTGCGCCTAGTGTGCCTTGGTCCCAGCTTCTCTCTATCCGCTCCCTACTGCATGTTCAGTGCACACTGGCCTGGCATTCTCCTTCCTTGGCAGGTGACTGGTAACCCTCCCTCTCTCCTCCTCCATCTCTCAACCCACATTCCAGTCATTAGGCTGCACTTGTTGTGCTCTCCTGTGTAAGTCCTAGAACACACATGCAACCTCGATTCAAGGCAATTCGGAATGTGCAGCATTTTACAACAAAATCCAATGTCCTTCTTGGAAGTGACCTGATGTAAGCAATTGGCAAGAATATACGATGTTAATGAAGGAAATAAAATATAATTCCTAAATGAAGTCAGATACACACGCACATGTTTCAAACGATGAATCCACTTACCAAGGTGAAGAAATGGAATTCATTTGAATGTATATTGTGTTCTGAACTAAAATACAAGGTGCCGTGCAGATTCCACAAAAATGAGCTTGCGAAGAAAAAATTGTTTTGTTTTGTATTCAGCCCAGGATTTTGCCCAAAATTCCAAGAATCAACAGGATTGAGTTAGAATCATGGTGCATTAGAACTTAAAGCATGTTTGGCCATGATCTGGCCCTATTTCCTCTTCTTACAGAGGGGGTGACTAATGCAGAGTTGCTGAGGGCCATCTGGCCAGTTTGTGGTAGGTGACTCGGAGCTATGCTATCCTCCCTCCACTTCATCTCACTTCTCTGACTGGGTTTTGTAACATACGATGCCCATGGGTTATGCTCAGTTCTCCAATTTTCTGGAGGCCTTTCTTATTCCCTCTTCTACCTTTTGAAAAACAGCAGGAAAGGAGGGCATGATCTATAACTCTTATTAGATGTTTTTTTCCAAATGCCATGGGGTTTACTGATGGAAGCCTGCCAGTGTAGAAAACATACACTAGGCTATGTGTTTTCTAGATTCTGTGTAAAATCAGCTACCATTTAAATGACATTTCCTTCACTACATATTCCTCTCTATCAATTCCCAGGTCTGTGACTCAAGAAATGTTTGTTTCTAATGCCTGTCTTAAAGAACACTGCACTCCTTCTACACTGTACAACTTCCTATCGTACCTTTAGAACTCCTTGCTTCTTCAGACATAGCCTCACCTAGGTATGACCTTGAAATGTAACGGCATTGTTCAATCAATATGTGTTTGACTACTTGCTGTGTATTCATCTCTTTGCCAAGCATTACAGATGGATCTGAAGAACAAAAAAGGCATTCACAGGGTTTTCCATTTATTTTAGGTGGAGAAAATAAAAATGTGTGAACTAATTAGAGAACCATTAAGAATTTAACATAGGAATAAATGCAATATAGTGTGATTGAGAAATTAAAAAAGACATAGTTGATTTGGACTCCTTTGGGAAATTTCACAGTGGAGGTAAGACATGGGTTGAGGTCTGAATGAATGAATAGAATTTAGTGAGTGAGTTAAAAAAAAGAAGGGGCATTGCAGAGGGGGAGGCAAGCATGGACAAAGACACAGATGTGCGACTAATCGTTGAGTCTAATGAGAGTCTGCCATGCTTATTGGTGAACAGGGAAGGAAGTGACAATAAGAGGTGGCATGCACTTGGTCATGAAAGGCTTAGGGGGGAGGTGTGGCATTTGCATTTGGCACAACAAATGACATAATAAAGAACTATGAGAAGAGTGTTGTTCAAAGTACAACCTGCAAATCAGCCTCCTAAGAATTTGTGCTCTGCTCCTCTAAATGGCCTAGTTCAGGCCACAGGCCACAATCAGGACACAGTACAATTTCATCAGCCCAAACCATTCCCTGATGTTCTCTTTTCATGGTCACATTTCCCCCACATTCCTACACATTTAAAATTCATAGAATTGTACATCCAAAAGTTCACTTCACTCAATGTTACTTTCACTTTCACTTTCTCACACACACACACACACACACACACACACACACACACACACACACACACAAATAAATGCAAGGTTGTTCTCACCATGAAAACAAATGGCATATGTACAAAAATCAGAACCTTGGGCATTGAGTCCAGGCATATGTTTAAAAAAAAAAAAAAATTCTTGCAGTGACATGGGGAGATCTATCCTACAAAAACACCCTCCACCTTTCCTTCACTGCCTCCCCAAAGTGTAATCATATCACTATTTTCAGTTTGTGTTTTTTTGTTGTTGTTTTTATGTTTGTTAGGGTTTTTTTATATATTTTTTTGGCTTTTTTGTGTGTGTGTGTCAGTTCCTCAACTTCAAGCAACATACTTTATTACCATTTCTTGCAGCAGCATCAATAAATGATATTTTGACTACACATGATGAGAAATGTGTGCTCTCATGCGTCCCTCACCTCCGTCCAACCTATCCTTCCTTGGAAATTAAACCTACTCTCACATTGTCAAGTTTGAAGATATTTACATTTCTTTCTGTGATCATACTTGATTTGTATACAATTTATTCTAAAAGTTAGAAATTAACAAACCACATTTACATGTGTGTGCTTATTATTTACTAGAGAGCCGGAGAGGATATTAGGATTATATGACCTCAGGGCCCTATGATGGCGAATAGTCCTTATTTATGCTTTACTAGTTTTTGTCACATCCTTAAATTTCCCAAAATTTATTTAGCCTTTAACATGTGCCACATATTGTTCTTGGCAATAGTACTTAGGGGTAAACAAAAACAACAGTCTCTGCCCCGAGGGAGTCAGACTCTGATATGGAAGTGAAAAGATAAAAATCAAATGAATAAAGATGTTAGTGGCAGGTAGTGATAAACACAGTGAAGGAAAAAGGTAAAGTTAGGTAGGATAATAGGGCAATGGGAATACTGTTCCAGAGAGAGTGATTAGGGAAGGTTTCTCTGAAGAGGAGACACTTGAGTAGAGTCTTGAAGGAAGTAAGCTTTACATGTTGGTACCTAGAAAAAATAAAAAGCAAGGGTGAAGACATTGAGGTAAGAGGTGCTTGTCCTGTTTGATAAACTCCCAAAAGGACACTTTTTGGAAGAAAGTGAGAAAGGGAACAATAGTAAGAGGTGAAACGAGTATGTGTCGGCCACTGGCCAGACCATTTAGGTACTTGTGGGCCATGGGATGGGATTTTGCTCTAAGAATGATGGGAAGCCACCGGGTTTTGAGCAAACAAGTAACGTGTTCAGTTTTATGTGTTCAAAAGATAGCTCTGGATGCTTTGTTTAGAATAGGTGAGGGCATTAGAAGCAAGGAGAATTTAGGAGGCCTCTATACTAGTGGAGACATGAGACGATGATGGCTTGTATGAGGTAGAAAAATGGAGGTGATAAGGCAATGGCTAAATTTGGAATCCAGCTTCTTTCCAAAGGCCTACCTTTTGGAGGTCTCCTTCCTTCAGGTGAAAATGGGCTGGCGGGTCTGTTGGTCTGCCAGCCAGCTGCTGAGCGGTAGTCCAACGGCTGCTTTTATTTTCTTGGTTGGTGACAGTGTCCTGAGCCTTCTGTTTCTTAGTATACTGCTCTGTTTTCCTGGACTTTTTAAGAAAATGTCCATAAAGAAAATTGTTGAATTTCTTATCAGTAAAGAATATTTATGTGTCACCATATCTGATGGATAATATGGCCTTGGTACAAAATTCAAGAATAAAAATAATTTCCCTTAAAACTTGGAGTGTATTTCTTCATCGTCCTTTAATACTTAATGTTGCTTTTTCTTGACCACCTTGTTTTCTCTGCCTTCTCAAGGTCATTTATTTCTTATCTAAGATGTTTAGCATTATTTCCTCTGAAATTACTCAGACATTTCACAGTGACAAATCTGGTAGTAGGTATTCATTCATTCATTCATTCATTCATTCATTCATTGTGCTGAACAATTGGTGGATCCTTTTAATCTGAAGACTTATTGTCCTCGTTCAATTCTGGGAACTTCTGTTACATTACTCCTTGGATAATTTCTGTCTTGTATTTCACATATCCTCTTTTTTGAAACTCCAGGTAGTTTGAAATCAAGACATTGATCCTCTAAAACTTAATATCTCTTTTTTTCCCTCTTTGGCCATTGTCCCATGCTGGCAAATGCTGGCTTGTAACGCTCTTTGTCCTGCTTCATCAACTAATATTTCCCTGTTAGTTTCCTATTGCTGTTGCAACAAATAACCTGAACACAGTAGTTTAAAACAATACCAATTTATTATTTTACAGATCTGGAGGTCAGAGGTCCAACATCTCACAGGAGTAAAGCCAGATGTCAGTAGGGTTCCCTTCCTTTCTGTAAGCTCTAGAGGAGACTCTGTTTCCTTGCTTTTTCCAGCTTCTAGAGGCTGCTCGCACTTGTTGGCTAATAGCCCCTTTCCTGCATTTTCAAAGCCAGTAATTTTGCATATCTCTCCCCCTCCTGACCTACCTTCCTACCTCTTTGCCTCCTTCCTCCTTCCCTTCTTCTCTCTCCCTCTTTGTCTTTCCCTCTCCCTCCTTTTCTCTTTCCAAAGCCAGGAAATGTTCTTTGCTTTTAAGGACTCTTGTTGTTAGATTGGACCTACCCAGATAATCCAGAATAGACTCCCCACCTCAAGATCGGTAAGTTTAGTCACATATGCAAAGTGTCTTTTGCCATGGAAGGTAACATATGCATAGGTTCTGGAGATGAATTAAGGTGTGGACATCATTGTGGACCATTATTTTTGCCTATCAGAAATGTCTACTAGAAATTTATTGGACTCTGCATCTGCTGGTATTTCCCTTCTATTTTCTACATGGCTGTTGGCATGTATACCATTTTATATTATTTTATGATCATTTCACTGTGGGCCTGGGAGGAAGAGCAGGTAAATGCTTGAGCTTAGATTGACATCTTGAATCAGAAGCCTTTCCCCAGGAGCTTCTGATGTCCATTATATTTAACATCCAGTACCATACAGGCTCTAGAGTATAAGTACAAAAATATGAAACTTGATTTTTTTAATGTATTTTCATAACTATCACATACATTATTCTTGTTGTCTGAACTTAAACTTTATTATAAATGGAATTATTTAAGCTTATATTATATATTATTATATAATTATGGAATATTATTATATTCCATATTTATATTATTATATAATTATATAATTATATTATTATGGAATTATTATAATATATTATTATATAATTATAGTATTATATAATTATGGAATTATTATAATTAATACTATTTCTTGAGCCTGAGTCTTAATAAGTCTTCTTGCATATCTTTAGCAATTTAAAGTATGCTGTACATGTTTGAATGTTAACTCACTTTGTGTGTGTGTGTGTGTGTGTGTGTGTGTGTGTGTGTGTGTTCTAGGGGAAAGTTGTATATTAAAGTGGTACCAATTTTTTGCTAGAAATAAATAAAAAAATTCTTTAAAAAATGAATTTTAAATTTAGGAAGAAATAGGGTTTGCCATATTTAGCCCAACCTTATAGTTTAATGATTTTAAATTTTAAAAAGTTCTTACTGCTTTTAAAATTTTTTTTGTCAAAAATGACACATTTTCTGCAGGTCATTAAAAATTCAAAGTACTCTAATATTGTTACCAAAAACCATTATTTTCCAAACTATATTCCTTAGAACTCCAGACTTTTGTGAAATTTAGTGGCTCTTAAGAAAAAGGGTGTTCTGTGGGCAAATAATAATAGTTGGGAAAAGGACTCATTCTACTACATTTGCCTCCTGAATATTTACAAAGTATATTAAGAGAAATTATATAGCAAGATAAATACATTTTAAAAACCTTTGCTGAGCTGAAAATATTCTAAATAGATTTGATCATGAAACAGCATGTGAAACTATCACAGAAACATAGTTTAAAAGTGCTGTTATAGCCTATACCTCTAATTGTTTTGTGCAAAATAATTTGACTTTATCATATATAAATGCAATTCATGGAATGATAATCAGGACACAGTTTTACAGTTGGTAAGTGAATTAAAGCCTGTTCTTGGAGGCATGTGACTAGGTCCTCTAATGTCCTTCTCCTAGTTCTCTCACTAGCTAAAACTCATGAGATGGCATTAGTTTCCAGAGTTATCCATATGAAAACTCAGCATGGACCTTCACAAGTTGTCAAGCATTACTCTGTGGACAACAGCACATTTTCCTTCTTTATTCTGCTCTTCTCTTCTGAAGAACTCTGGTATAGCATTGAAGTATAAGAAAGAGCAGAAGAATATGGTGGGGCATAAAATGTTTTCTTCAATTTGACTCTCATCTGTAGACAATACTTCATTTACCTCAGTGAGAGTACCAGCCATCCTCTCTCCCAGACGATGTTGGGGAATGGTTCAGAATCAGTTTATTAGGTACTTATTTGCACCTCTCAGTGTTTCAGAAAATATTTCAAGAGATTTCCAAAACCACATAGATTATAACACGATGTGAAAATGAATATCATTATGACCTACATATTTACCATGATTGGGCCATAGTTTAGTGCCATATTTTCCTGAAACCAATTGCAAACAAGGAAAACTTGGCACTTAGCAAGAGTCACAATATCCACTGGATAAAAACAAATTGATTGCTTAAAAGAATTATAACTTTAAACTAGAATTAGGCAGAATTTTATCCTAGAGTCTTTATAAAGAGAACACTGTGATTTAGTCAACAACATTCTAAAATTTCAACAAATTTCTTAGGGAATCTTTCTTGTAACACTCAATAAAAGCTGATGTTATCACAACTAAACATAATTTAGTGACAACAATCTTTTGTGTATGTGTGTGAGGAGGTATGGTTGTAATTCGGTGCTAATTAGGTGTCCAGTTCCTGGCTGACCTGGAGAGGGTTGAATTTCCAGCACTCAACCCATCATCCAAAATGTAGCAGATGCTAACGCATCTTTGTTGAAGGTGATAATTGCTCCCCAAAGCATATATGAAAGAATGCTTAGGAATGGCTCTCCTACTTATACAGGGATCATACTAGTATGTGATTACATAGACCACTTCAAAACTTCTGCCACAGATCCTGCACCCATGGGAATAAATCAAAATGGCCTCTGCTAGCCAAGTCATGATCTGACAGACTTCTTTTCAGTTTCAGCCAGCCCATATTTCATCATCTCAATTCCAAAAGCATGAAGTTGACTGTTCAAATATCTCTTCAAAATATCTATAGATTTATCCACAGGCTTAGTTCAGTCTATCAGCAATAGGTGTAATATTCTTAGAGGGTGGGCTCTTACACATAAAGAAATTGAGATTGAGGATGATTGAGGATATTGACCCAGTTCATTGAGCTGGCAAGTGGCAGAGCTAAAACTTGAAACCAGGTCTGTCTGACTTCACATTTCATAATTTTAACGACTACAATGTGCTGAGATCCTGTAGGGCTTGAACTATATGCTTTTCCTCGCAAAGAAAGAACAGGAAAGGTCACTGCAGACAGAAGGAGCCATAACAACTTCAGAGTCAATAATTCTGGAAATTCAGATATTTTAAACCTGCTCTGATACTCCAGGGTCTCAGACCTTATCTCTGCTGTCTTGTGAACCAGCCTTTCTCAATGCCAGCCTTTGTGTTGTGCTTCAAGGACAGCATGTCTGATGTACCTTTTGAATTCCAGGGACTTTCACAGGAGCACCTACATCCTTTCATTTATTTTGTGTGCTCTCAGGTGCTATTTAAGTGGACAGCCAGGTCTTCAGTCTTCTTCTCAAGGTATTACAGCTGTTGAACTACTTTCATCTTTCTTTGAGTATTTTTTTTTTTTTTTTGCAATAAGGGATCAAGATGTCTGTCCATCCTCCTCTCTCCCCTGTAGTCGCCTGGCATTCTCATTGAAATGTTAGTTGGAAAATCACACTCCTACCAGTGGTGGTTAGATAATTGAAATTCAATACAGCAGGGAGAAAAATCAGTTCTGGAAACCTATTTCTCTGCAGAATCTTTATTAGGATTTTGACCCTAGATCTACACTAGTCAATATGGGGAGAATTAGAAGAGGGAAATAGAGTCCCCTGGAATGTTCTGAATTTAAATGATTATATCCCAAATCTGTACACCTGAGGTGGCCTGTTTACCTTGCACACTTCCCTCTAGTTTGCTATTCTTTACATGTTCTTTTTGATGTCAAACCCTCCTGAAATAATGAACCTTTAGTAAACACCATTTGAGGATTAGACATATAGTGTTCATATTAATGTGGAAGTTTATCTTTTTTTTTTTTTTTACTCTCAGGAGGCTGATATTCCCTTTGTAACTGTTTCTTACATAATCTCTTCAGGTATATATGTTAACAAGATACATGCATCAGTAAAGACAATGTGCCTTTTTTGTGTGGAGGGGAGGGGGGAATCAGGCTTTAAAATAGTATGTTCTCTTCTGACAAGCATAAGGCTGACACTAGCCAGAAAGAGAAAGTCTAATTTTCTGATTCATTGAATACAGTAGACATAGAATAGAACCCAAACTTAATATTATAAGATTTTGAGTGATATGAACGGTAAAAAGACATGGCTAATCTTTATGGAAAAGAGGTCTGTAGTATAAACTGATAAGTTTTTAAAATATATAAGGCAAAAGTGAAGTATCAGCTTCCCAAATTTAATTTATTTTTATGGCTACAATTAAGCTTCATAAATAGAAAGGTAAATCATATGTAATAGAAGGTAGTTTTTAATAAAGGAAAAATGCTTGTGATACCTGGGCAGAAATTAATATAGAATAATAATGTATTATATTTACATATAATGCAATATATAATGGAAAGAAATTAATATATAAATATATATAAAAAGGCTTTCTGACATTTATGTTACTTTATAAGCTTATATTTGCAAAGTTAGGAGTCAAGAACCTGATAATTACATTGCTAAAGTTCCTGAAAATCACTCAGGAGGTACTGAGGCAACCAGGACATTTTAAATGCACGGTCTAATATTCAATTAAAAAATTACCAGTAATACCAAGGAACAATACAAAGAGAAAAACCAGATAATAGAAATAAAAATGAACAAGAAAAAACTGAAGTTATTAGACACAGGCTTTGAGATAACTATGGTGAATATGTTAAAGAAAACATATAATAATTTAAAATAATTCACCAGAGAACTGGAACATATAAGGCAGAATAAAGTTGAAAAATCTAAAACCTTAAAAATAAATTGACAGTATTTTAAAAATCAACACATGGAATTATCACAGCTAATCAGACCCAGCTGAGAAAAGAATTAGTGAACTTTAGGATATGTAAAAAAGAAAATATTCAGACTGAAATGTAGAAAATAAAATAATGAAAAAAATTATAAAAGGGAATAAGGATATATGGGACACAGTGAAAAGGTCATTAAAAAAGGGTCATAGATATAGCTGGAGTTGCAGAAGTCAGAGAGAAAGAAGAATTTGAGGGAAGAAGCATTATTGAGGAGACGGTGGATCAGAATTCTTCAAAATGGTCAGAAACAATTAGGCCCGAGATTCAAAAAGGGTTAGGAATAGAAGCAGAAAATTCTATTTAGAAACATCATAGTAAAATATTAAACATAAAAAAAATTTAATCTTACAAGCTGCCAGATAACTTCAAACCAGGGCAAAAAACAAGACTGAAAGCAACAAAAGAAATGAAAGCCAGTAGACAATAAAATGACATCTTTAACTTGCCCAAAGAAAATCACTGCCAACCTTAAAAGCCACACCCTGTGAAACTATCCTTCAAAAACTAAACCAATTGAAAACTAAAAGAAATTAAAGAAACACCAAAGGGAAACATTTCAGCTGATAGAAAATAATCTCAGAACAATGAACAGAATTGCAGACAAAAAGAAAGAATACTACAAAGTATAAATATGTGGGTAAGTATAACATCATTTACTGTTTAAAGACCAATAATAAACATTGCAGAGTCAAATAGATATGTAGAACTAAAATACATGGCAACAATAACATAAAAGATGAGAGGAGAATAAATGCAGTTTAAAGTTTGAAGGTCCAAGCATTGTCCTAAAGCAAAAAAAACCCCATTAATTTATACCCAATGTTAATAAATTAAGGAGTGCTGTAAACTCTAGGATACCATTAAGAGAATAAACAAAGAACGTACAACTAAAAAGATAAAATAAGAATAAATAGATTAATAAAAAATACTTCAGGACTATTGGTTCCATCCACAATGGAGTAACTGTATCAGACTCATGCTTCACCATAAACTACCATTACAGATGAACAAAAATATATACGACACCTGTTTTAGGCCATGGACAACACCCAGCATGGGGCTATACATTTTGAGAAATAAAAGCACATAATATGAGCACATATTCACTTGGGATTTCTCCCTGAAAATATTTCCCAATATGGCCCAGGAATATACAACCTAAGCAGAGAGTGGTGGTATCACTGGGTGGAAGAAACAGAAATCTGACTTGAGGCTGCTGAAGTAGGTGGGATTTGGAGGGCAGGGTAATGCGGAGGAGGGATCCATTGAGATGAGAGCCTAAATATTCTATAAAAATTTCCCTAGGTTCCTTTTTTCCTCCTAAGCTACAGATATGCTGGGCAAAAAGACTTGAATATGCAATTCATAAAAGAGTATATCCAAACAGCCAATATATACACATACACACATATACACATACACACACACACACACACACATATACATATATATAAAATACATTCTAAATCCCATTAGTCATTGGGAAAATGCAAATTTAAATCACAGTGAAGTACCACATATATCTACCAGTCTACCTAAAATTAAAAAGCCCAATAAGACCAAGTATCGGTGAGGATTTGGGACACCTGGAACTCTCCTACACTGCCAGTAGATGGGCAAATAGTTACAACCATTTTGGAAAGCTACTTGGCATACATAATCACCATAAGAAATGTACAAGTATGTTCATACAAGCAAACTGAAAACCCCCAAATTAATAATAGCATGGACAAATAGGGTGTAGTTTAATCATGCAATGCAATAATATCCATCAATATGTAGTGATAGAAGTCAGGTTAGTTTTGCCTGCTTTGAACTTTATTTAATTGCGATCGTGTAACATGCATTCTGTATGCCCAGCATCCTTTACTCAGCACTGTACTGGGGAGACACACTTATGTTGTTGTATATAGAAATAATATATTGGGTTGTTGGAAAAGTTTTGATGTATTTTTTCTATGGTTTTCATTGCAAAAATGCATCATGACTTTTCTGACAACCCAATATTTTTTTCTCATTGCCGAATATATTCTACATTTTTATATGTACATACATATAGAAATATAGTATCCACATGTGCGTGCTTTTCTATTGTATGTATAAAATATGCACATCAGAGTAAAATGTACATGTGTATACATAACATGTATAACATAATAAAGTGTATATAATAAACATTGATTTTAAAATGTTGTGTTAATATTCTGGGGTTCACATTAAATAAAATACTAAGCCAGAAGACTTATGATTGGGCACCATGGCATATTTTTACATGCCAATCAATCTTCCTGGGCTTGTTTTCAGGTAAACTATGTTCTCACTGAAGGTCGAAGACCACCATAGTTTATTTCTTCCACAGTAACGAGAATAAGATCCTGAAGGATAAATTTGCTTTTGTCCTATTTTCTAGCTTTTCTTTTCATTCCTCTTTTTCACACATCTCATATCCAATCCAACAGATGTTTTGCCAACTGAATTTCAAAAAATATATTGAATATGCCTTCTCACTCACTGTACCACTATAACCTTAGTCCAAGTCATTAACCAAGAGGTTAAAGGAATGTAAGGAAACTACCAAAGAAGGTACAAGCATTGTCCTACAGTGAAAAAAAAAAAATGCCAATTTCTATTCAACCTGCCTAGGCTTGTTTTCGGGTAGACTATATTTTCACTGAATGCTGAAGACCACCATAGACCTGAGAAGGAGGGTTCTTATAGGACGAAGGGATGCCTATCAGGAATTTGTTCTTGACTGAGGTACTCAGCCAGCTTGAGGCAGTCCCTCTTGGGAAGGAAGACTGAGAAGTGAATATCCTGAACTTACTGACCTTTTGACCTCAATTCTCTGTTCCCCCATTGTCTGAGTCCCACCGGAAATCAGCTGTCAACAGAGCCTATTGATATAGTCCATAGAGGCCATACAGGCATAGAATAGGGTAGAAGAAAGTGGAGAGTAAATCTGGTGTGGGGGATGCACCTCCTAATGTGACCTTTCAATCCACTGTTGCTTCTTTTTATTTTATTTTCCACAAAGCGCCTAAGTGATTTTCCTAGAGCTTCAGGCAGATCATGCCACTGCTTGCCTGAAAACCTTCCAATGGTGTCCAGTCTTTATCAGGGTCAAATCTAAAGTCTTTCCAAAGGGGCAGAAGGCCCTAAGGAACCTGGTCCCATCACTACTTCTTTGGCTTTATCTCTAATCATTCTCCCTCTTGGGCAAGATCCTTCAGCAACACAACCTCTTTAATGTTCCACATCAAGCTTGCTTCCAACCCAGCGTATCTGTAGTTTATATTCTCTCCCTGGAATCTGCCCCCTAACCCCAGATATATGCATGGTTCATTCCTTTACTTCCTTCAGTCCTCTGTTCAATTGTCAGCTGTTTAAAGAGCTCTGACTTGACCTCTCCATTATACCACTGGACCTCAGCATCACTCTCTAACTCCACTGTATTGTTTTTCCTCGCACTTAACTGCTTCTGGTGTATATTTTATATTCCTTCGCTCATTTGTATTATCTTCCCCATCACTTTGGACTGCAGTTCTATGAAAGGAGAGACATATTTTTCCTCTACTTTATTCCTAGGTCCTAGATAGTAACTCATGCATAGTAGGCACTTGTATTAGTGTGGAGAGGCTACCTTCTATAATGAACAATTCCAAATTACCACACTAAAACATATTTCTCATTCAATATCACAATCAAATGCAGGTCATTGAGGGTCATTACAAAGGCATCCTGGCTGCTAAATGACAAACAATCTATAGATACATCCATATAAGCACCATAAAATTGGCTATCATTATTTATCCAGGACATAAAGAATACTGAAGCTCTGAATACCTTCTATCCTATTTTTAAAGGGCCAATACCTACCCTAATCCCAAAACACAACTTTAATTAAGGGAGGGACGGAGGGAGGGAGAGAGAGGGAAGAAGGTGAATGGAGAATGGGAGAACAGGGTGTTTATTTATATACAAGCTTATATTATTTATTCTTCTTTCTTCTAATTATCTGTGATGACATAGGGAGGAATAAAGGACAGTTATTCTCTCTTCTTTCTGAATAAAGTCACTGCATCTGTAAATTTTTATTTCTCTGAAATCTTTTTGGAAAACACCAGGCTATTCTTTTTATCAAGGCCTCTTTTCGTATGTGCTACTGAAACGCCCCTGGTGTTTCTGGAGCTCATTTTTCATATAATATATATTTCTATCAGTGCAACATGTAACTGCGAGTCTTACATTTTTATTTCTTTCATTGATCTAAAGGATTTTTATGCATTGTCATTTGTCAATCAACAGCCATTTCTAGGATTCTTTAAAGGTTATTGTAGTACAAGCAATGTTACAATGAAAATAATCAATTTTCTGCCACACATAACAGAACAATTAAGCTCATATATTTAAAGGAATAATGTACTTGAAGAAAAATAAGAACCACTACTTTTATTTCTCTGTGTTAAGAAAAGTATTGGTGAAAAGTGTCATAAACTCTTAAAGCACACACATACACATATAACAAGTAGAGATATAAGTACAAGACAGGTTGCCTGGGCTGGCCGAGTGGCATGTTGGTTAAAAGCTGGCTTGGGACACCAGTTCTGAGCAGCAGGACCCCAGTTCAGATCCCACATGAGGGCCAGTGATGCTACGCCCTCTACAGCTAAGATCGTGAACAATAGCTCGACCTGGAGCTGGGCTGCCGTGAGTCGCCCTTGACAGCATAGGCTGCAGTGGGTCTGGTGGGCAGTGGGCATGAGCATTCATGAGCTGCCCTGAGCCGCCGTGAGCCGCTGTGAGTGGCCGACCAGTGGCCGGTGACCAATCTGCCTCACCCGGGAAGAGCACAATTATAATACCAACATGGGCCAACGAAGCAACATCCTCCACAACTAGACGGAAGAACAAAAGGACAGCAACTTGTCTGTTCCCCTTCCTCGATTCCCCATTGCTGTTCTCCTCCCCCAATTCCCCAATAAAAAAAAAAAAAGAGAGAGGTTGCCTGAAAGCACAAGACAAAATCCTTGCTCCCAAAGAACTCAACTTTATAAGCATTTAATTTTATGAAGAGTGACAATTTTTAAACAAATATTCAATGGATCTAAGTTTTGTGGAGGTTTTGTTTTTTTATTTGTTTGTTTGTGTTTTGAGATATAATTGACAAACTCATATGTGGTAGACTCATTCCTGCCATAATCTCCTAATAGATGTTCTAAGACTTTATTTCTTTTCAAGTCAACTATCTAAAGTGAATGGTTCTGTCAGTTCCACCCCCCCACCACCACCACCAAATTTTCTGCTTTAGGAGAATAGCTTTCCTAAACAATAATATAATTTTCAATAGTCTTACTACAAGTATGAATTTTTTATAACTGAAGCTGATCTTCATGTTTGCAATTTTGGTTGTATGTCTTCAAGATATATATTTGTGTTTATTGTATCTGCATCATATCTAATCGTTTTCAAAACAAGAAGACTTTGCAATTGGGAACACCATATCCAGGGATCTTCATAGAGCCTCCCAAACCGCAAACATACCACTTCCCAAAGAAAGTGTAGCAAATGGGCTTTAGACCCTTAATGTATTTTCAGACATAACACTAAATTATTTTTGAGATTAAAACAAGTTTTTTTCCTAAAATAAAAGCTATTAGTACATAGTTTTGTTGATAACATTAAAATATCTACATCTGCAGTGGGACTCAGTTGTTTTCATTTGACAAGAGGATTTTTGTGTATGAGGAGAGACCAATGTAGCCACTGTGAGGGATGGACACGAGGCAACTCAATAATTCCCACTTTACCTAAAAGATGCCTTCTCACAACCCAGCCTTACAGCAACCTAGAGGGCAAAAAACCTGTGCCCAGCTTCTAGTAGACCCTGCTGGCTGGGAAAAGTAGTCTTTTGTCCTAAGCTCAAGCTCATTTCCTCTAAGGAAGAAGCAAGGAGGGTTTTTTGGTTCAACATTATACAATTTTTATTAAAAGAGAATTACAGCTGAAAAGTTAATTTTTCATATAACAGGTTTGCCTTTTTGTGTCTTTGGAGACTTTTTGGTGGAATAGAGAAAAAAAAATTGAGGAATGCTTTATATCACTTTCTAAGGAAGATGATTTGTCAAACAGAGCAAATTAAGGACTGTGACATCTCTTAGTGCTAAAACCATAAAGGGCTTGACATTGCCATGTGCTCTAACACTTATCTCCGAGTACAGTGACTTATCAAATATATCTTTGATCCCAAAGCAGGATCATAAGAGTTGATAAATAACATTAAAATGTTTTGTGAGAGAAATACATACTTGATCCATGATGAATTGCTAAGATGGAGATTTTATTGAAAGGCAGTCATGGGAACAGGCATTGGCTTACATAATAAAGACACATGGGAATACTACTGAAAGTGCCACACAAAACCCTGGACCTGAGGTTCTCAGGAGACTATGTTCTGTACAATAGTTTACCGTTTTTATCACATCCTGAACTCCTATCTAAAGCGTTGCCCATTAGTCCTCCAAAATGGAAATGTATAAATATTTCAGTGTCAGTGCTTCTGTTCCACCAAAGCACTTAGTTTTTTCAGGTTCCTTTGAACATCCTCTTGATCTTTTCTTTTCTTTCACTAATTATCTTCAAGTTGGGGTTTTGCCCACCATCAACTTGATGAGACCGAGATCAGTTCTACATTCTTGTGCATCCTTTCCCATTGCGTTTGAGATTAACAAACAGAATTCCTCAATATGTCTACTTTTGGGATTCAGGCCCAAACAAAATTGCAAAGTGAGTAAAATTTATTTCCAATGCCCTCCTGTCCTATTTCAGCTTTCTGACTTCCTTTTGGGTAGCAGACATAATGGAGGTGATACCTCACATTGTTCTGTCTTCTGTCTTCACAATACACCCTACAGAAGCAGCTACAATTATTACCCCCATTTTATCTTAGTGATTAGGAAAAAAGCAAGGAATAGCTCAAGGGCATACTTCTTGAATCCAAGATTCAAACCCTATTGTGATCTGAATCTGACTCCAGTGCTTTGCTGAAGTGACTTCCCTTTTCCAGACTGTCTCCTTCTGACTCTCCCCTGAACTGCCACACGCTGCCTCTGTCCTACTCGCAAATGTCATCAATGTCATAGAGGGCATTTTTCCATCTTGACCATCTTTACCCAACCTGTGCTATGCCAAGCAAGTGGCAGCATACTAAGTAATCTGAGAAACAATTTCAAATAAAGGAATTAATCACTTATAATAATCCTTTGTTGAATTTATGGGAAGCAGGGGTCTAGAGCTCTCTAACACGACCAGGATTTGGGATTTATGGTCTATAGATCTAAGTCTACATATTTTACTGGGTAAATCTGGTACTGTTTTATGATGAATTAACTCTAACTGCACAAAGAAAAACTCATTCCTTTTAAATTCATCTCCCTCCTCTATCACAACTCCCTTCACATACATAAGCTACTGAAATTTTGAAAACTTTCTAATGAATCCTAGATGACTCAGCAATAATGTCCAGATAGTACAACTTTTGTTAACACTATTTTACCCTTGCAGCATTTGATATTTTGCAGAAGGCTTGAACCTTTTGGACCAGTGCTTTTCAAACTGTGCTCCCCAGTGGAGGACTGCCACCCACAGTGTCTACCTCTGTCAGCGCAGCCCTGCTTATAGATCTTCATTTTTTCACTATAACACTAAGGATTTTAGGGTAAAACATCCTGAAACCTTCAGCTACATGATTGAGAATTTAATTTATTTTTCTTTTTATGATATGACCACATTGTTTTATTAACACCTTTGTACACTGTGATCATTTAAACTGATTTTGAAGCACAGATTTGCAAGGAAATAATTATAATTGTTCACATACTGCTCATGAAAATATGGGCTTTATAAAGTAGGCAAATCCCTCCATTACAAATTATGATAATTATTCTAGCTATAAAGAATAAAAAGGTAGTTGCTATCCCAAAACTGTCCTAACAGTTTAGTTTTTGTTTATTGTTGATGTTTATTTTGTTTTGGTTTTGGGGGAAGGGTAAATAGTAAAGCATATCAAAAAAATTCAAGCTCTGTCAAATTTAAGTTGTACAGTAATACCTTGGTTTGCGAGCATAATTCATTCTGGAAACTACTTATATTGCAAGACATCACTCATGTACCATCTTAAAATGTATTAGAAATGTTTGCTCGTCTTGCGGAACACTTGCAAACCAAGTTACTCGCAATCCAAGGTTTTACTGCACACTGTTACCACTCATATATGTGATTCTTCTTAGCTTAAAACTAACAATTTAAAATATAAGATTTATTAATGTTAGAAAACAGATTTATAGTGGTTTCATTAGAGGTAACTATATATTTATTGATATTCCTGAGGAGGCAAAGGATTCATGCAAATGTGTGGGCCAAATGTAGGCGCACACTGCACCTCTCCAGAATATGAACAATTCTTCACAATTTCATGAGAGGTGAATTAATAGTAAAAAAATATGTTTCCCCCAAAAGGAAACTGAGCAAGAAAGTAAGGAAAAAATTTTCAGAGTTATCAAACATTGTGTGTGTGTGTGTGTGTGTGTGTGTATAAATATATAGCTTTTGTGAGGGTTTGTGAGCTCATTATAACTAGAATATCATTATTGTTTACAATATAGAGACTTTTGCCAGACAGAAGACTATAAGACCTTTCTACAATTTATTTTAAACATATTAGGATGTCATTTTCAATGAAGAATAAATAAATATATATGTATATATGTATACGTATGTACATACACACATTTACATATACACATTTACATATATACACACATATATGCACATTTCAATATATATACATATTTATTTAATATGTATGCATATAATTTAATATATATTTATTATATATATAATTTAATATATATAATTTGAACTACATATATATATGTGTGTGTACACACACACACACACACACACACACACACACACACTTCCAAAACACATGTACTTATATTTGTTATCTGCCCACTTTCTGGACTAAATTATTACTTCTTTAAATTTTGACACATTGTAATCTTACAGCAATTACAGTTTTTAAATTAGTAAAAAAATCTTCACATATATACTATACTCGATTTCCTTTAATGATGATACCACCTGCATTAGTATAACATTCTCAGTTCAGCAACCCCTACCCAATGAAGGAGAATCTCATGATTGGTTTCTGAATTCTGGAAGTTTCCATGACAAGAACAGATCAATTGGATATTTTCTAACCACATCCTAATTTGCTGTTTTGTTGTGCCAGTTGTGGTAGTTGATTTTATTTTTAAAATTAAAAGACTAAATGCCAAAAAAACCCCAAAAAAACTAAACGCCAGATTACACATACAATAATTAGTCTATTACATCTTGTAGGATTTAATTCTTTACCAGAGTCAAAACAATTCTGGTCACCCAACAGCAGTCCTCTCTAGGATAGGTGAAATAGCTAAAAATATAATAGTGAATATATACCCTATAACCATTATGAATAAATGTTTGCAAAACAAAAAGACTTATGAAAAACAAAACAAAAAACTGTCCTAAAGGAAGGAACACACACACAGAGGACAGAGAGGAAATGTTTTAGCAGATCATCCTGTTAAACAGTCTGCTCTGACTGAAATGTTTATGCAAGAACCTCTTACAGAACACAGAGTCAAGTCTACAAACTGGCGCAGAAATTTCATCATAAGCACTCCAGATTTGACTCCTAAATTCTGAACAGAAACATGGAACCATCAGATTGGAAGATCCATTTGGCTAAGATCTTGCAAAGCCAGAATAGTCACTCAGTAGCATCTGATAAAACCTGAACACTTGTCAAAATCCTCCATGAGATGATCCATCACATTAAGGACAAAATGACCACAATATTAAACACTGATGGATAAAACATTTAAAGATAACAAAATATAGTTTCATCCATAGCTAATGTAATTCCAGAAAAGAGTGTAAAGACAAGGCAGAGACTGAAATCATGCTCTGAGAAAACATTTGAGCATTGTCAACTGAGTTTTATATAATGACTTCCCTCTGGATGATGTATATGTACAAATAATAGTATGCTTTTGTGAAGAGTTAGAACAGTCCCTTGTTAAAGCATCCACAGCACAGATTGTAGATAAAATATACTGAATATCATATCCCCACATTGAACATTCTAACTATTTTATCAAATAAAAATGGACCATTTTACCAGCACTGTTATTCATGAACTCTGTATAGGTCTGTCCCTTGTTCAGAAATAGTCACTGTGAAACCTCTAGAATAGCAAAAATAATCTTATAAAAATTAAGTTCTAATAGTGGGAGATCTTCAGAAAACCCCACAGGAGTCTATTACTGATTCCAAATCCACAGAATAAGTGATGGCTATAGAGTACAGAGCTTATAGTCAAGACCACTGGAACCAGGTTTTACTAAATACCTGAAACCACCTATTGTTACACGCTCCTTTGAATATTTTTGTTCATCATCCTTTTATTTGTATTTATCTCCTTCCATGTTTAAGTTTATACACTTCTGATTTACCTTATCATGTTTCCCTTCTAATAATATACACTGGCTTATGTTTAGAATTTACTAGAGCCAATCACCACCATAACTTTATAATAGCTCTCCCACACTATTGCTGGTCAACCAATTTGAAAAAAATAATGTTATGTTACACTGACTTTAGTAATAATGAATTTCTTGTAGATAATAAGTATTTAGGGCACGAGAAGGAGGGGATACAATATTTTTGGAATGCCAAAATAACTCTTAATAAAAATCTAAAGACAACACATTTTCAGCTTGACAAAAGTTATTCACTTCTCTCATGAAATTCCTGTATTCTTTGTCCCATGTAAAAATCAAGGTCATACAGGATCAAGGTTTTTTTGTTGTGCAAGACTATAAGGTAAGTTACTCCAAGTATATGACTCTCCAATACCTTCTACTGACCTTTGGACTTAAAAAGAGCCCAAAGGTATGAAATCATTTGTGAAGAAATAATAATTAGTGGGACAGACCACAGTGGTGTTAGGCAAGTCAACATGGGCAAAAAAAGTTTGGTCCACAATATGAATGTTGTAATAGGTAATATAACACAAAGATAAGTTGAAATTCTTTATATAAGTAATTGTATACCATAGGGTTTTCTTTTAGCTACTTGGGGAATATCTATATCTATTGTACATGAATTAACACTACTCGTGAAATGAATCAATCTATATGTAAGTGAAAAAGAAAGTCAACCTGGCTATCTAAAGTAAACTCAGGGAGTCATTGAGGTCTGCTTTCTTGGTCAACCCTAGAAAATTTTGTGTTGATTTTCCAGTGCCTTTCCATCCCATAGTTATTTTTGTTTTGCTCACAGTTGTGCGATTTCTATTGTCCATAAACTTAAATGCCTCAATGCAATCTCCAACCTGATAGCTGATTCAACAAAAAGCTGAAGGACAAAAGCAAACTATATTAAGCAAACTGCTCAATAATCATACCAAAAATCATACCTCCACAAATAAGCCTTACCTTAAAGGAGATCCGCAAACAAACCTTATCGTCAAGGAGAATCAAAAACGGCGAGGATCTGAGCAATTCACAATGGTCTTTACTGCAGTTGGCTGTGAAAGAACCAAAGGAGAGTACAGTGAATAAAAAATTTCCTACACTCTAGAAAAAGCTTGGTCTGTTGCCATGGTAGTAAGCACAACCAAAACTCATTCTTAACTTCCTTAATAAATAAATGAAAGCCTTCTAGTCATCATAAAAATTAACCACTGGAGCCACTTTTAAATTTGCTTAATCAACCAATGACAACTCACTTCAGCAATCATGGCTTATTCAAGCCAATCAAACAGCAAAAGGTCTTCACTTCTGAAAAGCAGCCCATCAAGAAGAGACTCATTTGAATGAGCATGCTTCTGAATGCTAGCCAATCAACAACAGTCTTAACCGAATTACCACGCATCTATCGTAATGTTAAATCACTCATATCTCGCAACTTCAGTGAAGTTAATCACTGAACTTCATGCTTCCCAAACACGCTGTGTATGATTGATATTCTGCTCTGCATAGAAATAGTGCCTGACAAGCATAGCTCCCCACCTTAAGAAAGCAGTACATCTATCGGGGTGTGTGTGTGTGTGTGTGTGTGTGTGTGTGTGTGTGTGTGTGTGCTTTAGATATTGAATGGTGGTTTCATCCTTTACCAGGTAGCAGTTACATGGCTGTATACATATTTGTGAAAACTGTATATAAAAATCTGAGTTTTTATTACATATTAATTATAACTCAATTAAAAAAAAGAGTACTTGGAATAAAACACACAGACAAAAAGAGGCAGGTGTTTTAGAGTTGGGATGGAAATTTGAAACACTTGCCTATCTGGCCTCTCTCACACAGACATCAGAAGCCCCTAAGATACCTACCTATATGATCTCCCTATAAAAAATAATTTTATACATTTGCCCTTTCCAGAATGTCATATAGTTAGAACCATACTTTACGTAGCCTTTTCAGGCTGACTTTGTTCACTTAGCAATGTGTATTTAAAATTCTATGTCTTTTTTTGGTGTGGTTTGATAGCTCATTTCTTTATGTCACTGAATAATATTCCATCATATGGATATGCCAGGATTTGTATATTCATTCACATACAGAAGGGTTTCTTGGTTACTTTCAGTTTTGGGCAATTATGAAAAAAG
Source organism: Hipposideros armiger (assembly GCF_001890085.2). NCBI lineage: Eukaryota > Metazoa > Chordata > Mammalia > Chiroptera > Hipposideridae > Hipposideros > Hipposideros armiger. The sequence goes on along the minus strand of NW_017732125.1, from coordinate 362,671 downwards.
CTGCAATAAGTGTGTGTGCATGCTGTTGTGTCAACATAAATTTTCAGCTCAGTTGGGTAAATACATAGGAGTGTGATTGCTAGATCATGTGGTAAGACTATGTTTGGCTTTGTAAGAAACTGCCAAACTACTTTACAAAATGAGATACAAAATGACATTTTGCATTCAAAGCAATAAAAATGAGAGTTCCTGTTGCTCCACATTCCTGCCAGCATTGGGGGTTGTCAGCGTTTGTTTGGTTTTGGTTTTGGTTTTATCCATTCTAATACTCATAGGTGTACAGTGGTTTTTCATTGTTATTTTAATTTGCGATTCCCTAATGTCATATTTTGATTTATCATGTCATGAAACCAATTTTTAATTTCACTGATTTTCTTGGTAGTTTCCCCACATTTTTCTATTTCTCTAGCTTTATTTATCTTTCCTCTATTTTATGCTTTACTTGCTGTACTTTTCCTAATTTCTTGAAGTGAAAGCTTTAATTATTGATATTTGGATCTTTCTTCTTAATATAAATATTTAAAGCTCTCACTCTCCATATAAGCCCTTATTTTTGCTTCATCCCATGCATTTTGATATGCTGAGTTTTAATTTTCATTCAGTTTAAAATATTTTCTAATTTTCCTTTTGATTTCTTCTTTGACTCATAATTACTTAGAAGTATACCGTTTAATTTCCAATTATTTGCTGGTTTCCTTTTTGTTTATGTTTGCTTTTGATTTCTAAATTAATTCTGTTATGGTTAGAGAACATACTTTGTATTATGTCAGTCCTTTTAAATGTATCAAAATCTGTCTTATGACCTAGAACAGGGGTCGGCAAGCTTTTGAGATGGAAGAGCCAATCCAGTCCCTCACAACAATTTAAAATTTTTTCGAGAGCCATAAATATATTTTTACAAATAGGGAAAATTTAAAGTAATATTATAACAAGTAATAGTATTAATTATATCTTTATTAAAATAAGAAAAATTCACACAGAAAAATGGCTCTCATTGGTTTTAATCAGTGTGAGCAATGAGCTTGCATTTCCTGAAACAGCCGCATGTGGCTCACGAGCCGCAATGTGCCGATGCCTGACCTAGAATATAGTCTATCCTGGATAGTGGGAGCAGGTCCAGTCAAGAACGTTTCAGACGCCCCCTGTCCTTAGCTGGAGTTCTATTTTTTTCCTGTATAAATGCTACTTAAATTGTTGCTTGCTTTGATCAATTTCTAGATTCCCTGCAATTATTTTGACAATTTCTTCTAGTTTTATATATTGGGTTGTTGAAAAAGTCATGATGCGTTTTTTCTGGTTTTTGTTGCAAAAATGCATCATGACTTTTCTGACAACCCAATATTTTTCTGGGGGCGGGGGAGAGAATTTGCTAACCTCTTCATGCCACCAGAGTCAGTGTCCCTCAGCAATGTTTATTTCTAGATGAGTAGACTGTTTTTACTCACCCTTCACTCTCTATGGACTGATAATTAAATTATATATGTTTAACCTTATAAACTGGGTTTTAGCATGATTATTTACTACATTAGCTACTGGTGCATTTAGAGATTGGCCTTATCTCCGGGATAGTTGTATTTCAATATTACTTAGGTTCTTGGCTAGTAAATCACAGTAGTAACCATAACCCCAAGACACTTGAGCTTTTGGTGCACTATTATTCTAGAACAACAAATTCAACAACTTGCTCTGTCCCTTGATTCCTCAGGGATAATCTGACTTAAATTAAATCTTCAACCTTATATGTTCTCTTTAGGATTTCTGCTACTGACCACAAATTAAGTAATAATTGCATGCATGCATTTGTTTTTGCTCCAGTGTGGGGAGGAAAAAAATCCCTTTACAAAACTAAGAAATCTTAATTCCACAGACTTTGCTCTTACCACATATGTAAGAGCCATTATTTACAATAGCTGTCCCAAAGTGTACTCTGAGAAATGCTGATCCAGTAAGGACTCTGTTAAAACAAAAGTTCTATATTCAAGTATGTTTGGGAAATGTGGCACACTGTATTGTGTTCTAAGGATTTAAAAATTCATGTTGGAATATTGAAGCCTCTGAGAAGGCCAGGAATTATGAAACTTGTATAAACTAGCATTTCTTAATCATAACTCAACAAAGGACTTATTTTTCACTTCTTTACTTATACCATAAGAAGTTAGTATTCTGTAGAAAACACTTTGGGACAATCCTTTGTGTGACTTTTGTTTTATTAATTCCCAGTTTCCATAGAGAACCTCAAAGAGCTGGGGTAGCTTGTCTAATATGAAGTGTGTAGTGAGTGAGGGATACAACTTTGAAACCAGAAATCTCAGATGTAGATCCAGTTCTAAATGCAGTAACAAGATCAAAATCTGCAAGAGTACGACCACAGGCATGTCTCCTGACATCACAGATACTTGTGCATGAGACTCTCAATACTTCATTTTCATTATTTAAGTCTGTATGTAGTCTTCGTAAGCATGTTCTTCTCCCTTGCCTATATTGCATTATTGATTTGCTTCATATTTAAATGGAAACACTAAGCAATTGCTTTTGTTAACAAGAGAAAATGCCTATTAGAAATCCAATTTAGTTTTGACTAGTTTGATAGGATACTGGTAACTAATTTTAAATGCAAAATAGACACAACAGAAGACATATCTGTTTTTCTTCCCTAACACATCATTAGGTTTCATTAAATTATTGTAAAACTGTACAAAGTGAGTTTTAGAGTCAGAGATGTTTCTAGTATTGAAGCAAAACAATCTTTTCAATTATAATTTTAATATAGCCACAAACGATTCTTACTACTTCAACTCACTGTGGACTCCAGTAGAAGAAAAAAAAAATTTTTTTTGTTGTTGAAATTACAGCATTTAGATTCACTTCTTTTCTGGCTTTGAAAAATGATATTACATGAACAGTATTCTTTTGTGAATAAAATCCACTAGTATATCTTGGTTTCTACATGAAGAAAGTTAAAATAAGGCTACAAAGTGTTGTCTTAGGCACTTTAGGTGTGTAGATTTAATTTCATTAACTGTAGTGTTTATTTTTGGGAGCTGATTTAAAACACTATTTACAATAAAATATGATTTCAGGTAAATATTTGCTGTGTCCTCACAGTTGATATATAAACTAGTTCAGTTCTTTTGATACTTAACTTATTTTTTAAATTTTCTTGAGATTATGTAAATAGGTAAAATTTAAGATTAAAAGAAACACACGTGCACACATGCTAGAACAGGGAGACTAATTGACAATTGATTGATAAAATAATAGTTTGGGACTCCCAAACTAATACTATATGACATGTTTGTTTGAAATTAAAACAGGTATTCTTTCCCAAAGATAGTTACCTATCTGGTAGGAAAACTAATAAAAGTACATATCTACAGTGGGTACATTGTACATACCACAGTAAAAACAGTGCCGCCTTAGAAGTGCTGTTATTGAGCACTGTCAAATATACACGGGGTGCCAAAAATATGTATACACATGTTAAGAAAGGAAAAACTGGTATTAAAATTGTAATATTCAACATATACTGATAACAAAAGATGAATACAAGTCACATTTGACTTCTGCAATTACAAGAGATGCTCAAAGGGGTTACCATCAGTGTCCAGACACTTCTGATTACAGCGAACTACTGCTTGAGCAACGCTGACCAAAGTGTCCACTTGTGTACTTTTTTTGGCACCCCAAGTATACAGCCAAAAACAGTAGTTACTTATTTTCTCCTCTGCCAAAGTTAAACTTCACACAGTATTTGATTGATTTATACTCACCTTCCACCTTGTAACACCTTTGCTTTGAGTGTTTTCTTATATGAAACCATTTGTGTTTTACTCTTCAGTGTAACCAGTCTTTTCTACCCAGATTATCAAAGACCATCAGTCAAATGCCTTTTTTTTTTTTTGGTCACAAATTAAAACTCTGAATTCCCTATATTCTATATATGGTCCTATATAGAGCAGTCTGTAAGACTAAAACAAAATTAAAAATTATTGGAAACAAACACAGATCCAGATGGTTCTTCCTGGATGTAATCATACTTGAACAAACTATTCCTTTGCTTTGAACAGTTTTTATTCCAATAGATACATAAGAAAGCATTTCACAGTTGCAAAAAAAAAAATCTAAATATTTCAGAGTTACAAAATCAAAATCATCCTTTAATCACTACTTTCAGGTTAAAAAAAAGAAATAAAGGTTTCTATGTTATTATGTATTACCTATTGCAATTATTATGATTTATAAATCTATTAAAAGTTGCCAAGAATTGCTATCAGAAACCACCTATAATTCATAAAACTAAATATGAATTTGAAGGCCCCTCAGACATACTCAGTTTGACTAAACTGTTACCAGAATTGGCCTAAAATTTGATCTCAGTTATATATTTTCTACCACAATCCCAGCTGAAACAGAGGACAGCAACCTTTAATACAGTCATTTTTCACCCAAGCCAATGTCCTATGTGTGATAGGAAATAAACTGGCAGAAACCACTCTAGGTGCCTGAAATAATTGTGCATTCAAAACGCACCGCACACTAATGAAGCCTCTTTAAATCTCTACATTAAAACTCTTGCTAAGTTTTCTATTTAAATACCTATGAAATATAAATAACAAAAATGTACAAGCTTTTCAGAAAAGAATTTAATTTAATTCAACAAACATATCAGAAGCAAGTTTTAAATACCATGGCCTATGAGGGGACAGCTGAGTTGCACCTCTAATCATTCGTGTTCCTTTAAGCAAGCCATGAACTTGATCTATGCAAAGTCCCCACAGGGAAGAGTTGGAAACTAGAGAGAACATAAAGATTAGGGAAAAGGCAGCAAGGGTAAAGGTAGGCTCCCTAGGGATGCAATTTTTGCCAGGATGCTTAGTCCTGCAGCTGATTTGGACATCAAGACAGCATCCATGGTTTCCTAGGTACTGAGCTATTCACAGTTTAGTCTTTGGAGACCTTGCTTCTGACTCATCTAAAAAGCTTGTTGTTGCTTGGCTAAATCAACCTTTGCTAGAATTAGAAAAGTGAGGATAGGATTGTACTGTACATAGGGGATTTTTACGGTGTACTTTGCCTCGGAACGAGATTTATCAGCAGTGCCAGCCAGTGTTCTGTATTTAACCTCTCTTCCCATTACTTAATCTGGGCAGTCTGTTCCCTTCTCTCACTTGTCTTTTTGACTCGGTAGAGTTGATGCTCAGGGCTCTGTCTGTCAATTCTATTATCTTTCTCCAGTATCATAAAAATGTTTTATATATGCCTACCTGTAAACATATTCAGCTTCCCTTATTGTCAAAGAACTTTTCCTTGACCTCATGCTACTCTCTAACTACTGTCCCACTGATGCTAAGCTCTTTAGAAAAGTTGTCTCTGCTCAGTGTCACCCATTCCCAACCTCTAATTCAGACTTTTTCAATTTTACTATTTTTAAACAAACAGAAAACAGAGGTTATAATGTAACAAACACCACATGCCAAAAACCAAATCTAACAACTGTTAATTCTTGCTGTTTCCTTCATACATGTTTTTTAAAATAAATTATTACAGACAGGTCCTCTTTATAATTCTCACTTAATATTAATACTAAGCTATATTCTTGCTGTTGTTTTTTTAGTATAAATACTTGTGTTTTATACTTACTTTGCATGGAGGTATACTGGTAAGTGTTTAAAAGCTGGATGTCTGAAACAAAAGCCCAAATTTGTAGATTTGCTTGTTTCCCTAGTATAAATACTCTCAACAAGGGAGAATTTAAACACCAACATGAAGTAACTGAAGTTAAGATGAAATGAGTTTGCATGGCAGCTCTTGAGAGCTGTAGACAGACTTTGTAACCTGGCCCTAGCTAGCACTTCATTGAAAATGCTTTTTCTTTCTTTCTTTTTTCCCCCCCTTTCCTTTCTTGTGTCAGATTTACAAGATTTTCTTTATTCTCTTCTTTTTCCTCTGTTGGCTTGGAAGTTATACACTTCATGTTGTTAACTTTGTGATTACCCTTGAATTTTTTTAAGATGCAGATTAATTTAACAAGCTAATCAACATCTCTATCCTCCTCTGAATAACCTAAGGAATCTTATGTTGCTTTCATTCTGATCCCTTTTTCCCACTTTCACGTCATTGCTGTCTGGTATTTTAGTTCATGCTTTCCTAAGTTTCTCCAAATTAGTCAAAATATCATTATTTAAGAATTTTAAACTATACTTTCTAGTGCCTACTTGAGTTGTCATTATCATGTATACAGCAGCCATTCTCAAACTGTGTTCTGTGGAAGGTACTCATATGGCATATACATTATGCTTTTGTCAAAAACTATAGAACTGTACAACACAAAGGGTGAAACCCAATGTAAACTATGGACTTTAGTTAATAATAATGTATCAATATTAATTTATCAATTATAAGAAATGTACCACACTACAGCAAGATGCTAATAATAGAGGTAATTGAGTGGGGGCGGGGGAGGGGGTAATAGGGGGATATGGGAACTCTGTACTAGCCACTCAGTTTTTCTGTAAATCTCCAACTGCTCTAAAAATAAAGTCTACTCATTAAAAAAAAAATTTTTTTAAACATCCACTGGCTTCTCCTAGTACCAGCAAAAAAAACCCCACAAAATTATAAACCATTACCAGTGAGTTTTATCTCAGGAATGATGCAAGGTTAGTTGAAAGGAGTTGGACAATGACATGAGTAAAACTCCTAAGATTTGTAGAGCATTTTTTCTTCCTCTTCCTACTTCCAAGGGCCCAACCTGCCAATTCCAGCATCCTTAGTGGCTGCAAACTATGATCTATCTTACTACCACCCAGATTTTGTTTCTTTCATCCATTGAGACCAACGCTGTCTGCTTGGGCTTCACTTCCCCACATTATGGTTGGAAAACCACCCACAGAAAGAAAGCCAGCTCCAGTCATGTGCTTCCCTTTTCTGCAGTTTCTGTTCATTTGCTAGGTTTATCTAATCCCTTTAAGTAGCTGCTTCTTATATTCTGGATAATTTTATAGTTGTTTATAGCAAGAAAGTATACTGATATCTAACCATTCCATCATGTCACAAACCCTGATGTCCCTATCAAAGCATTTTTATAAGACCATTATTTCTACCAAGTTGAGAACAGGTTGGATTGAATCTACTGAACACAGAGAGATAAATAAAGCTTTTTGCAACTGTCCAGGCTAGAGATGATAGCTTTATCTAGCATAATGGTAATAGTGCAGAAGGAGAAAAACATTTGTGAAATATGTAGGAGATAATATTGACAACATTTGGTATTTGATAGCATATGACAATAAAAAAGAGGGGGGTTTATAGATCGACAGCTTTCTGGCTTTAGCTGAATGACAGATGGTATTATCTTTCATAATGATCACAGCAAATTTGAGATTCTTGTGAGATATACACATAGAAATAATGAAAAACAGAGCCAATTTACAATAATAACAACAGTGTGAGTTTCTTTACCATTTACTCTAAGTATCCCATTTACAGTATAGTTTGTTTTTTATTCTGCATTCTGTGAGATCCATGAGAGTGTTCTATAAATAAAACCATGTCTAATTTTTTTTTCTGCAATACCTGACATAGATGGAACATGTCTGAACTTAGTTAATAAAGGCAGGAGTAGTAGAATAGGGAAAGATACAGGAGAGGTTAAAGAGGCAGAGTCAACTAAAATTAGTAGTGAATCATAAGTAAAAAATTAAGACAGCAGGAGGAGAGCAAAATAACTCCTCAGTATACAGCACAGGCATCTGGATCAATGGTGGAACCATGGATGAAAATCCAGGTCATAGGAGGAGAAACAGTCTTAGGGGGTGTAATTTCATTTCCGAAATGTGGAGTGTGTGGGATGTCCGGGTGAAAATGAAAGGCATGCAGTCAGAAGAGCTGGCCTGAAGTTCATAAAAGAAAGCTGAGCTGCAGATACAGGATTGGAAGTCAGCATGTATGGTGGTCCATAGGTGGGGGTGATATAAGTCAAGTACGGGGTTTAAACAGAGAAGAGCTCTGAGTGGAACCTTAAGGAACACCACCATTTAGAGTATTCGGTGTGGAAAAGACCATGAGCTCATTGAAAAGCATTGAAAAGGCCTAAGAATGAGTAGTTAGAAAAGGAAGAGAAAAAAAAAAAGAGAGGAGTGTCATATCTCATTGATTTATAATTTTATAATTTGTGATTTCTTTTTTTTTTTTTCTTTGCTGCTTTGAGAGAAGCAAGTTTTTGGGTTATATCTTTGGTGGAGGAAGTAAAAATGTATGTGAGCCAAATTGTTTTTTCATTTTATCTTTTTTAAAAAAATACTTTACACCAGAGAACAATAGTTACAAAAGCACTTACACATCTTCATACTGTTTCTGCATCACTGAAAGAAGAAAATTGTTTCAGCTGAGATTTCAGAAACTACAGAAAATATGCTGTGCATGACTATAAGACTGCACTTTTGAAAATACTTGATATTGAGTAGAAATTGCAAAATGTAGCTTTTTGTAGTAAGCCTTTGATATATTCCGTTTGCCACTGAAATTAATAGCTCCATATTTTACCCAATCAATACAGAATGTCTCAGTATGTTCTTCTTGAAACACATATACTTTCATGAACTACTTATCTCAAAGGGCTCCTTTTTTATTTAGAACAAAGCTTTCCATAATCTCCCCGGCCCTACTCTGAACTCAGTCATAAATCAGTTCTTCCAGTCCAATAACACACACACACACACACACACACACACACACAC